>NC_139220.1:314058829-314658829 GCF_055691185.1 Crinia signifera | reverse complement strand
TTACACATGATGCTGCACACCATAGTACCCATTACATATGATGCTGCACACCATAGTACCCATTACACATGATGCTGCACACCATAGTACCCATTACACATGATGCCGCACACCATAGTACCCATTACACATGATGCTGCACACATAATGCCCCTTACACATGATGCTGCACACATAATGGCCCTTACACATGATGCTGCACACATAATGGCCCTTACACATGATGCTGCACACATAATGCCCCTTACACATGATGCTGCACACATAATGCCTCTTACACATGATGCTGCACACATAATGCCTCTTACACATGATGCTGCACTCATAATGCCCCTTCCACGTGATGCTCTACACCTTAATGCCCCTTACACATTAAGCCACACATTATGCGTAATGCCCCCACATACCGCCACTTGTAGCGTCCCTTAAGCAATGCCCCGAAAAGTGCCACTTACTGTAAATTTGTATATGAGCCTTTGGTGCTGCTGCAGGGAGAGATGGAGAGCGGTGCAGCTGCTTCTATGGGGAGAGGAGCAGAGTGCAGCACAGAGCATGCTCCCACTCCCCTCCTGGTGTCCCCATTTGAAATATTGTGCGCGCTGTTGTTGTGCGTGACGTCGGGGGAGCATGCCGGGCGCAGGCACCACATGATTAAAGGGGGGGCGGGCTGAGGTGAAAGCGGGGAGAAGAATTGGAGCGGAAGCTGCAGGGGTGACAGTCATTGACAGCTGGGCAGAGAGCAGGGGGCTGCCCGGCTGTATTCAGAGCACTGCAGGTCACGGCTGTTTGAAATAATACCCCTTTCACAACAGAAAATGCAGGGGTTTACCCGGGAATATGGTCCCAGGATCATGCAGGGACATTCACAGGCTGACCCCTTATACACCAGCCTAGTCCCTGCATTTTCTGGTGTGAGGGGGAGAGACAACCACTCCCCTCTCCCTACCCCCCTTTAACCAACCAGCTATATCTTTGGAACCAACTGACCCATTTACACGAGACCAGTATCATATTGAAGAACTTTTGAGTTGGCTTCGAATGATTTTGATCCCGTGAAACTGGGCTGTTTGGTTCCAGAGAAATCTGCCCTCAAAGAACATAAACAGTCCTGAAATTACATTTAAGAAATGAAAACAACTGCTTAACCTCAATATCCCTGGAACCAATTAACCCATATGGACCCAGCCTGGTATCAGATTGAAGGCCCAGCGATTTGGGTTGGACTGAGATCAACCTCGAGCTTCAGTGATGCCGAAAAGGGAACTGGCAGCCGTTGAACTAGGTGGGGGTCGGAATTAGTGGGTCCAGGGCCGGCGGAACCCGCTCAGCGAGGGATGCAAAGCAGGGAGGCGCTGGCCAGCAGAGGCGCTCTCCGTGCTCTGCACCCTGCTCCTGTCAGCTGCCGCTACCTGTGAGACGCTGATGAGGCGCACGGCAACATGAAGCACCCGGAACGGTGAGCTGAGCATCGGAGGAGGCATAGGAAAGCTCCGGAGTCACTGCTAACTGCAGTACTAGCAGGAGCCACTAGATGCACATCTCAGTGTGGAGCTCTGCACAAGAGAGATGGCCCGGGAGCCTACGGAGGAGCTGGCTGAGTGAGTTTGTTTTTATTTGTGTTTATGTCTCTCTCCCTCTCTCTGTTTTTATCTATCTGTCTGTCTGTCCCTGTCTATATCTCTATCTCTGTCTGTCTATATCTTTTTATCTATCGCTCTCTGTCTTTCTATATCTCTCATGTATCTCTTTCTGTATCTATCTATCTCAGGGCTCGACAAACCCTGGAGGCCAGCTCGCCACGGCGTCCAGATTCTGCATCCTGGCGACCAGATTTTTGGTGGGGGAACTAGAATCTGGTCGTAGCAAGGTGTGCTTGCGGTAGCAGCTTTGAATAACATACAATACAAAACGTACTGGAGCCGGCACCGCAAACAAGTACTTCAGTGGCAGCAGTGGTTCCGGCTCCTCGCGTACACAGCAGTAGCAGCTCCGGGCTGCTCCTCCTCCGGCTGGGAGGGCACCATGTACCCGGCAGCCGCCACAACTAACCCCTTACCGCTGTGAGAGCCCGGCCTCCTGTGCACACCGTAGCTTCGGTTGTAGGGCCACCATGTACTTGGCCTCCACTAGCCCCCAGCCGAAGCATCCTCCAGCCAGGGACGGATATAGATCACGATCGCCCTCTTTGCCCCCTTCCCCTTGGACGCAGCGCTGCCAGACCAGGAGGAGGAGGCAGGGTCTGTGTGCACCCAGGCCCATCTGATATGCTGAGCCTCTGGTGGTGAAGCTGCTACTACTGGGCACTGGGTAAAAAGTGAGATGCACACAGTAGAAGGACAGCCGGGGTGATTCCTGCAGGGAGGGTGATCGCTTCTACCTGTTCCTGTGTGAACCTCTAAGCACTCGGATGGCTGCCAGCTGTTCGGGGAACGCGGGAGTCGGGGGTCTTATTGGCACACTCTGGGTTTGTTTAGTTGTAGTGCTGCCATTGCAACCCTGCTCCATGCAACCTGCTGCTACTGCTGAGGGATGTGTGAGCTGGTACTGAGAATGCCAGAAAGAGAGATGCCCCTGTGTGACACTCCTCCAGATGTGACTGTATTTTGGAGTGTGACAGCCTGCCAGCTTTGTGACTGTATTCCTGGGGTGTGACATTACTCACTAACACATTTTCAAGAATCTAACTTGTGCATCTGTGAAGAGATCTGGAAAACGTGCACTGTGAGGACCAACTTTGGGAACCACGGATATGGAATTATATATATATATAAGTTAGTCTTCACAGTGTACATTTTCCAGGTCTCTTTACAGATGCACAAGTTAGATAATTATTTATATACCCTTCCCCAAGGGCAGGTCATTATGGCATGTGGTATAATGCATTATGTTTAGCATGTGGTGTAATCTGTAATAGGTGTGTGACGTGTAATAAGCATTATGGTGCAAATTCTCAGCGCAAACTGTCCCTATGTTTAGTTTGGCTCCTACACTTTCATCCTTGCTCCTAGATTTTAAAGAAATTTGTTGAGCCCTGATCTATCCATCTATCATCTCTCCCTCTCTCTCTCTAAAATATATCTCTGTCTGTCTATCTGCCTAATATCTGTCTGTCTTTTTATTTATCTAAGGGTACTATAACAAAAAAAATCAAACAGGAAGAGGTACTCTAACAAAAACTTTTATAGCACAAATTGTCCCTTTATGGACTATGTAAGGGAGGGCGCAAAATTTTAGTTTGCAGGAGGGCGCCAGACACCCTAGCACCGGCCCTGAGTGGGTCCCATGTTATCCTATAGGGAAAACATTCCAGCTTTGCCTGGCAGTATCTCCGGTTCCCAGGGGGCTAGAGACACGGGGCTGAGCTCGTTGGAAAGCCTCATCCCTCCACTACAAAATGGGCTAATGGGTGGTCCTGTGCACCCCCGGACCACCCCCTATATTCGCCTATGCATATAATAGACAGCAAACCTCAGTATAGTAAGCAATTTAGGGGGAAATTTACTAATATGAGTTTGTAAAAAATAGGTGTATTCGTAGGCAGAAATACACCTATTTTTTACACATTTGTATTTTCGGGATTTACTATCCCGAACATACAGCAATTCGTATTCCTAAAGATGGCACATTCGTATTTGTATTTACAAATACGAATGTCTACACCATTGATAGGATACGACAGGAATCACCATTCAGAAGAATGGTGGTTCCTGATTTACTAAGCAGCCGTATTGATAATACGGCTGCTAATTAGTGTAAAACTGGCAGGAAAATACGGCAGGAAAATACACCTTGATTTTCCTGTCATATTTGCTTTAAGCAATGCTTTAAGAAATATATATATATATATATATATATATATATATATATATTTAAAACAGCGTGTGGTCCCCCCCCCACAGCTGTAACCAGCACCAGGCTGAGAGTTAATTAAAAATCAGGGAACCTGACAAATAGGGGTTCCCCGATTTTTTAACAACCAGCAACAGGCTCCAGGTCCGGGACTGGTTCCCAAAATACGGGGGACAAAATGAGTAGGGGTCCCCCGTATTTTAAGAACCAGCCCCAGGCCAAACCAGCCAGCAGGGTAATGCCGGGGGGAGACTTTTTATACATTTGGCCGGGGGGGCCAAAGCATTAACCCCCTGACCGGTCTGCCTGGCCAGGGGCCCTGGGGGAGTGGGGACCAATAAAGGGGTCCCCCCCTCCAGGACTTACCTGACCTGGGCGGTGGGCATCGAGCTGATTGAAGTGTAAAACAATAGATGAAAAAATTATTGTTTTAAACTGTGGAACTATGAGTCCCAGCAAGGCTCCCCCGCAAGCTGGGATTTGGAGAACCACAAGTCCCAGCCTGCGGGGCATTAAAGGGCCCGCTGGCACTTGTAGTTCCACAGTAAAAAAAATAGTTAAATAAACACACACTGACACATTAGAAAAATAAAACTTTAATATATACATTACACACATACTGATACTTACCTATCTTGATCCCGTAGGTAGGTCCCAGGGTCTTGATCCGGTGCCTTGTCCTGGTCCCGGATCTATGTCGGCATTCTTCTCCATGTAGATGTCCATGTCGGCGTCATCGTCCGGTCCGGGGTCCGAAGAAATCCATGGTGGACCTGTGGAAGGAAATCCAACTCACCCAGGTCCTCCATGGAAGTTCTTCAGTCTTGATCTGACGTAGTCCAGGTTTTCTTCCATCTTCTTCAAGCTGCCGGCAGTTCCTGGATCTCCCCGCAGCGGACTGAGAGGTGCAGAGATCCTTCATCCTCTGCGCCTCTCATCAGAATGAATTCTATTGGCTGCTCAGCGCCACTGAGCAGCCAATATAATTCATTCTGATGAGAGGTGCAGAGGATGAAACATCTCTGCGCCTCTCACTCCGCAGCGGGGAGATGCCGGAGATACTAGGCCACTCCAGAGTATCGTGCACTGACCAGGCTGGGAGATAACTAGGCCACTCCAGAGAACTGTGCACTAACCAGGCTGGGAGATATCTAGGCCACTCCAGAGAACTGTATACTGACCAAGCTGGGAGATAACTATGGCCACTCTAGAGAACTGCGCACTGGCCAGCCTGGGAGATAACTAGGTCAGAGAGAACCGTGTACTAACCAGGCTGAGAGATAATTAGGCTACTCTGGAAAGCTTTACACTGACCAGGCTGGGAGATAACTAGGTCACTTCAGAGAACTGCACATTAACTAGGCTGGGAGATAACTAGGCCACTCTGGAGCACGGACCAGGCTGCAAGATAACTAGGCCACTCCAGAAAACTGTTACTGACCAAGTTGGTAGATATCTAGGCCACTCTGGAGAAATGTGCACTAACCAGCCTGGGAGATAACTAGGCCACTCCGGAGAACTGTGCACTGACCAGGCTCGGAGATAACTAGGCCACTCCAGAGAACTGTGCACTGACCAGGCTGGGAGATAACTAGGCCAATCCAGAGGATTGACTGTACACTGACCAGGCTGGGAGATAACTACGGCACTCTGGACAACTGTGCACTGACCAGGCTGGGAGATAACTAGGCCACTCTGGACAACTGTGCACTGACCAGGCTGGGAGATAACTACTGTAGGCTACTTAGGAGGACTGTGCACTGATCAGGGTTGGAAAATACTAGGCCACTCTAGAGCACTGTTCACTGACCAGGCTAGGAGATAAATTGGCCACTCGGGAGAACTGTGTACTGACCAGGATGGGAGATAACTGGGCCACTCCAGAGAACTGTGCACTGACCAGGCTGGGAGATAAATAGGCCACTCGGGAGAACTGTGTTCTGACCAGGCTGGGAGATAACTAGGCCACTCTGGAGAAAGTCATGAGCATTTGTTTGGAAAATGTAGCAACTTCCTCTAGGTCAGGGGTTTTCACCCCAGTCCTTAGAATCACTAACAGTTTACATTTTCTAGACAACTTATCTGTTGCATCAGTGTTTTACCAAGTAAGAGCAAAAAGGTGGAGCGCTAGAAATGGAAGAATTGGGTACTATTATTACAAAGTATTTTCTAATTAGTATTTATTAGTATAAAACATATATTTAATGCATGGGTATAAAAATTTGCCTGGGGCGGGGGGGGGGGGGGGGGGAGGCTTGCACCGGCCCTGCTGGAGGATGTTTAGCAGTCCTCAAGTGGAGAGGCGTCCTCAATGATATTGCCATGTTTGTAATCCACAATCGGCAGAACAAAATTCAGGAAGTTCACACTGATGCATGACAGGGCTTCCTTGGTGTAGCAGCTACCATCAGTTCCGGACACAGTTTCCAGGCTTGGCAGGCATAGACATTACTTGCTCTGTAAATGTCTACATTTTTATACCCATGCATTAAATATGTTTAATACTAATTAATAAATACTGTGCAATACTAGTACCCAATTGATCCATTTCTAGCGCTCCACCTTTTTGTTTTTACTTGTACCCTCTTAGGGGTTTTGACTTCCCCCAGTAGGAGCAGCTTGACACACCACCCCAGTAGGCACCCGTTTTATCTTTACACTCTTTTTTCAGTGTTTTACCAAGTGTCACATTTTTAACTATTTAACAGTGACCTGTAAAATTGTTTTAGGACCTGAGAACAAAGTTTGCATACCACTGTTCTAGTCTGATATATGACCAGCAGACCAGCAAACACTTCTAAAGATATACATTGGGGCTGGCAGAGACAGCACAGCTGTGGCATGACACCATCAGGAACCAAAGTTAAGGCAGGATCATTTAAGACCAATATATAGCAGGATTGGCTAGGACTGATGTATATCAGGGTCTGCTGGGACCAATGTAAAGCAGGATAAGCTGGAACCCATGTATAGCAGGATCATCTAGGACTGATGTACAGCAGGATCGACTAGGTTTGATCCTGCTGTACAACAACTGCAACAGCAAGTACATACATGAGTACAAACAAGACTTAGGGGGGTATTCAATGTCAGGGGAACGGCTATCGAGCAAGCTCGACAGCCGTGCCCCTGTCCCGTTCTCGTTTTGCTCGCCTGGAGCTCGGCAGTCGGGATTCAATGTCCCGGCCGCTGAGCGACGAGAATGGGGCGTGGCCGCGAGTTGATGACGAAAATAGACGAGCTCCAAGGCCGCAGTTATTCGCTTTGCCATAGGATGACTGCTGTCGTACTTTGTCCTCATCGCAAACGACTGTTGGATGGCCAATTGCTTAGTGAAAGAAGTTGTGGTGTTCGGACTTCCCCTATGGGATGATGAATGCTTTCCAGCAGCACCAGTAGGTGTAGCACTGTCAGATCCAGAAAGAGAGTTACACAATTTATCTGCCCTGACCATATTTTTTTTTCCTTTTAACATTACAAAACCTTCCTTCCTCTAGTCTAAATGCATGCCCATGTGTTCTAGACTCCTTCCTCAAATCAAAAAGGGTGCCTGACAGTTCCTTATATTGGCACCTGATATATTTGTACAAGTTAAGCATGTGTCCCGTAAAATGTCTCTTTTCTAGCGTAAACAATCCCAATGTGTCCAATCTGTCTTCATAGCTTAATTTCTCCAACCCTGTTATTAGCTTTGTAGCTTTTCTTTGGACTTTTTCCAGTTCTTTGATGTCCTCTTTATGTTCTCGTTATCGTGCGGGGCCAAGAATTGTTTCTAGATCTGGTCTAAATAATGTTTTGTAGAGTGGCATGATCACATCTGAGTCCCTAGTATCCATACCCCTTCTTATACCTGTTGGCCCTATTTGTTGTTACATGATACTGTGAACTACACCCCAGTTTGGTATCAATTTGGACTCCTAGATCCTTTTCCAGTTCTGATTTTTTCCCAATGCCACTTGCTTAGGTTATAACTAGCACACTGGTTATGTCTCCCAAGATGCATAACCTTCCATTAATCCACAGCCGCCACAGGGAACAGACCCATGACGGATTCAGTATACAGCAGTATTATGAGACTTAGCTTAAAGTGGCTGTGTAACAAGAGAAGTATTGACTGAAAACCACATCTGCTACCATTATCCTAGAAGCTCGTCCAAGAACACAACAGTTATGTGATCTAAGCTGAACTCTACCAGTGTACCTGAGGAAGATTCTTCTGCAACCAAACCCCCATGGTTGACTCCAAACTCATTTACACCGGAGTCAAGATCTGAAGAGTCCTTGACCTTCTGACTCACAGGCACTTGACCATCATTTGACTTGTCTGAATGCTCAGGTGGGCTTGTTGGAACTCATCAACCTATGATGCTTACCATCACCACAAGATCTGATCAGCACACTGGGGCCTTTCATCAGGCATTGACCTGGGTAATTCGTACCACCCTCCCCTATCTCGGGGCCACTGAGGGTAGGATGTAGATAAGGGACCTGACAGGAAGTAATGTCTGTTGCCATGCAGTTGACATGCAGTCAGTCTAGTTATGTAAACGTACTGTTTGTGCTCCTGTTGCCATCAGCATTTTATATTTGTTATACTTGCATTTACTCAGGGCCATCTTAACAGCATTAAGGGCCCCAGGGTAAAGCAGTGCAGTGGGGCCCCTACCTAAAACAATCTCTTGAGTGCCGCTTCCATCTGCTATTTGGATGGGCTACCTGGCCAAAGCAGGCACCAGACCAAGTAAATATCGGACAAGAAAGAGTGCAGGGTATACTGATGGACACAAAGGAGGAGGCCTTTGTGCAGCCTCCACCAATTGGGTCCCCTCCTCTCTCCTGGCCACATTGTCCCAGCATGCATTACAGAAGAGTCTGAGCACTAGATCACTCAGGCTCTGCTGCACATGCCCACTGTTGCCTTCATCGCAGGACAAGTAAGTATAAATGGGTGCGGTGTGGGCCCCCTGGGACTCAGAGGTTCGTGAGCACATTGCACCCATTATAAATATGCCCCTGACTGTATCTAGAAAAAGACATGTGACTGCAAACTAGGGGTGAGGGTGAAAGGACCCAGGAGGGACTCACCACAGCCATGGTGTCTCTAGTGTCTGGATGGGGATGGTGGTGGGTCTGTGGGCAGCTGCTTATGCTGAGTCTGTCATGGATCTGTGCCCAGCGGCAGCTGTAGGCAGTGGACACTTGTTGGGCTGGCTCAGGGCTGCTGCGGGGGCTGTATCAGGAGACAGGGAAGGGGCCGGTGCAGCGCAGCATCAGCAACATAACCAGCACCATGGATCTGAACCAAGTAACTGGTTATGGGGGGTGGCGTTTGGTATGGTTCCACCCACACGGCGGCTGTCAACTGTGGGGGTTCAGTCACAGGCCCTTACAGTCCTGGGGCCCTTTGGGTGACTGCTCATTAAACGTAGTGGAAAAGACAGTGGTGCATTTAGTATTTAATTGATTTAAATCCCGCTATTTTAACGATCTCCTTATGGTTTGTGTGGAGCTGTACAACACAGATGAGTGATAATAATGATGTCAGAGGCATAGGCAGGTGACTGGTGCTACCAACATGTGCCATTGGTGATAAAGTCTGACCTTGTGATACATGTACCCGATGTGTGATTGGCTGTATTCTAATGGATTACTTATTTTTTATATATCTAAATGTTCATCTAGAATTGTTGATCCCAAATTCACAAAATGTTTGCTGAGTTAAAAATCATGTGGCGGGTCAAGAGTCACCTCTATCATAGACTTAAAGGTAATCTTGAATTATTTTTATTAAACCCCTTCAGTGGTACTCCCGAGAATTTTCCGGGCTCTAGTGCACAGACTGGCAAGCCTGTAAAAGTCTCGGGATTACCACTCTGTGCACTGTTTAGTGCCAGGCAGCGCCACTGAGCTGAATGCTGAGATCAGCACCAGATGCTGACTGGCTCCGGCTGTCCGGTCCCACCTCCCCACCCCCTGCTGTGTGTGACGTGGCTTGCTATGGTCATGCCGCATGCAGCCAGGTTGCTGGGGGCAAGGCCAGGCAGAGGCTGATATAGTGCTCAGCGGCACCGGGAGGGACAGCGCTCCTTCCAAAAAACTCACCCAGTGGAGAGCACTACCTAAAAAAAACCACCACTGAAGGGGTTAATGAGTTATATAAGTTTTGAGCACTGTTATTCTCTTATGTCATATTTTATCTTTCTAGATTCATCACCCTCATATTTTCCTGTACAGCAGCCATATGACATCACAGCTGATACAGAAGGTTCTGTGACTCTCAGCTGCTCATACAGGTATTACAGAGACAGAGACGTCCTGTGGGTCAGTGCTTATTGGAGAGTGAACAGCACCAGTGGCCCTTACGCCTACCACCCCTACCAGGAAATGGTCCATCCCAGGTATAGGGGAAGAACAGAGATACAGGGATTAGCAGACCTCCGCATACAGGGGGTGCAGGGAGAAGACAATGCCATCTACTACTGCTTTCTGGTGATCAAGCTGTGCACAAGAGAGGAAGAACCTGAACACATAGCTGCACATGGAGAAGGAACCGGACTGATCGTGACTGATCGTGACCAGACTGAGATTGGAGGTAACAATACAATTACTGATAAAAGGCATAAGAAATGATTTGTTCTGTATGTGATCCACCTTCATACACATGGCTGATAGATGGGTTCATGCTTATAAACACACCGTAGAAGTAGTATATAAAATATACACATATATAGTAGAAAAGGCCCAGGGAAGTGAGATGTTTGTTGCTGTCTCTGGGACCAGCTTCTAGTGGGCACAATCTTGTCTGTCAGGTGTTACATTATATGCACATTCATTTTAGGTTCCTCATTGATAAAAAAATAGTTCAGGGCCTGATTCTGAGCCATACATTTACTAAGAATTGTGTTTCAATCGCTGGACATCGCAGACAAATTATAGGGTTTAAATCCCAGATTTACGAATTATCGCTTTTGAATTTCTATTGTCTATCGATGGTGGTACCCGTAATGTTTGTCTGCCTAAAACCCTATCAGATTGCTCCCTTTACATTAGACTCAGCTGTTAAGTAGAAGGCAGCATCCACTTACAATCTATGAAGGATTCATAGCACAACACAGATCACACTGATACTGATCTGTGCAGTCTTTGTTTTTGAAAACAGAAAACAAACCAGACCTAGCCCTGGACCTCTGAGCCTGGTCTGGTTCTGGAAAATTGGGATAAAAACTGATGTGTGGTCCCCAAATTTGACAATAACTAGCACTGGGCTGATCCAGCCAGGGATCTAAGACTATAGCAAGGAGACAAACCCTTCTATACCAAAAGAAAAAAAAAAAGCCCCAAAAATGCTTCAGAAGATGGAGAGCCCTCCCGAGGTCCCCTAAGGCCTGGTCTGAAAGCACAGGGGACAGTTCCTGGCTCCCTGTGATCCCTGGCATTTCAATTAGCATGTAACTTCCTGTGGCAATGAGCATGTAACTCCCTGTGGCAATGAGCATGTTAGCAGGTAATCTCTCATGGCAATGAGCATGTATCTCCCCCATAGCAACACGCATGTAGCACTGAGCATGTAATCCCCTAGGCAATGAGCATGTAAATCCCTGTGGCAATGAGAATGTAATCGACATGGCAACAAGCATGTAATTCCCTGTGGCAACAAGCATGTAACCCTTCTTTGCACAGAGTATGTAATCCCTCATGGCAATGAGCATCTAACAGCCACCCCCCATCCCACAGCAATGGGCCTAAAACCCCTGGCAAGGAGCATTTAACCCCTGGCAGTGAGCATGCAACCCGTGGCAACAAGCATGTAACTCCTGGCAACAAACATGTAGGAAATCGGCACTTATGTGGCATAATATTTAATAGGCATTACGGTGTGTGGTGTAATCTGTAATATGCATTTCTGTGTGTGGTCTAATGTGTAATTGGCATTATGGTGTGTGGTATAATGTGTAATAGGCATTATGGTGCATGTTATAATGTGTAATGGGCATTACAGTGTGTGTGGTATGTGTAATAGATATTATGGAGTGTGGCATAAAATGTAATGGACATTATGGCATGTGACATAATGTGTAATAGGCATTACGGTATATGGCATAATGCAGTGGTTCCCAAGCATTTTTGAATGAGGGCACCCCTCAGTATCGGAAATTTTTTCATGGCACCCCCTAGGCCAAACGTTTCCGATTGATAAAAGAGGAAAACTATTAATAAGTTATTTCTGTTTCTATTTCTTCCTTAGGGCCAGTTATGTGGTAATGGACAGGATTCACAGCCAGCAGGGTAATGCCACAGCCGGGGGAGACTATTTATACTAGTTCCCCCAGCCAAAGTATTAATCCCCCTGACTGTTCAGCCCAGGAATGGACCCCAGGGGAGTGGGGACCCCCACAATAAAGCCCCCCCTCCAGAATTAACCCTGCCCGGGCTAAAGCCCAGGGCTGTCCCCGGTGCCCCTGGCTAGTGGGCACCAGGCTGATGCTTAAAGTGTTAATAATAGATTAAAACTATTGTGTAATGTTGTGGAACTACATGTACCAGCAAGCCTACACTGCATGCAGGGACTTTGGAGAACCGCAAATCTCAGCATGCATTAAAGGGCATTAAAGGGCCCGTTGGGACTTGTAGTTCTACAACATGACAAATAGTGAAATAAAACACAGACACCACAGAATAACTTTATTACATGCTACATTCATTCACTCATACATACCTATGGTTTCCACTGAGGGCCCGTCCTCTTGTATATAACCAGTAAATGGCCAGGGGCACCATTCTCATCCCAAACATTTCTTAAATCACCCTAGCGCTCTCAAGGCGACACTGGTACCTGCATCCTAAACAGGCTTACTTAATGGGGTAAGGTTGTGGTAACTACGAGGGATACGACTGTGCATGATTGATGGGAGATTGTAGCCATATGTACCAGTATGCTAGTACAGCGTAACTGACAAGATTCTTACCGCAACCATTTTCAGTACAACGGGATATGGTCACTAGGTCGACATGACTGAAGGTCGAAATGGTTTAAGTTGACAGGGTCATTAGGTCGACACAAGCATTAGATCGACATAGTGGTCGAATGGTCGACATCTGGTTTTTCACTTTTTTGAGCCAACATGCCGACAGGTGGTATTTCATGCCTTAACATCCGCTAGGGCGGGGTGGGAGAATAAAATGCAGTGCTACGTTTCAGTGTCCATGTTGACTGTGTCGACATTCGGGACAAAAAAAGGGAAACCTCATGTTGACATTTTGACTGTCAACCTTCCCCATGTCGACCTAGTGCTTGTGTCAACCCAATGACCCGTCGACCTAACTCATGTCGACATTCAGTCATGTCGACCTTCCTGCATGCCGACCTTCAGTCATGTCAACCTTCGTGCACATCGACCTAGAGGTGTCGACCTAATGTTTGTCAACTTAGTACAGGTCTATCCAATGATCCATGCCCAGTACAACATAACCCATTCTTTAGATCACAGATTCTCAAAGTCGGTCCTCAAGACCCCACACGGTGCATGTATTGCAGGTCTCCTCACAGAATCAAGTGAAATAATTAGCTCCACCTTTATAAATGTGTCAGTCAGTAATGAGTGCACTTGTCGGGTGACCTGAAAAACAGGAACTGGGTGGTGTCCTGTGGACCGAGTTTGAGAACCCCTGCTTTAGATGTTTCTAATGATATACACAGACAGTAGCGCACGCAGGGGGGGTTTCTGAGTACCCAGAAACCCCCCCAGGAGTCTAAAAGCACTAGGCTTAAAGCTGAGGGTCCCCTCTTTCCATGGGTACAAGAATTTAAAAAATCGGCCCTTGGGAACCGGAGATATCTGACTTCAAAGCAGTGGTCCCCATCCAAGCCTGTTAATTGCTTTTCCCAGTCAGATATTTCAGGTTATGTCTGGCTTAGAGTTTTTCTGAGGGTATATTTCAAAAGCTGGGACTCTCCCCCTTTGAAAGACACTAGTCACTTGTCTTTACTGTTCCCAGAACCAGAGATATCAGCCTTCCAGCAGCTGGTTACTGCTCCAGCTCCACACACCTGGTATGTAGTTTTGATAAAGCGAGGGCTGCCTAAGCCAGAGCGTACTTAAGAGGCTTACATTTTTTGGGTGGGCAGGAAAGAGTTAATGACTGCTAGTTGCCTAAAGTTGGTTTCAGTTTAGTGGTTAGCCTATGGGTGAGCTTAGGGGCGTGAGCTTAGGAGAGGGGTATATAGGCAGGTCCTTACAGGAAATGCTTCCTCTTGGAAAAGTTCTTCAGCCAGCAGCATGCAGTCAGAGCCCAGCAGCATGCAGTCAGAGCCCAGCAGCATGCAGTCAGAGCCCAGCAGCATGCAGTCAGAGCCCAGCAGCATGCAGTCACAGCCCAGCAGCATGCAGTCACAGCCCAGCAGCTTCTCCTCAAAGCTAAGTGCCTGCCTGTGCAGCTGATATTTATCCCCGTGGCCAAGCAGCGCTGTTATCCAGCGTGTCCCATCCCCAGCACTCAGGCCCCCCTCCCTGCCTGTTTTCTGGATACCACCTTCCCTTCCAGGGATAGTGTGCCTCCTCTCCCCCCCCCCCCCACCTCATTACAGCATGTCCCGTCTCCCCCCAAATCCGCACCCTTTCCCCAGCCCACAGCATGCTGTCCCCCCCCCCCCTGCCGGATACTACCAGGGCCCGATCCGGGCACCCGGATCCGGCACAGCCACTGCTGCCTCTCGTCGGCGCCATCCCCCCGCCCCTTCCCTTGTGCCTCCCAAGGGCCCTCTCTTACCGTCACTTTCCTCCGTCCCCCTACCGCGTCCCCGCCTGGCGCCGGCATCCACGTGTCGCTGGCGCCCCTGTACAGCCGGCCAGCACTGGGCTATGACGCGACGGGCGGCATTTCCGCCCGCGCGTCTATGCCCGACCCCGGCACCTCCGGGCGGGCGATCCAACCCCATCCCACCGCACTCCGCATATCTCCCACCCGGTGCCAGGTCAGGGGGGGCGCAGCGTTTAACGCCGCCACGCAAGATGGCGGCTCCCGGGTGCACGGTCACCCTCAGGTACCCCTGTTCCAGGCCCGCCCCCACCCGCCGCCATAAAATAAGGTGCCTCATTCAGCCCTGGTTGGGTCCGTGCCGGGCCCGCCGGGTCAGCCATCCAGCACCCCCTTTTACCCCAGCAGCGAATTCCGTGCGGTACAGGCCCCTCCCCACCCGTCCTTCCCACAAAGGGGACCGCTTATCTCACCGGTGCCTCCCCCTGCCTCGGCAGGGGTACGAGCACCGGTGACCGCTCCACCACTGCCCGCGGGGTCCAGGGGGTGGCGGACTTGGCGGCCCCCCTACCCCGCGCCCTGGCCCCCTGCCGGGCAACCGTGGTGCCAGCCCCCACTCCACGCCAGGCCCCAGCGGGCTTGGCGCGGGATACCTGGGCCGGGGCCCCTGCGGCTCTGGCCCCCCGGGTTGCTCAGGCTGGTGTCCGCCCAGTCCCAGTGCTTGCCAATTTTGCCACACCCCTGGGCCTTACCCGGCCCAGGGATACGGGCAGGGGGACTGGTCCCAACCCAGCCCGTCCTCCTGGCGGCCTTACCCCTCCCAGCAGAATACGCTCCCGGTGGCCAGGACACCTATTTCGCCCGTCCAATTTCCCGCGCTTCCCCCCTCCCCAGCCCACATGAACATTCAATTCCCACCTGTGACCATGCTATAAAAGGGCAGGGTAGGCCACTGTCGCCCTTGCAACCATTGGGGAAATGGCAACCGACCATCGATGGTGGATGACAGCCGATAGGTGTTACATATCGATGGTCGGCCATTGCCACGTAGACTGAATACAGTGCGGGCTTCACAGGTGCCTGCTCGGAGCTTCCCTCCGCAGCCAAGGCAAAGGTCGGTACAAAAAACTATTTTATGCTTGACATCGATGGGGGGGGAAGCCATATGGCTCTTCCACATCGTGTCCAAACTAGTTGACATCGGCCATAAACCATCTATGTTTTTCCAAACTTCAAAGACCATCCATGTGGGGCCCCATCAGGCCTTGGCAACGCCCAAAATATTGGTGACAGCCCCATCGCCCGGCCTATACCTCTCTCCTGGAAATAGCTCAGATCGAGGGCGCGTTAGCTTAGCATGAGGGGGTAGCGGGGCCGGCGCTTGCATTTTCAATATTGGTCTGGGTTGGTCCTCAGGGCCAGGGGGTTCCTCCCCTCGTTGTCAGTGTATAGTGTTGTTGGCCAGCTGTGCCACACATACATTACTGTGGCAACACCCCCCCCTTCATCAGTCGCGCGCATCCCCCGTTTGTGGGGACCTTGTTCGTTACTTTAGCAGGTTTTAACATTTTCTTTTGTTTCCTCCGAGGTGTTACCCAGGATCCGGTGGAGTCTTCTGGATCCCTGCCGTCAGCCGGGTTGGATGCAGTCCCGACGCCCCCCCACCACGTGCTGTCAAGAGAGAAACTGGTTTCCGTGCAGGCTTCACTCACGCATCGGCCAGGGGGAAGCGGAATTCCTCCTCTAGGTATTCAGACAGTACCAGCTTTTCGAAAAGGCCCTGGATATTATCCTGGGTTTTTTGGTGCTGATCCACTTTTGGCGTCGCCGCCGCAAGCATTGCGGCGGCTGCAATATTTAGTGCTGAAATTGCCTGTGCGGGCAGCTACCTGCGCAGCGGCCAGCAGGCTTCCTGACTCTTCCGTTCAGGCAATGGGGACGATGGAAGTCCGCTGCAATTAGGATTTATATAAGGTAGATAAGATTTGGATGTAGTGCGCCTGTGGCGCTGACCCAAAAACGCTGTTTACCCGCTGGTTTTGGAACAGCTAGTGTTCCGGAATCAGGGGTGTGAAGGACTTTCTTGCATTTTTTACCTCCGTGGGTCCTTATTAATTTCAATTTGGCCCACCTCCCCCTTCCGGGACACACGAGAGGTTTTTTATCAAGTTTTCGACTTCACTTGGGTCCATTGTACTAACTTACCTTGTCATACTAATCAATGCAATGTATATTTCTAACGGTTAGGAACTTTCTCTTTCAAGCTCCCCTTCAATAAGGATAGGGGGTTTTGTTGAGGTATAGTTCAGTTTTAGTTTAGGATAACGGACACTTAGGTAGGTCTTCGCGGGTGGCATGCGGCGGCTCTTAGAGCTCATCTAGTTAATCTCTTAAGAGCCTGGCGGTAGGGCGTCACGGTCCAGCGGTCACTTGTGGCATGAGAGGGCGCTGGGAGGCACTACCCCCGGGAAAGACGGCGGGGTGTCCTGCCTTTGCGGGGGGGCGCTGTGGGCACTTCGTCAGCGGAGTGTCCACACCAGCCAGAGAAGGGGTGGTGAGACTTCCCAGCGTTAGGTTGTGCCTTAGTCGGATGGGGCCGTCTCAGTCGTCCCCATGTTAATATCAGTCAGTTGGGGCGTTTAAGTCGCCGCCATTTTTGATGTGACTAGAGCTGGGCGCCGTGACGCCTTATTGCCAGCCCTTTACGAAGAAGGGTCATACCACATAATAAATATACTATGCCCTTTAAATCTAATTGCTTTGGTGTCCGTGTCTTTATTGTGTCAGTGTGAGTTATTCTTTAGTTAAGCTAGCTTAAAGTGTATGCTAAGGTTCAAGCCAAATAAATGTATAGACGCCTTAATATTCTCGTTGGCAGATTGCTCTGCCTCCTGAACTTTGATCCCCTAGTCCCCAATACCATTTGGTAGGTGGGATCCTCTAGTTTTTAATTCCATTACAATCTAAGAAACCTATTTCTGGGAACTGGAGATATCTGCAGTCAAGCAAGCTGTCCTCCCACCAGAATATTATGAATAATAAGCCCACTCCACTATAAACCCCTCCTTTGCATATTAAACATCCTCTACCACCCTGGACGTTATGTATCATGGCCCCTTCATTCAGCCCAATGCCCCCTTCTCCCACCATCTGTTCAGTAAAGGGGTAATTGGAAATTACTGATCCAGGCCCTACATGCTGAGGGGTTGATATAATACCCCCTACCACCCGGGGGACATCAAAGCTTCCCCCACCCCTACCGCTGGAGGATCAGTAGGTGCCCCAATACATTGCTATGCTCAGGGGTCTACACTGCTGTTGACATCCCTGTATGTGTATATATATATATATATATATACTGTATGTATATATATATATATATATATATATATATATGTATATACAGTATATATATATATATTTTTTTTAATTTTATTTATTTATTATTATTTATATACATTTGGTCTATCTATAATACTTTAACTGACCCGGCATATACTGGGTCACCTAAGTGTCCATCTCCGTGCTTTGCTCCGCCCCTCTGGAAACCCCCTTCTGAAAATCCTGCGTTTGCCACTGACAGAACTCTTCTGATGTACAGTAACAGTGGGCGAGTTAAAAAAGCAGAAATTGTGCCAGATTGACACACCAAATGATAGGCGGTTGCTGACCCATGTGCTAGGCACTGACTCATGCGCAAGGTACTGACCAATGTGCTAGGTACAGACCCATACACTACACACTGACCAATGTGCTAGGTACAGACCCATACACTACACACTGACCCATGTGCTAGGCACTGACCAATGCACTACAAACTGACCCATATGCTAGGTACTGACCCATGCTCTAGACCAAACATGTCCAACGTTGGCCCTCCAGATGTTGTGAAACTACACATCCCAGTATGCTTTGCAATCGTTTTAGCATTCTCTAATAGAAAAACTGTGGCAAAGCATGCTGGGATGTGTAGTTTCACAACATCTGGAGGGCCAACGTTGGACATGCCTGCTCTAGACACTGACCAATGCGCTAGATACTGACCCATGCTCTAGACCAGGCATGTCCAAACTATGGCCCTCCAGCTGTTGTGAAACTACAAGTCCCATCATGCCTTGCTACCGTTTTGCTATAAGGGAATAGGAAAACTATGGCAAGGCATGCTGGGATGTGTAGTTTCACAACAGCTGGAGGGCCACAGTTTGGACATGCCAGCTCTAGACACTGACCCATGCGCGCCGTTATTAAAAATCCCTAGGGCCATCCCCAAATAAGATTCAGCCCAATACATAATGATTGGGGCCTATTTCTGAAAATAAACTTGTGGCATATCCCCAGAAAACCCTTTTTCGAGTGATAGCTGCAAATTTCAGGTATCCCTTGCATCTGACTTCTGTGTATTTATTATACATAACCAATAAGTAGCAATATGAAATGTTAACTATTAAGATTAATATTGATTAAAAACAATATAAAACTTTCCTTAAGGAAGCTATCGCAGCCGTCTCACTGGATTGTATGTGATATAATCTGTTACAGGATTAGCAGAAGAGCCGCGTCATATAGGAAATCTTCTAGTGATCATTCGTTCTGTCGCTGGTCTGGTCGTTCTGCTCATCCTCTGTGGGATCCTGGTTTACTCCAGGAGAACAGGTGAGTGGACTGATTGGCTGCTCTTTTCCACTGTGGGTAAATGCAGGTATTGATTTATTTTATTTTGCGATTTATTTGCAAAAACTGACGTTTTCCGAAAATCTCACATTTTATAGGATGTGATTTGCGAAAAAAAATTGTGCTTTTTACCGCAAATTTGCACATTCTGACCTGGCGATTTTTAGTAACACTTAAATTTGCATCCAGATGTTTTCCCATTATAAAGTATACAACCCACAAATTTATTGAGATGCGATTTTGGGAAAACGTTACTAAAAATCGCAAAAAAAAAAAAAAAAATAGACCAGGTTCTGACAGGTGAAACTGACAAAACCATGCCCAGATCATTGAGATCTGGGCATGGTTTTGTCTTAAAAATGTGTAAAAGTTAAAGTGAAAAAATAAATAAATGGGTAGGGTCCCCCCTACTGAGCATAACCAGCCCCGGGCTCATTGAGCCGGACCTGGTTCCAAAAATACAGGGGACAAAAACCATAGGGGTCCAACGTATTTCTGAAACCAGCCCCGGACACTTGGACCGGTTCTGGTTCCAAAAGTACGGGGGACAAAAAAATTGGGGTCCCCCATATTTTGGAACCAGCACCGAGCTCTGACAGCCCGTGGTGTCATGTCACATGCGGGGGACACTTTTTCCATAAGGTCCCCTGGCCGTATCATGATCACCGTGGCTGGTCAGCCCTGGATGGGATACCTGGGGAAGTGGGGACCACCCCCAATAAAGGGGTCTCCCCAAGGCTACACCTGTCCAGGGCTGAAGCCTGGGGCGGTCCTTGGCATCCATGGGCGGTGGACACCAGGCTGATACCGGTAAAACTTTTTACAGGTGAACTACCTGCAGTCAGTGTGGGGTGAGCTGCTGAAGGGGACACAGACAAAGCTGGAGCCTGGACTTGTATGTATACTAGTGTAAAATGAATGTATGTATAATAAATACCCACTAATGCCCCACATGCTGGGACTTGTGGTTCGCCAAGTCCCAGCACGCGGGGAGGCCTGCTGGGACTTGTAGTTCACCTGTAAAAAGCAAAATGTTTTTGTTTTTTACACGTATCAGCCCGGCGTCCACCGCCCACTGTGCCAGGGACAGCCCCGGGCTTCAGCCCTGGACGGGTGAAGCCTGAGGGGACCCCTATATTGGGGGGACCCCACTACCCCAGGTAACCCGTCCAGGGCTGACCAGCCACGGTGAGCATGAAACGGGGGGGGGGGGGAGTTATGTAAAAAGTGTCCCCTGGCTGTTGGAGCCTGGTGCTTGTTCCAAAAATACGGGAGACCCCAAGTTTTTTGTCCCCTGTATTTTTGGAACCAGGTCCGGCTAAATGAGCCCAGGGCTGGTTATGCTCAGGAGAGGGGACCCCCACACCATTTTTGTTTTTCATTTTTTTTAACACAAAATCATAAATTTTCATGACTAAAAAGCGCACCATATTGCCGCAAATTCGCATCTCATCAAATATGCGAATTTGTGGCAAAAAAAATGATTTTAAAATGAGCGATATGGTACAATTTCGGAAAATGCAATAAAATCGCATCATATTAAATGTCACCCTTGGTTTCAAAGAATCACAGACATTTATTTCACAGATTGCCCAACATTTCCTATTAAGATCACACAAATTTAGAGCATACACTTTGTCATGCAAATTGTTCCATCACCCTTTACTGGTAGAAAAGCCAGGGGGGATTAGAAAAGATATGTGTGAGACCCCTTGGTTGAAAGCTGCCAGGCAGTCCCAGGTTGTGGTTTCTGTTATATGATGGCAAAAAGAGATACAGAAGATATATAATGATGTTCTTGTACAGCAGGGTGGGTACTTTCAGGCATCCTGTGTAAAGGTAAACAAAGCAGGTAAGCACAGTGCTGTAAATGCAGCAAAGAGTAGGAGTGTTCACCGGGCACTTTTGGTGTTTTGGGTATTGGGTCTGTATCTCTGGCTGTGTTTTGGATCTGGATCTGTTTCAAAACAACACCCTTCCATGTTTTGTGCTTTGGATCTGTATTTTTTAATTTAAAAAAAACATAAAAACAACTAAAATCGCAGAATTTGTGTTTTTTTGCTCCTACGCTATTCTTAAACTCAATAACATTAATTTCCAGTCTATTCTGAACACCTCACAATATTGTTTTAGGCCAAAAGGTTGCACCGAGGTAGCTGGATAACTATGTTAAGCCACACAAGTGGGTGGTATAAACACATGGTTCATCTAGGAGTGACACTGCAGTGGCAGACAGGATGGCAGTTTTAAAAACTAGGTCCCAAGCAGCGTGCAGTGGACACAATGAGAGAAGCAGCGTAGAGCATAAACTCCCCATCAGGTATCCCCCAGGTCCACACCTTTCCAACTCACCATAAACTTAACCTAAACCTTAATAACTAACTTATATAATAAAAAAGACACAGACACAAGTGCTGGCGTTTCAAAATGAATGTCAATTTATTTTGACAATTAAACTAACTATATATATATATATAATGGTGGCGGCACCAAAGAACGGTCACTATAGGAAAATGGGGTTAAAGATGTTACCATACACACCATCGCTGGTGATCGCTCTCCCCGGTCATCCACTCGTGCTAGTGGTGACCACCCCCCGGGCGGAAGCATGGCCGATGACCATCGATGTCAGGAGAGAGCGACACCCCACTATCTACACACACACATCAAGATCTTACAAGGATGACCGTTCTTTACCGCCACAGCTAGGCCCTAAGCCGCAGCACCGCCACCAAGTAGGAAACGCTCAGCACTGTGTATCTAACCAACTAAAGACATCGCCCAAGAACAGAGCCACGCCCTCCGGGCTCAGATGAACACCATCGCTCCTATTCAGCGCACTCCGCTGAAAGCTGATGGTGTCATGGCGAATAACACCCCCGCCATTGGTCAGCAGATATTTCTCAACTGCAGCGTTCACCGTCTTCCGTGAACGCTCCAGGCGGGGGCAGGACACCGCATTCCTCCACACTATCCTCGATATAATGGAGGACCACACCAACTTACATGCAGGCAAATACAACGAAATAAAATAGAGGTCCCGCACCATCACAGAGCGTAGCTCAAGAGCGGTCACCCGCCCTAAGTCATTGCCACCCAGGTGGAATATAATGACCCTTGGGACCCCATAATTTCGCAGGGCTCGAATCAGCCCAGCCTGCAGTCCTTTCCACAGCATACCTCTCTCACCCAGCCACCTAACCTCCCCAGCTCGACCAAACACACGTACATCAGAGGCGATGTTTGCCCTAGAAGCCCAATAGACAAAGGAATGTCCCATCATCCATATGGACTTAACGTCCTGTCGACCTGAAATATTTATATAGAGGTTAGAAGGCTGTCGACAAGCTTGCATACCACGCATTCACCACACTTGTTAGGAGAGAGGAATGAGAAAAAACCATGGCCGACCAGCTCTTGAGGCACAAAACACACCGTCTGGAGTAAACTAACAAGTACACCATGCCTGATTGTAATTATAGCCGAATTGTGCCCCCAGACGGATGTGAAAACACACCTCAAGGCCCCCACTGGAAGTTGACGAACGCTTATGCGTCCAGTCGACCATGGTGAAAAGTGACAGATAAAGCTGGCCGAATGTACCTCCGGAATGCTGCCGAGCGCCATCGACCCAGAGATTGAATCTCTGCGTCGGAGCGGCCCTCTGCAGCCGCCGAGGTAGCAGCCCCAATCCTAAAGGAATGAGACCCAAATTCCTTAGGATCGAGACCCGTGGCCTCCAGCGCCCGTCCCAAGACGTGACAAAATTGGTATTTGGTGAGTGGTGACCCATCCTCATGCATCAGCCATGCGCCGGGAAGGTCCGGGCGCACCTGGGCGAAGGCCGAGACCAACGTCACAGGGCACGTCCTTTCCACCGTGCACGGGAGCAAGGACAGCCACCGCCCCCTCCCAGCCTGGTCCGTCTTAGATCGTCGCAGGTGACATAGCACCGAGTCAGCTTGGACCACCAGATCGTCCACAGCCAGAGGCGAGGGCGTCCGTTTTTACGGGGCCACCAGCTCCCCAATCCTGATGGCCCCGTGGTATGCCATCACGTACGCCGTGCGGAACAAGAGTACCTCGTAATAAGGCCAGCAGATGTCCCCCAGGGCGTCCAGCAGTGCTGGAAGTAACAACATATCAATAGGACGCCTGCAGTCCGGGAGAGCGGGTGTAGCCCGCCGCCAACCACGCAACGCCCTGGACACCAAAAATGACCGGGACGGGTCCGCCCTACCCTGCAGTGAGGAGAAAAATGACACCCCTGCCAAAACCCTGCGCATGGAGGCGACAGAGCGACCAGCGGAGTATGCACTCCAAACAAAGGCCACCATGGCCGCTTCAGGTGTCTTACCTGCTTGCGGAGCGGACAGTCTGAACTGCTCCCACTCCTGCCATCCAGCCTGATAGCAGTGGAGCGTCCGTGGCGCGATAGCCCGCATGGCTAGCCCCTCCATTCCGGCCTGATCATCTGCCAAATATAAGAGGGACAGCATTCACCAACAATAGATGCATCAGGAGCCAGGGCCCGAAACTTATCCCAGTCGGCCCTGGACAGTGCGTCTGCCACAGAGTTCTCTACTCCGGGAACATGTTGTGCCACAAACTGTATGTTGAACAGCAGGCATCTCAGCACCAATCGCGCAAGCAGGCGAACTACAGGCATGGAAGCTGAACCCTGCCTGTTAATAAAGTGCACCACTCCCAAATTATCGCACCAAAATATGATGCTGGAGTCGCGAAGCCTGTCTGCCCATAGCTCCAGCGCCACTACAATGGGGAACAGCTCCAAAAGCAATACGTTTTTTGTAAGCCCTTCCGACACCCATTCCACAGGCCATGGCGCAGCGCACCATGACCCGTGCAGGAAGGCTCCGAAACCCACCCCGCCCGCTGCATCAGTATACAATTGTAACTGCGCATTGGTGCACGGGCTCGCAGGCCAAATCAGGACACCGTTGAACTGCTCCAGGAAGGAGAGCCAAGTGCTTAAATCCCTCTTTATCTCTGCCGAGAGACGTACATAATGGAGGGGGTGCCTGACGCCTGACATGGATCTCTCCAACTTTCTACAAAAAACTCTACCCATGGGTATGACCCTGCATGCAAAATGCAGAAGTCCCAGGAGCGACTGAAGCTGGCGCAACTGTAGCTTACCCGTGGCCAATGCAAGGCTAATGGCTCCGCGTAGCCGAGACAGCTTGTCCTGGGGGAGGCGGCAACAGGCCGCAACTGTGTCTATTTCTATCCCCAAGAAGGACAGGCACTGCACTGGGCCTTCCGTCTTGTCCGCAGCAATGAGGACCCTGAACTCCCTGAAAAGATCCTGCAGGTATGTCAGCAGGAGCTTGCATCGCCGAGAACCGGCAGGGCCCACACACAAGAAGTCATCCAAGTAGTGGGCCACACCAGTTTCGCCTGAACCCGACACTACGCACCAATGCAAGAAACTGCTAAATCGCTCGAAATAGGCGCAAGAAATCGAGCAGCCCATCGGTAAGCACCTATCCACGTAAAAACCCGTGGGAAGGCGTAAGCCCATGAACCGGAATGATTCCGGATGGAGAGGGAGAAGGCGAAAGGCGGACTCAATGTCCACCTTGGCCAGCAAAGCCCCGTGTCCGTGGCTGCGCACTATATCAAGAGCCTGCTCGAATGACTGGTACCGCACGCGGCACAAGTGTTCAGGGATGGAGTCATTAACAGAACTGCCCGGGGGATGGGACAAGTGTTGGATAAGACTAAACTTGCCGCTAGCCTTCTTGGGGACCACCCCCACTGGGGAGAGAACCAGGTTCTCTATAGGGGGAGACGGGAAGGGGCCCACCATCCTACCCAAGCTCACCTCTTTGTCCACCTTTTCCAAGACTACCCCGGGCATCTGCATTGCGGATTTTAAATTACGGGGGGCATGCGCTACTACCTCCCCCCGGATTGGTAGGCGGAAACCCAGGCGGAAGCCTTGCTCTAAAAATTCAGCCTCCTCCCTACGCGGGTACCGTCCCAGCCAGCCGGCCAAGCGGTCAACCCGTACAGGAGAAGGGGCCTTACTGAGGTGCGCTCCCGGCTGCTGCAGCCTGGGAGGTGCCTCCCTGCTTTCCCTTCCTGCAATCCCTAAATGGGTGATTGCCCCAGCATTTTGAGCATGCGAGCTTGAACTTGCAAGAAGCTCCCAGGGTGCAACCCGCTCCGTTAAATGCAAAGCAACGCCCGGCGGGGGCTCCCCCCGCCCTACCGCGAAAGGGTTGTTGTTGCTTGCGAGGGGCGGGGCTGGAGGCTGGTGTAGCCGCAGGAGCAACCGCAGGAGCGGCCGCCGGCTTTGGCCCCATCCAAATCTCCACGTCTTTACACCCTAACGCCATAATGGCCAGCCCTGACTGCTTGCGACGGAAGCTCTCATCATATGAGCGCCATGAGGAGTCGGCTTCTGACAGGAACATCTCATGAATCATGTGCATGTAGCGCACCATGTTCATGTGTTCCTGCGGTCTTGTTTCTAAGTAACAAGCCGCGAACATAAACATGCCCGCCTGCCACCGGTGATAGGTGCAGTACGCCTCCTCCCCGATACCCCCTCGCTTCTTAGCCGCGCGATATTCCTTTTCAGCCTGCGCCGTCATGGAGAAGAAGCTGACGTACTTCCCGTCCCTAATGCGTTCCTGGACGCTGCGCCTGAGTCCTCTGAGCACTGCTGTGTTCTCGCACTGGACCACTTTGCCCCTAGGGACCCCGAGCTGCCACTGGAACTAGAGTGCCTACGGCGCCTGTGCCTGCGACGCCTGCGGGATTTGCGGCCCCCATCCTCCTCCGACGACCCCGAGTCGGATCCGCCGGAGGAAGAGGAGGTATGCGTAGCCCTACGCTTGCGCCGCTTGCGCTTGGACGCTGACCCACCTGAAGTACCTTCCACTGGTACGAGGCTCATCCTGTGAGGGCTCCTCCACCAAAACCACTGGGGGAGTTCTGGAAGCAACGATATCCCTCGCGCTGAGGGGGGCCGTAGGTCTTGCCGTTGCCGCCGGAGCAGCCCTAACTGACGGGGCCGGGGCAGGGATCACTGAGGAGGCTGAAGGGTCATGACTGTGGTCCGGGGCAACCCCCCCGGAAGCAGGTGACTGTCTCATAAAATTGGAAAGTAGGGACAGGAACTGCTGTACCCCCCCCATCTGCAGCCGCAGGTAGTGGGGGGGTTGCTATGGGAACCGGCGCAGCAGGCGCAGGGGCCTGAGCACTGTGCAGGGGGAGCAACCTGGCCCTTCTAAGGAGCTGCCGCCTCGCCATGTGCAGCGAGGACCTCATCCCTAGGGACCTAGTTCCCCTAGGTGTGTCAATGGGGGCTGATGGCACTATCTGGGCCCTAGTCGGCCCCTGACCTGACCCCTCTGTGGCAACCTAGAGGCCAGGATGGGGATGGATGAGGGACGATTTGCATACAGGCGCCTATCTGCGTCCTGTGTCTGTGGGGGGGTGAGCTGTGGGGCCTGAACAAAAGCGCCTCTGGCGCTGGACCGGGCGGAAGGCTGCGATCCAGGCCTGGCAATACTGCCCGGCGTGCGGGGGCCTAGCCCTCTCGCACGAGTGTCTGCTGCGCGGGCTCTACCCCTGCCCGACCCCCCCTGGCCGCCGCGACCACCGCCGCGCGTGCCGCGGCCTACACCTGCATTACGCGAGGTCCGGCGCCGGGCCGCGTCATCAGCCGGCGCCGCGACCATCGTGCCATGACGCGCGGGCGGCACGGGAGCCGCAGAACCCAGCCGCGATCCCCTCCGGTCCCCACTGGAACCACCAGGGACCGCGCCGCTAGGCCCCGCAGCCTCCCAATCCGCCTCCGCCGCATCAGCAAGGCGGGCGGGCGGGTAGCCCTACGCGGCCTGTAGGCCATAGCTTCCAGCTATAGAGAGGGACAGATGAGAAGAGAGGGACAGATCTATAAAGAGGGGGAACAGAGGAGACAGAGAAAGTATTAAAGATGAAGAAAACGCTTGTACAGAAACAGAAATTGATTGCTGCAGAGCAGCGCTTGCCTGTTCCAGCTGCAGCTTTTTCAGACAGAGGGAGAACTTCCTGTAAGTATGTTCCTTTTCTTTCCTGTCTGTACCCTCCCACTGCTCTGATAGGCCTTGTGCCCATCCTATTTGCATATCAGCTGACCTTCCAGCGTAACCTGGGGAACCCATCAGGGGTTTATGCTCAGTGCTTATTCAGCATTCGTGGTTCTTGTGCCGAGAGCCGGGAGAATCGCAACAACATGCAGTCAGCATCTGCAAAGTAGTACGATAGGAGGGATTATGTTTTCATTTAATCTTGCATTGAAGATGGAAATGATAAAGTAACTTTTAGTTGTTTAAGAGGTCCTGATAGTCTTAAACAGTGGTGTGGCGAGGCATGCCCTCCCCCCCCCCCCCCCAATTTGAAGTAGGTGAAGCTCATGCGCAGTGAAAAGTGGGCGCGGCCCAACATTATACCACTCACATAATGCACATAATGCCCATTGCACATTTTAGCGAACTTTGTAATACCCATTGCACATAAAGCCACATGCCATAATGCCAATTACACATAAGGCCACACATGATGCCCATTACATACTATATAACACACCGTAATGCCCATTACATACTATATAACACACCGTAATGCCCATTACATACTATATAACACACCGTAATACCCATTACATACTATATAACGCACCGTAATGCCCATTACATACTATATAACACACCGTAATGCCCATTACATACTATATAACACACCGTAATGCCCATTACATACTATATAACACAACGTAATGCCCATTACATACTATATAAAACACCGTAATGCCCATTACATACTATATAACACACCGTAATGCCCATTACATACTATATAACACACCATAATGCCCATTACATACTATATAACACACCGTAATGCCCATTACATACTATATAACACACCGTAATGCCCATTACATACTATATAACACACCGTAATGCCCATTACATACTATATAACACACCGTAATGCCCATTACATACTATATAAAACACCGTAATGCCCATTACGTACTATATAACACACCATAATGCCCATTACATACCATATAACACACCGTAATGCCCATTACATACTATATAACACACCGTAATGCCCATTACATTCTATATAACACACCGTAATGCCCATTACATACTATATAACACACCGCGATGCCCATTACATACTATATAACACACTGTGATGCCCATTACATATTATATAACACACCGTGATGCCCATTACATACTATATAACACACCGTAATGCCCATTACATACTATATAAAACACCGTAATGCCCATTACATACTATATAACACACTGTACTGCCCATTACATACTATATAACACTCCGCAATGCCCATTACATACTATATAACACACCGTAATGCCCATTACATACTATATAACACACCGCAATGCCCATTACATACTATATAACACACCGCAATGCCCATCACATACTATATAACACACCGCAATGCCCATTACATACTATATAACACACCGCAATGCCCATCACATACTATATAACACACCGTAATGCCCATTACATACTATATAACACACCGTAATGCCCATTACATACTATATAACACACCGTAATGCCCATTACATACTATATAACACACCATAATGCCCATTACATACTATATAACACACCGTAATGCCCATTACATACTATATAACACACCGTAATGCCCATTACATACTATATAACACACCGTAATGCCCATTACATACTATATAACACACCGTAATGCCCATTACATACTATATAACACAGCGTAATGCCCATTACATACTATATAACACACCGTAATGCCCATTACATACTATATAACACACCGTAATGCCCATTACATACTATATAACACAGCGTAATGCCCATTACATACTATATAACACACCGTAATGCCCATTACATACTACATAACACACCGTTATGCCCATTACATACTACATAACACACCGTAATGCCCATTACATGCTACATAACACACCGTGATGCCCATTACATGCTATATAACACACCGTGATGCCCTTGATATGCTATATAACACACTGTGATGCCCATTACATGCTATATAACACACCGTGATGCCCATTACATGCTATATAACACACCGTAATGCCCATTACATACTATATAACACACCGTGATGCCCATTACATACTATATAACACACCGTAATGCCCATTACATACTATATAACACACCGTAATACCCATTACACATTTGACACATAAGTGGCACTTACCTACATGCTCGATGCCAGGGGCTTCATGCTCAATGCCAAGGGGGATGTAAATTGCTCATTGCCAAGGGAGACTGAAAATGCTCATTGCCAAGGGGGACAGAACTGTGCAGCAGGCAGCCCACTCCCGGCTCCCTGACACTATTTTCAATTCCCCTGCCCGTAGCTCCCCCGCCCTCAGCTTTCCCACCCGCACCCCGGCTCCCCGCTGTGTCCCGGAGACATGCTGCTATTTAAAATTCACATATCCCGCTGGACCACTAGCCAATAGGCGCTCACGGTCCAGCAGCCACCAGTTGATTGGCTGCTGGACCACGCGATCCAGAGGGAGACGTGCATTGAAAATATCAGCACGTCTCCCGGACACAGCGTGCAGTCGGGAGCGGGCGGGGGAGCTGCGGCGCGAGACGGGTGAGCTGGTGGTGCAGGCATGGCTCCGGCGCACTATCGTCTGGTGCCTGGAGCTCGTGCTCCGCCGGCCCTGCCCTTGCTACGCCCCCTGGTCTTAAACACTAAAATGAAGTTGACCTGTATCAGTGTATTGACCCCAATGAATCCAAACATAAACAGTTTTAATGTAAAGTTTCCATCTTACACTTAGTGTAGTAATTTTAAAAAGATGTCTCCTGTACCTGAAACCCCAGAAAATAGCATTAAGACATTAATGAGGAGTTGATTTACTGCAGTGCGTAAAGGCCCCCATACACTAGGGCGACTTGTCCTTAGGACAAGTCGCCCCCGACTTCCCCCTGAGTTTCCCCGGGGGAGCTTGATTAGATTTGCACTTGATGTTCCATTTTTTACATGTGATAAATCGTCTCGATTTATCACATGTAAAAATCCCGGGGAGCAGGGGGGGGGGGGGGCGACAGAGCAGGGCTGCTGGTGGGAGCAGGGGGGGCTGGGGACGCTGCGGGGGACACAGGCGGCATAGAGCCGGGCAGAGGGAGCCGGGAGCTGTCAGTGCTAGAAAAAAAAGCCTATACAATGAATGTTGTGCCAATTGCTGACTGGCTGAGAGAGCGCTCAGCCAATCACAGGCTGCCCATTCATTGTATGGGCTTTTTTTTTTTATTCAGTACTGACAGCTCCCGGCTCCCCCTGCCCGGCTCTATGCCGCCTGTGTCCCCCGCAGCGTCCCCAGCCCCCCCTGCTCCCTCTACCGCTGCGCCGCCCCACTAGGTCCCAAGTCAGGTGGTCGGACGTGCAGCAGATCCGACCACCCGACGCAGATCCGATGCGCACGGGACCTCGCATCCGATCTGAGGGGACATCAAAACTAGCCGATTTTGGTCCGATTTCGGCCAGATCCGACTGATCTGGCTGATATCTGACCAAAATCGGCTAGTGTATGGGGGCCTTAAGTGCACACAGCTTTGTGGATCTGACTTCGCCTCCATCCTGCCCATTTGAGTGTGGGGGGAAAGGTGTCTATTTTACATTTTTCTGTCACATTCACATTTCAGTGTATAGAATGGACAAACAATAAAAGATCAGGAACAATTCCTACTACTGGTGCTGAAGCTACTGACATGCAAGTCCATCAACATCGTCTGCTCAGGCCGATGCACAATGTCATAGAGGGAATGTAAAATCCAGCAACTAAACATAATAATAATTAATAATAACCCAATTTTTTTGAAACTATGTCCAGAGAAACGCTAATTTGGCAACATGCTATTTACAGATGGATCCCCTCTCATGCTTGCTCGGCTCTCGTTAGAACATCCCCGCTGGCGAGAGCTGGCGGAGAGCGACTCCATCAGACTCGGACGAGGGTGTAACTATCGCGTAAGCGCGTCCTAGTCTCTCGATGGCTGGGCGGTGGGACCCTGCCCATATCCGCTTAAAACACGTCTCCTCCTGACAGTTCTCTGGTTCGGGTTTTTGTGGGTTTTTTTGTTTTGCCAAGACCGTGGATGCCTACTTTGGTACGTAGAGGACCAGATCTACGCCGGAGGACCCTTGTAAGTATAATTTCCTTCCGCAGGTACCCAAAGGATTTCATCAGGACGTGCGGATGGACGGCTACCTACGGGCTCAAGATAGGTAAGTATCTGTATAAAAGGGCTATGTATATAATAAAGTTTTATTTTTCTTGTGTGTCAGTGTGTTTATTTAACTATTTGTATTTTTGTGGAACTACAAGTTCCAGCCGGCCCTTTAATGCCCCACATGCTGGGACTTGTGGTTCTCCACGTCCCTACATGCAGGGGAGGCTTGCTGGGACTCAGTTCCACAGCAATATACAATAGTTGTAATCTATTTTTTACACTTTTATCAGCATGATGCCCACCACACAGGGGCATCAAGGACAGCCCCAGGCTTCAGCCTGGGCAGGGAAATTCTGGAGGGGGGGACTCCTTCTTTGGGGGGGGGGTTCCCAGGACCCCTGCCCAGGCTGACCGGTCAGGGGGTGAATGCTTTGGCCAGGGGGACTTGAATAAAAAGTCTCCCCCCGGCTGTGGCATTATCCTGCTGGCTGGTTGGGCCTGGTGCTGGTTCTTAAAATACGGGGGGACCCCTAGTCATTTTGTCCCCCGTATTTTGGGAACCAGGACTATCCAGGGGTGCCGGGATAGCCTGGAGTGTCAGCTCTGGTGCTTCAGTGCCCTGGAGGGGGACCCCTTTATTGGGGGGTCTCCACTCCCCCAGGCAGGGCCGGCGCTACCCACTCAGCCAGTGGCGTAACTATAGCACCGCAGCCCCCGCCACTGCGGGGGGGCGCTGTGCATATGGGGGCGCCGGGGGCTGCAGTGCTATAGTTACACCTCCCCCCAATCCCCCGCAGGCTTACCTTTTTCGCTGGTCCCGGCGGCTCCGTTCTTCTGCTGAGGACCACCACAAAATGGCCGCCCCATATAGCACACAGTACTCTGAAACTGTCTGCTGTATGGGGGCGGCCATTTTGTGGTGGTCCTCAGCAGAAGAACGGAGCCGCCGGGACCAGCGTGAAAGGTAAGGCTGCGGGGGAGCCAACCCACTACTAGACTGGGGTGAAGATGGCTGGCGCAGCAGACGCTATTTAAAGCCTTGCAAAATCCGGTGCCGGGAGATGAAGTTCTGACCGGACCCGAGTCAGGCGGGAATCTCAGAGCGCTGCTCGGAACCGGGCTCGGAATGATGACGTCCGTGGGGGCTTGGATCTCTGGAATCCGAGTCTGCACATCTATACAGTTGGGGCCAGGCTCTTCTTTGCTGGCAAATTGCCAGAAAGTCACCGCTGGCGATCCGCCAGCAGCCCGGCTCAATATCCGTGCGCGTCTCAATATCCGTCGGTGGGGCGACGGGAACCCTGACCGTCTCCGCTTCAGGGAGACGGACAAGGTTAGGGGGGGTGCGGGCAGGCAGCAGGGAACCTGGGTGACCGCCGACAAGCCGGCGGTGACCCGGGGAAGCGATGGAAGCGCCGTCGGAAGGGGACACGCGCACCTCTCGTGTGCGCGCGTCCCCTTCCCGCTATACAGATGGCGGCTGGCGTCGCCATTGCCATCCCCTGCAAAGATGAGCCATGCCCCATCTGTATATATATATAATGATGTCTTACATTTAATTTGTGTGGTTTTAGATAAGTGTGGGATCCACTAATATGTGTGTTGTATGAAAAGGTCGGAGGAAGCGCACCGCCACCCCTCGCGGGCTCGCTGTGCTCGCCACGCTTCTGGTTGGCGTCAATCGTGGGGTGGCGTTGAGGGGGTACAATTGGGGGTCTGGGGAATATTTTACATTTAATCAAATGTAAAATAGGGTCCCAGGGACCCAATTCACATTTGATTCAATTTAAAAATCGCGTCGGTCGCATCGCATGCGATTTGGTCGCATGCAATGCGACCGACGCGATTTTTCCGACACGACCACCCCGATGCTAATTGGGGTGGCTGTGCTAGGAAACAAGTACCAAAATTAATTCTTGTGCTGCGTGGGACTGTAAAAAAGAATTCCATGCTGCTGCTGCACTGACGTCTGCCACTGAGTGCCACTGCCAAGCAGTACCTAATAATAAAATGAATTATTATAAATTCTGCTGGTGCACATACTAGTATTGCTGACGTATCTACCTGTCTTGTGCCTAGTACTGCAGTATCTACCGTCTGTTTTGTGACTCACTGCCTAATACTGCAGTATCTACCTGTGTGGTGTGGGGCCCACTGCCTAATACTGCCGTAGCTACCGTCTGGTGCCTAATACTGCTAAAATCGGGGGAGGGGGGGGGGTTTGCTCCTACACTATAATGACCTCAATAACATTCATTTCCACTCATTTCCAGTCTATTCTGAACCCCTCACACATCACAATATTGTTTTTAGGGTAAAAGGTTGCACCGAGGTAGCTGGGTAACTATGCTAAGCCACACAAGTGTGTGGCACAAACACATGGCTCATGTAAGAGTATCACTGCAGGGGCAGACAGGATGGCAGTTTAAAAACCTAGCCCCAAAAAGACCCCTATCTGGGTAGATACGGCAGTATTAGGCAGTGGGCCCCAGACCAGACAGGTAGATATGGCAGTATTAGGCAGGGAGCCCCAGACCAGACAGGTAGATACGCCAGTTTTAGGCAGTGAGCCCCAAAACAGATGGTAGATACGCCAGTATTAGGCAGGGAGCCCCAAAACAGACGGTAGATACGGCAGTATTAGGCAGTGAGCGCCAGACCAGACAGGTAGATATGGCAGTATTAGGCAGTGAGCCCCAGACCAGACAGGTAGATACGCCAGTTTTAGGCAGTGAGCCCCAAAACAGACGGTAAATACGGCAGTATTAGGCAGTGAGCCACAGACCAGACGGTAGATACGGCAGTATTAGGCAGTGAGCCACAGACCACACAGTTACGGCAGTATTAGGCAGGAAGCCCCAGACCAGACAGAGACGGCAGTATTAGGCAGTGAGCCCCAGACCAGACGGTAGATACGGCAGTATTAGGCAGTGTGCCACAGACCACACAGGTAGATATACGGCAGTATTTTATTTATTAGGCAGTGAGCCCCAGACCAGACGGTAGATACGGCAGTATAGGCAGTGAGCCCCAGACCACAAAGGTAGAGATATACGGCAGTATTTAATTATTTATTAGGCAGTGAGCCCCAGACCACAAAGGTAGAGATATACGGCAGTATTTAATTATTTATTAGGCAGTGAGCCCCAGACCACAAAGGTAGAGATATACGGCAGTATTTAATTATTTATTAGGCAGTGAGCCCCAGACCAGACGGTAGATACGGCAGTATAGGCAGTGAGCCCCAGACCACAAAGGTAGAGATTTACGGCAGTATTTAATTATTTATTAGGCAGTGAGCCCCAGACCACAAAGGTAGAGATATACGGCAGTATTTAATTATTTATTAGGCAGTGATCCCCAAACCACAAAGGTAGAGATATACGGCAGTATTTAATTACTTATTAGGCAGTGAGCCCCAGACCACACAGGTAGATATACGGCAGTATTTATTAGGCAGTGAGCCCCAGACCAGACGGTAGACAGCAGTATAGGCAGTGAGCCCCAGACCACAAAGGTAGAGATATACGGCAGTATTTAATTATTTATTAGGCAGTGAGCCCCAGACCAGACGGTAGATACGGCAGTATAGGCAGTGAGCCCCAGACCACAAAGGTAGAGATTTACGGCAGTATTTAATTATTTATTAGGCAGTGAGCCCCAGACCACAAAGGTAGAGATATACGGCAGTATTTAATTATTTATTAGGCAGTGATCCCCAAACCACAAAGGTAGAGATATACGGCAGTATTTAATTACTTATTAGGCAGTGAGCCCCAGACCACACAGGTAGATATACGGCAATATTTATTAGGCAGTGAGCCCCAGACCAGACGGTAGATACAGCAGTATAGGCAGTGAGCCCCAGACCACAAAGGTAGAGATATACGGCAGTATTTAATTATTTATTAGGCAGTGAGCCCCAGACCACAAAGGTAGAGATATACGGCAGTATTTAATTATTTATTATTCAGTGAGCCCCAGACCACAAAGGTAGAGATATACGGCAGTATTTAATTATTTATTAGGCAGTGAGCCCCAGACCACAAAGGTAGAGATTTACGGCAGTATTTAATTATTTATTAGGCAGTGAGCCCCAGACCACAAAGGTAGAGATATACGGCAGTATTTAATTATTTATTAGGCAGTGATCCCCAAACCACAAAGGTAGAGATATACGGCAGTATTTAATTACTTATTAGGCAGTGAGCCCCAGACCACACAGGTAGATATACGGCAGTATTTATTAGGCAGTGAGCCCCAGACCAGACGGTAGATACAGCAGTATAGGCAGTGAGCCCCAGACCACAAAGGTAGAGATATACGGCAGTATTTAATTATTTATTAGGCAGTGAGCCCCAGACCAGACGGTAGATACGGCAGTATAGGCAGTGAGCCCCAGACCACAAAGGTAGAGATTTACGGCAGTATTTAATTATTTATTAGGCAGTGAGCCCCAGACCACAAAGGTAGAGATATACGGCAGTATTTAATTATTTATTAGGCAGTGATCCCCAAACCACAAAGGTAGAGATATACGGCAGTATTTAATTACTTATTAGGCAGTGAGCCTCAGACCACACAGGTAGATATACGGCAGTATTTATTAGGCAGTGAGCCCCAGACCAGACGGTAGATACAGCAGTATAGGCAGTGAGCCCCAGACCACAAAGGTAGAGATATACGGCAGTATTTAATTATTTATTAGGCAGTGAGCCCCAGACCACAAAGGTTGAGATATACGGCAGTATTTAATTATTTATTATTCAGTGAGCCCCAGACCACAAAGGTAGAGATATACGGCAGTATTTAATTATTTATTAGGCAGTGAGCCCCAGACCACAAAGGTAGAGATATACGGCAGTATTTAATTATTTATTAGGCAGTGAGCCCCAGACCACAAAGGTAGAGATATACAGCAGTATTTAATTATTTATTAGGCAGTGAGCCCCAGACCACACAGGTAGATATATGGCAGTATTTTATTTATTAGGCAGTGAGCCCCAGACCACACAGGTAGATATACGGCAGTATTTTATTTATTAGGCAGTGAGCCCCAGACCAGACGGTAAATACGGCAGTATAGGCAGTGATCCCCAGACCACAAAGGTAGAGATATACGGCAGTATTTAATTATTTAATAGGCAGTGAGCCCCAGACCACACAGGTAGATATACATCAGTATTTATTAGGCAGTGAGCCCCAGACCAGACGGTAGATACAGCAGTATAGGCAGTGAGCCCCAGACCACAAAGGTAGAGATATACGGCAGTATTTAATTATTTATTAGGCAGTGAGCCCCAGACCTCAAAGGTAGAGATATACGGCAGTATTTAATTATTTTTTAGGCAGTGAACCCCAGAACAGATGGTAGATACGGCAGTATAGGCAGTGAGCCCCAGACCACAAAAGTAGAGATATACGGCAGTATTTAATTATTTATTAGGCAGTGAGCCCCAGACCACAAAGGTAGAGATATATGGCAGTATTTAATTATTTATTAGGCAGTGAGCCTAATAATCAGAACCCAAAACCCGAAAAGTGGCCGGTGCACATCCCATATATATTATATATATATATATATATATATATATATATATATATATATATATATATATATATATATATATATATATATATATATACAGAAGAAAAAGGTACCCAAAAAATCCGCGCCCCAGTATAGAACAGCAGCAACTCTGAGAGTCCCCCGTTAGCTGAGACCCAGAACAATAGAAATACAGAACAGGAACAGAGTGCGCTAGAAGTGAAGGTACACAACTTATTTCACAATATAAAAATTTAATAAAAAGCCTACAAAACGGCTTACAACAGATACAGTGTTTATACAGTCATATATTGGAATCAATTTAACAGAAACTGTGGTGGTTCAGTACAACAGCAGGCCCAACGCGTTTCGTCAACCACGTGATTTCATCAGGGGCATTAGATGACTTGATTAACAAAGCTGCAGTTGCTCTTCTTGCAGTGTCTCAAATTAACTGAACACTAATAATTAATGTAGACAGTGATTTTCCACCAAAAGACAGAGCTCTTGTCTGTTTTTGTGGTATAATTCTCAAATGTCCCACTTAATTATAGATGTCAGCAGAACATTACGATCACAAATCCAATAATGCTGGGTAACAGGGAACAAGCTACAATGTATCCTAGCAGCCGAGTCAGCCTCTCGGCTGCTAGGATAAATTGTAGCTTGTTCCCTGTTACCCAGCATTATTGGATTTGTGATCGTAATGTTCTGCTGACATCTATAATTAAGTGGGACATTTGAGAATTATACCACAAAAACTGACAAGAGCTCTGTCTTTTGGTGGAATATCACTGTCTACATTAATTATTAGTGTTCAGTCAATTTGAGACACTGCAAGAAGAGCAACTGCAGCTTTGTTAATCAAGTCATCTAATGCCCCTGATGAAGTCACGTGGTTGACGAAACGCGTTGGGCCTGCTGTTGTACTGAACCACCACAGTTTCTGTTAAATTGATTCCAATATATGACTGTATAAACACTGTATCTGTTGTAAGCCGTTTTGTAGGCTTTTTATTAAATTTTTATATTGTGAAATAAGTTGTGTACCTTCACTTCTAGCGCACTCTGTTCCTGTTCTGTATATATATATATATATATATATATATATATATATATATATATATATATATATATATTGCCTGACCCTAACCCCCTCCTTGCCCCAGTACTGCCAAAACTGCTATATACCTTTACCATATAATCATTTAATGGTAACTCCGTGGCAAGGAGCATGTAACCCCTTTATTTGAGCAAGAAACCCCTGGCAACGAGCATGTAACTCCTGGCAACGAGCATGTAGGTAAGCACCACTTATGTGGCATAATATAACCAGCATTACGGTGTGTGGTATAATATGTATTAGGCAATATGGCGTGTGTTATAGTATGTAATAGGCATTAAGGTTGTGGGATAATGTGTAATAGGCATTACAGTGGGTTATAACATGTAATAGGAATTATGGTGTGTGACAATGTTTTATGGGCACTACGGTGTGGAGCAATCATGTGTAATAGGATTTACGGTGTAAATATTGCCGCACACCTACGGCGCTCACTATCACTGGTTTCGATGTCTGTGTGTGTGTGTGTGTGGGGGGGGGTACCAATTGGGTACCAATTATAAGCCCATTATGTGTTTTTTCATCAAGCGCCTTTAGCAGGTATTGATGGCACAAATTGTTAGTTTGTAGGGGGGCGCCAAACACCCTATCTCCGGCCCTGCCCCCAGGAACCCTGGTCATGGCGTGAGCATTATTGCCACAGCCGCAGGGACCAATATAAACATGTCTCTCTGCTGTGGCCTTACCTTACTGACCAGAGGAGCCCGGTGCTAGTACACGGGACCAATATATCTCTCCCCTCCCCCCCCCCCCCCCCCCCCCATAAATTTGGAACCATGCTTGGTCCAAGGGCCTGGTGCTAGTTCTTAAATACAGAGAACCCCTGCTCAATTTTGTCTGTGTTTTTGGAACCAGCACCGTCTCAGAGGTTAAATGCTTAGTAGGTGGGATCCCGTGCCATTTAACCCTTTCTTTAACTCTTACACATAGAAGCACTGCAGTTATCTGCAGTAACTGTGCATGCTTCTGCAAAGTCAGCTGCCAAAGGGTGATTCAGATTCATATTTTGAATTGAACTATCATCTGACTTTGCTGATATGAATGATAGTAAATTACCGTGTTAACCTGGTGCCTATGGAAAGTGCTGCGGAGTTTGGCGGATGGTCTATTGATTTGCAGTCTACCAAGATTTTTATTTGTATCTGAGCAAAATCGACTGAATTTGATTCTTAGTAATTTTCCAATTTGAGTTTCCTGGACGAGAATAGCTCATTTGTAGCCCATCAGTCTTAGCAATTTACCTCTATGTCTTGAATCCTACTTATCACTGCACACTTCTATCTCAGCTGTGGGTCAGTCTATCTCAGGGTTGCCGACTTTTAAATGCTCCTCTCCGGGAGAAGCCCGGAGAGGAGACTTTCCTTACCCGACCGGGGGGCGGGGCTTGACTGTGACGTCATTAAGCCCTGCCCCCATAACGGGAAATAGGAGAAATGACTGGTCTCCATGGAGGGGGCGGGGCTAAAATGACACAATTGTGCCATTTTAGCTCCGCCTCCTCCTCTGAGACCCGCGGGTTGCAGCATTTACATGCTGCGATTCGGGTGGCTCAGTGTTGTCCCCCAGATTCCGGGAGGGTTGCCCACCCTTCCGGGGGGCCGGGAGGGGGACCCGATTTTCGGGAGACTCCCGGTAATTCCGGGAGGGTCGGCAACCCTGGTCTATCTCTGCGCTCTTCTATCTCTGTGTGTCTGTAATAAGGTTGTACAAATTGTACTAATGTAACATTTGAAATGACAACTGCATAATTCATTTACAGATGCCGCAGTATGTGCAGAAATGTCATATAGTGAGATCAAGGCAAAGGTGAGACCAAAAACAACAACACATATTTACTTACTACCGTACATGAGAGCTCTTCAGGTTGGCTGATATCCCATCTGCCCCCTCCAGGAGAAAGCAACCCGCTCAGTGCAGGGGGCAGGGGTGAGTGGGTGTGATGCTGCATAGGGGGTGGGGTGCGGGCAAGGCTCAGGGGAGAAGGCTGCACATGGGGCGTGGCAGTTGCATTCAGGGGCTGACTGGCAACTTATAGCCTAGGGGGCAAGTACAGAGCACTGGCCCAAAAAGTCGGTGTGGTCACTAAAAAGGGGGCTTGCCATTAAGCTGACGGGCTGTGAGGCAGACTGGGGTGGTGACACTGACACATAGACAGATGCTGACACTAATACAGACAGCTACTGACACATTACACACAGATGCAGGCAGACATTAACAAACTTACACATGCAAGTTGAAACACAGATGCTGACACACAGATGCTGCAGACAAATTTTAACACATGATCAGAAGGACACTGACAACTGACAGATGTTGACACACTGACACACATATGCTGACACACTAACCCCTGACACACAGACTGATGATGAAAGAAGACCATACTGTATACCTCAAACACAGTTATGCCCATTAAACATAATGCCACACACCTTAATGCCCATTACACATAATGCCACACACTGTAATGCCTCCCTCGGCTTTACTAAACTACTAAACTGGTGGCCCTGGTTGCAGGGAAGGTGGGCTGGCATAGCCAGGGCTCATGGCAATATAAGGGCCCACAACTGTGGACAATATTCCAATAGTAATGTCCACGGCTGTGGTGCAGTGCACCGGCTGCAACACCAGTAGTTCCGGCTCCGTTACATACACAGTGTCATACACACAAACGATATACAGTCACACATATATACACAATATAAATGCATACAGACACAAATACATTCACACTCATAGTCACACATACATAGGGCCTTATTCTGATCGGTGCGGCCGGATCCGAATATGCGGCCAGGACCGTGCGTGCGAAACCCCGCCTTCCATACGGATCGCCAACTCCGTCCGTACGCGGTAAGAAGCTGTCGGAACGGACCGCACGTGTATTTTTCATGGAATACGCCTCCTCCATCTCAGGGAACCTCCCCCATCATTCGATGGTCGCAGACCATCGAATGCAGGACCGAGTGGTCCACCAGCTCCCGCAACCTCAGACCACACGGACATTTTTCCGTGCAAAAGCAGGGATCTGGGCGGGCAGCTGACATCCGGCGATGTCATATGTCCGCCCCCTACACGTGCGTCACGACTGCATTACCATACGTACGCCCAGCGTTTGCATGGGAACGCCCATGAAACGCGGGGCGTATGCATTTGGTAATGAGCCCAAATAGCCCTTCACGCCCCTCTCCTCCCCCTGTTCGGAGTGTTCACATTTCATGCGGGATTTGGCCGTACGCCCCGCTCGCACATGCGCAGAGACGCCTCTGCACATGCGCAGACACAAAACATCGGCGGCACGAATGCACGCGGATATTACCGCACCAACCAGAATAAGGGCCATAGTCAGATACTTGTACACACAAACCTACATAGTCACACACATACATGAATACAGACACACAGATTATATAGTGCCCCATCTGCCTCCCTTCCACAGGCAGGGTATATACTGTACCTCATGGCATGTACAGTAAAATATCCTAAGTCCTCCTCCCCGTCTCTCTCTCCATACTGCTGGGCACCTGGGGCTTGGGCTGCTTGGAAGTGAGTGCTGTGTAGCACCTCTCCCTACTGAGACTCCCACTTCCCCAGCGTCACTGACAGCCAGGACCAGTATTGATTAGAAGAGAGGTGTGCTCCTGCAGGCCTGGTAAAAATGGCAGTGGTGTTGCAGTTGTTGCTTGGGACATCCCATCTCTCCCCCTCTTACCCACACACCCATGTTTTCTTTTCAAACAGCGCACCAGCGCTACCTGAATCCGCACTTCCGGGTAGTTATTCTTTGACAGACACTAGAGGTATAGAAGGTACCTCTAGTGTCTGTCTCCTCGAAGGCGGCGGCCATTTTTGGAGGGGCCGTCGCCTTCACATTCAGGCTGGTGGCCGGGAAACCTGAAAAAGGCGGTGGCGGCACACTGGACCACCAGGTATTTTAGAGTGGTGGACTGGCGGCGGCCCAGGGCACTAGGTAACCAAGTGGCCCGGGGGGCAGATGGCACCCTGGCCCAGCCCGCCACTGCTTGCATTATCATGGTCACGTCCCTGCTATACATTGCCAGTATTACACACCCACTTGTGCTCTGCAAGTGGATATCATCTGCCCTGATACCAGGTGCCGAATCAGGCCCTAGAGGACTTTTATGTTTTATGTATGTTTGTCTGGTTTATGTATACCGGTATTAGGAGACTGACAGTAGCAGCCATGTCATATCTTTCCTAATTGGCTCAGTCTGGGAGGAGGCATTGCTGCAGTGTGCTCAGCTGTTGGCTGCACAGTGCTTCATTCTCTCCTATGGACACTCCCAGAATGCCATGCATCGGGAGCAAAGAACCACGCAGACTTGTTGGGCACCATAGCTTTTCTAATATGTTTGGAAGCAGACAGGAGCCACAGCTGCAATTTGCAACTGCTGGAGACACAATGCAGCACGTCCTTTGGCCTTTCTGCTATAGTCCCCCTCCCTACATGGAACATGGAGAGAGGGGTTAGGCAGAGGGTAGAGCAGTGGTGAGTATAATAGAGGAGAATAGAGCAGTCTCACAATGTATAGCTGGTCCTTATTCAGGTCTCCTGGGGGTTATGGTAGACACCTGACACCATACTGTATTCCTGACTTATTGGTGGGTAAAATGCACCCTATTACTGTGCTCAGTATATTTAGGTCACAGTTAGCACTAATCACATAAACTGTTACTCTGGCACTGAAAATACTGGGTGTAGCTGAGATATTATTGGTCAGATTCACAGGAAGTGATGATGTCACACACATGTTGTGGATATTTTAAGCCTGCAAATGCATCAATGTTTCACTGAGCAGGCATCCCGATGGTTACCACCAGGAGTCGTAAAACAAGTTTGGATGTAGAGAGACAATTTCATGGGAGTTAATAGGAGGGTGGCTGGCCAAATGTAGGACTGTTGTTGATGGTGTTTGTGACTAAAGATGATAGTGACATTGTACATCTTTCTTCTTATTGCCCAGGAAGAGGTTCCGGTCTATGCCAATCTGAACGAAAAGAAACTGGAACAAAGAAATTCAACTTGACACTTAAAACAGGGCAAAGAGATCATGAAGTAATTACTCATCTGGTCCTCCACCCCAACTACAGCTCCATTATACCGTATCCCCTCCCATCTCCACCACTACTTCTCTCCTTCCTTTATCCACCTTGCACACCTCCTCAATCTCTTCCTCTTGTCTGGAATTGTCCCATTTGCATTCAAGCATGCTTGTCTCCCTTATTCTTAAAAAAGCCTACCATTGATCCTAACACTCTCCAGCTACTGTCCCATCTCTCTGCTACCTTTTGGCTCCAAACTCCTTAAGCAAATTGTCTATAACCATCTTACTGCCTTTCTTACCTCCAACTCCCTGCTTGAACCATTCCAGTCTGGCTTCCATCCTCTCTACTCCCTTACAAAAGTTTGCAATGATCTTTCTGCCATTTCATCTTGGATGTCATCTCGCCACCTCAAACTCAACATTTCCAGAACATTTACAGAATTAATCATATTCCCACCAGCCAAGAGTAGTCACCAACCTGATATCTCTATCACTGTCGAGAACACAACAATTAATCCTACTCCACAAGCTCGCTGCTTAGGGGTCATCCTCGACAACTGTCCTTCATTCCTCACATTCAATCTGTCTACAAATTGTGTTACAGGCACATAAAAAACATATCCAAAATTCATCCATACCTTACACAAGACACTGCAAAAACTCTAATCCATGCACTCATTATATCATACATTGATTATTGCAATAGCCTCCTTACCGGTCTTCCTAAGAAAAGACTCTCACCACTACAATCCATTTTGAATGCAGCTGCTAGGCTGATCTTCCTGGCTAGACGTTCATCATCTGCTGAACCCCTCTGCCAGTCCCTCCATTGGTGGCCTGTATTTTACCGTATTCAATATAAAGTACTTCTACTTACATACAAAGCCATCACTCTGACTACACCGACTTATATCTCTTCACTTATCTCAAAATATATCCCCACCTGACCTCTCCCCTCTGCACAAGATCTGCGTCTTTCATCCACACTCATTACTCGCTCCCACTTACACTTGCAGGATTTTGTCAGGCAGAACCCTCCCTATGGCATGTCCTTCCACGCACATTAAGACTCTCCTCTAGCCTCCAAACTTTCAAGCGTTCCCTGAAAACTCACCTCTTCAGGCTGCCTATCATATTCAGGACCCCCACACAACCTCCAGTAGCATTCATATCTAATTGCATCCCATCAGGACTTTCTTATAATCTGGTGGTACTGCTATGGAATCCTATCCTTATGTATCCCTCTTATTGTCCCTATAGATTGTAAGCTTGCGAGCAGGGCCCTCCTACCTCCATGTCAGTTTGTTTATACCGAGTTTGTTTAATCACTGTTGTTTCCAATTGTAAAGCGCAACGGAATATGCTGCGCTACATAAGAAACTGTAAATAAATAAATAGATAAATCTTCATGCTGCCAAATCTGAGAGCTTATTCTTCTTGACCTCTCTGCTGCTTTTGACACTGTGGACCACACACTCCTCCTACAAACCCTTTGGTCTGCATAATACTGTTACTCTCTCCTAGCCGTTTTTCTACCTCACTGATGCTGCCTCTCCGTCTCCTCTCATGACTCCACCTCCCTTGCACTTCCACTGACAGTAGGGGTCTCCACAGGCTTGGTTCTTGGTTCTCTTCTTTTCTCTCTCTATACATCCCTCTCTAGGTGAGATCATTTGACTTCCAATAACCCCTTTATGCAGATGATACTCAAACATATCTCATCTCTTCTGACCTGTCCGCTGCTCGCCTCAATTGTATTTCAAAATGTCTCTTCATTGAGCCGGACCTGGTTCCAAAAATGTGGGGGACAAAAAGCGTAGGGGTCCCCCGTATTTCTGAAACCAGCCCCAGACTCTTGGACTGGTCCTTGTTCCAAAAATACAGGGCGCAAAAAACTGGGGGTCCCCCATACTTTGGAACAAGCACTGGCTCCAACAGCCCGCGGTGTCAAGACACAGCCGGGGACAATTTTACATATATGCTCACCGTGGCTGGACAGCTGAAGCCTAGGGCTGTCACTGGCGTCCATGGGCGGTGGACGCTGAGCTGATACAGTTAAATCACCCATGCAAAACATTGCTTTCTACAGGTGAACTACAAGTCCAAGCAGGCCTCCCCTGCATGCTGGGACTTGGTGAACCACAAGTCCCAGCATGCGGGGCATTGACCCCTTCAGTGGTGTTGTTTTTTTAGGGAGCGCTCCCCACTGGATGAGTTTTTTCTGGGGAGTGCACCCTAAAAAAAAACGCCACTGAATCCCCAAGTCCGGATGGCAGCACTGAATTGTGTAATAGCCGCTGTCCAACCCTGCCCCCCGGCAGCCCGGCTATGTGTGGAGTGACATTACAAGATCACGCCACACACAGAAGGGGGAGGGAGGCTGGGCCGGGCAGCAGGAGCCAGTTAGCCACTTAAGCTGAGTGTGGCACTGACATCAGTGCTCAGCTCAGCGGCACTGCCCGGCAAGTGGGAGTGCAGGCAGTGGTAAACGTTTATTAAACACACATTCATTTTACACCCGTATACTTACAACACCAGGTTCCACCCCCATGCTTTTTGTCCCCGTATATTTGGAACCAGGTCTGAGCCTATGAGCCCGGGGCTGTTTATGCGAGCGGGGACCTCATGCCATTTTTTTCCAATTTTTTTGCACAAAATCACACATGTCCTCAAATACGCACATTTTCATCACTAAAAATGGCACTTTATCGCCCTTTTTTTGCCTGTAATTCGCATCTAATTAAAAAAGCACATTCCCGTGAAAAAAAAAATAGATTTTAAAAAGTGCGATAATTGCATCCTATTATAAGTCCTTCACTGGCTCCCCTTTCCCTTCAGAATACAATTCAAGCTCTTCACTCACTTACCCATTCCTCTCCCACCTACATATATGACCTTGTCTCTCTTTACACTCCCATCCACCTTCTTCGCTCCACAAATGCACGCCGCCTCTCCTGCCAACAGTTTATTACTCCCATTCCTGTCTCCATTTGGGCTATTGTGCTCCTTATCCCTGGGATTCTCTACCCCTCCCTATCAGACTCTTCACCTCTTTACAGATCTTAAAACTGACCGTCTCTCATCCTAACTTTTTTTGCTCAATTCTACCCCTTCTGTGTCACTCCTGTCTGTCTGCCCCTCCCCTTTAGTTTGTAAGCTCTTGTGAGCAGGCCCTCTCGCATGTGCTTCTCTATGAATATATATATATATATATATATATATATATATATATATATATATATATCTGCCACCCTGTCTGTCCCCTGATGCAACTATCCTTATTTATCATGCACGTGTCCTTAATTACTGTTAATATGGAATTTAATTGTATTTCTGCACCAGATGAAGATTTTATATTAATGAACATTAGGGGGGAGATTCTCTTTCATTTGCCGTGATTCTGCTTTTATTTAGCTAGTTTTTCGTCCGTTAGGGTTCAGCACTTCTCCTTATTTTGTAAACTATCAGCTACCCCTCCGCGATCCCCGAGTTAGGTTCCAGTGCGCATGCGCCCGCTGTTTAAGTTTAATGCTCATGCGCAGTTGGGGTTGCCTGTGCGTCAGTCTGGCAGGCTCTGGCACGCGCATCCACTGTGCACCGGCGATTGGCATAAGTGCACCTCCCGGCATAACAAATAACCCCTTAATGGTTCCTTTAACATGTACCTGAGCTAGCTTATTCCCTGTGCTCTACCGCCCACTCCGTAGTAAAGCAGGCTGTTCAACTTCGCCACCTCAAGCTTGCGAAGTTGAACAGCCCATTTTACTTCGGCACAGGTGGTAGAGCATAGGGAATAGGAAAGACGGCAATACAGTCCAATGGGGAGTCAGTACCATGACGAAACAGGAAGGAATGCAGAAGTGCGGTAATCGCACTTCAGGAAAAACAGAATACAGCATATGAGAAGGAGATAACGGCATAGAAAAGGACCCCAGACCGTATCGGAAAGCAAAAGGGAATCTCCCCCTATACAGTATGTGCAATATTCAGAATTAATTTCCAATGGCTTTCGTCCAAAGGAATATTCTGTACCTGTCAATCAAAGACTAACCAACAACAAGCTATTTTGAAACCTTCTCACCTGCTCCTGTCAACATAAGGGCTAGTGAATAGTGTTTAAATATATACATTACAACATGATGTTTTACATCAGAGAGCCAACAAGAGCTGCTGAAATAAGTGTTCTACCATATATGTAAATGCTTTAAATAAGATAGTTAGCATATTCCCATATATGAAACAGCCCCATACTATTTGTGGCCTTAGCTAGAGGTTAGAAAGGTATATATTTGTAAAATGATTTGAGCTTTGCTGAGAGCCATGATACCACCTTAAGCGATGCTCAGTCTCCCTGTCTGTCAGAATAAATCACATCACATAACTTATAAGAAATATGGAGTCGATGGTCTATTTATTTTTCCTCACCATTTACATTCTGAGTGTATGATACTATGGGTGAGATTTAATAGGATGAGAGATTCAGAAATGGAGAGATTTGGGAAGAAATCTCCAGTTTTTTTTAAAGTGGCAATCATTTACACTGCAAAACCAGTTTGATTTTGCAGTGTAAATGATTGCCGCTTTAAAAAAACTGGAGATTTCTTCCCAAATCTCTCACTTTCTGAATCTCTCATCCTATTAAATCTCACCCTATATCTTATTTGTTACATTCTAGTATTTGATACTGTTTCAAATTGTAACTTCCTTTCTTTCCGGAATTGGAGCATGAAAAATGGAGGGCTTGTATCAGTTTATCTCCTTTGCCATTTTGAACTAATAAAATAGGGTACTTAAGAAGTACCAGGGCGTCCACTAAGCAATTTGCTTAGTGGGCTACTCTGCGTAAGAAAATCGCATTGCATCGCATCGCATGTCCCGTTTTAGTGCCGTGCGATGCAATGCGATCTTCCTTAGTAATTTATTCACTGCTCTCTCACCCCGGGCTTATCGCATCGCACGCCATCACACCTCACACAAAATTGCATGCGATCACATGTGATTTTATAGGGTGCAATGCCATTAACTTAACTACACTGCAATGATATGCAATGAGATTTTTAGGCACCCCCCACTATCCACGTCCCCGCAAAGCATGGCGAGCGGTGGTGGAACGCGTCCTCCGGACCTTTTTATACCCTCATTATCCACGTCGGTGTGGAGTTGATTCTATATAGTGTGGCGAGCACATCGAGCCACCGAGCCCGAAGCGTGGCGAGTGCAGTGAGCCCCATGAGGATACACAGATTACTTTACATGTATTCCGCATCCCCTAGCTGCACTCGCCACACTGTATAAAATCAACTCCACGCTGACGTGGATAGTGGGGGTATGGAAAGGTTGGGAGGAAGCGTTACACCACCGCTAGCCACGCTTCGGGGTGGCGTGGATAGTGGGGGGGGGGGGGGGTAGGAACACATTCACACCTGCCATATCATACATCTGACACAGTAATGATGACATCTGTTAACGATTAACTTTAAATTTACTTACTAATTAATAATAAAGATAACACATTAATTAATTACATTTATAAACATGAATCAAGTGAAACAACAAGAATAATGAGAAGTAATTAAGAAAAAAAATAATAATAATAGAGTCACTATGAAGGCAGTGCATTTGCCTTCGGAAGCAGCGTCCGAACATGGAGAATGCGGCAAAACGTATTAGTAGCACCCCGAGTCATTCTCCACATGAATTCTTCCAGGTAGGAATCCAAATTTTTGCGGGAGGTGCCTCTTTGGCACTTGTTTCGCCATTTACACGCCCCCCACAGCCGCTCAATGTTTTGCATGTGAACCCCTGACTCCGGGTCCACAAGTTAAATCTATGGTTCACACGCACGTGCTCATATCCGGCCTGCTGAAGTTGCTCGGTGTTGTAGGTCTGCCAACAATCGGAAAAGATCATTGATCCAGGAGCAGCAAATTCATTGATGGTGGCCATCAACGTAGTGGCATCTCGCTTCTCCACTTCAATGACAAAGCAGCCACCAGTCTCTCTGCAAATCTCTCCAAAAATCCTCTGCTGAGGCAGCATCCTTCCGACATTACTTTTACGCTTGACGATTAGGCTTTCGTCTACTTCAACAACCATGCGGGGACCGACAATTTGCCTATGGGTTTGGTAAATTAAGTCCATAGTGCAGGCCTCATGCATCAAATCGTTGTACTGCACTGCGGTTTTATTAGACAATAATGCGGTCACAATACGCCACACTTGTCATCTCCTATGCCCAGGAATAGATAAAGTGGACAAGGGTGAGGAAGAGTAACCGGCACCCCGGGAACCAGTGCGCCGCTCTGAGGCTCACCTTTTTGCGACAGGCCTTAATGTGGCAGCGCCACTTGTTTTCTTTCAGTGATAGCCGCATCGGGTGCCCGTTCATACAATTTTGCGTGACCGGAAGCAACTGGTGCAACTGGTGGTTCTGGAAAAAGATAACAGCCTCCTCCTCCTCTGTGTTTGGCAAGGTGAACATGGTCACAGGTTCACCAGCCATCACTGTCACCTCTGTCGCGTTCTCATCTTTCCTGATGCAGCCATTACTGTCAGTTAATCACCTCAGACTGGATCTGACAGGGTCCGGGAACACTTCCACAAGTTCTGACTGACTACGCTATTTGCTCAGCCTACGCTTATTCTGAAAGCACTGCCAAACGTCCATACCATATTAACTACTGAGATCGCATTGCACGACACTAAAACAGCCCGTGCGATGCAATGCGATTTCCCTACGCTAGCGTATGTATGTTAATTGGACGCCCTGGTACTACATAAGTAACTAAAATAGTGTTGCTCCTTTATAACTTCTTATTATTGTCTGCAAAAAGGGGAGATACACCTACACTCGCCTCTCTGTCTTGGTTTGCTTCCGCTGAAGGATAAATTGATGGACACAAGAGCAAGCACACCTCAGTACCTGGGCATTACACATCCAAACCATCCAAACCATTTCTCATCTCATTTCTGGTTGTACAACTTTTTGGGGGGGCTGCATCCACTTTGTGGCTTGCCCTTGCTTGTACAAGTCCCAAAGGAGGATGTAGTCAGCATCCGGACGGTCAGGATGCCGGGTTCAGTATACACTGCCTTCATAAGATTGGCACCAGAATACTGTAAAATCAGGATGATGACGTGGGAATACCAACAGACAGCATCCTAATTAGTAAGTATGCAGGTGGGTTAAGGTCAGGCCGGCAAAGGGTGAGTTAGATTTAGGCAGTTTCAGGGGGACTTAGCTTCAGGCTTTGGGGATTGGAAGCGTTCCCTGAAAACTGACTTCAGGAAAGCTTCTTAAATTCCAATTCCCTCCATACAATGATCCTCAGGATATTCTATCAATAACCCCCTCTACTCAATCCACATAAAACTTTATACATGTCCTTATACTACACTCACACATCCTGGTAACTCAGAGCAAGTTAGTTTTGTGACTGGATCATATAGCCCACCGGGTGTGATACATACAGTATGGAGGACTGGCGGACGGAATTCCATCGTCATGGTTTCAACCCATGTCATCCCGATTGCCGTCATGGTCACTGCATCCCCACAAGCAACCTCTGCAATCTGGCTAAACCCAATAAGCAATTTGTAGCACTTTTTCCCTTTTGCGTGAGCAGGGCCCTCCAACCTTTCTGTCTGTTATAATCAGGTTAGTTTTAGTTCTGGTTTGATCACAATTATAATTTGCACATAATTATTATGCCTGTTTGCGTTTTCTTGTGTCCCACCACTAGGGGTCATCAGGCACCTGTTGGACTTATTGCTCTGCCTCTAGTCTCTGAGGAATGAGGTGCCTGGTGATTTAGGCAATTAGCTCATATTGGACACCTGTGAGCGGCCTATTTATTCCCTCTGATACCAGCACAGAGCTGGTCATTTGTCTGCCTGTCCTGGGTGTTGGAGGGAGTACTTTCAGCCATTGTCTTGTGCCCCAGCCTTAGGGCCTTATTCTAGTTCACTCTTTCTGACAAATTCCTTCTTAGATGGACAAAACCATGTGCACTGCAGGTGGGGCAGATGTAACATGTGCAGAGAGAATTAGATTTGGGTGGGGTTTTACTTCAAAGTGAGATCTATATTGCAGTGTAAAAATAAAGCTGTCAGTACTTACCCTGCACAGAGACAAAATAACTCACCCAAATCTAACTCTCTCTGCACATTTTACATCTGCCCCACCTGCAGTGCACATGGTTTTGTCCATCTAAGAAGGATTTTGTCAGAAAGAGTGAACTAAAATAAGGCCCTTAGTTACCTGCAACGCTGACCTGCACCTGTGGTCACCTGTTCTCTGCACCGCTGATCTTCAGTCATCTGCACCTGTGTGCTTAAGTTACCTTCACCTGTGTTCTTTAGTTACCTGCACCTGTGTTCTTCAGTTGACTGCACCCGTGTGCTTCAGTTCCCTGCATCTGTGTTCATCAGTTACAGTATCTGCACGTGTACTTCAGTTACCTGCACCCGTGTGCGTCAGTCACCTGCACCTGTGTTCTTCAATTCCCTGCACCTGTGTGCTTCAGTCACCCGCGCCTGTGTGCTTCAGTCACCTGCACCTGTGTGCTTCAGTTCCCTGCACCTGTGTGCTTCAGTTCCCTGCACCTGTGTGCTTCAGTTCCCTGCACCTGTGTTCTTCAGTTACCTGCACCTGTGTGCTTCAGTTACCTGCACCTGTGTTCTTCAGTTACCTGCACCTGTTTGCTTCAGTTACCTGCACCTGTTTGCTTCAGTTACCTGCACTTGTGTTCTTCAGTTCCCTGCACCTGTGTGCTTCAGTTACCTGCACCTGTGTGCTTCAGTTACCTGCACCTGTGTTCTTCAGTTACCTGCACCTGTGTTCTTCAGTTACCTGCACCTGTGTGCTTCAGTTACCTGCACCCGTGTGCTTCAGTTACCTGCACCCGTGTGCTTCAGTTACCTGCACCCGTGTGCTTCAGTAACCTGCACCCGTGTTCTTCAGTTAACTGCACCCGTGTGCTTCAGATCCCTGCACCCGTGTGCTTCAGTTCCCTGCACCTGTGTGCTTCAGTTAAATGCGCCCGTGTGCTTCAGTTCCCTGCGCCCGCGTGCTTCAGTTCCCTGCGCCCGTGTGCTTCAGTTCCCTGCGCCCATGTTCATCAGTTACCTGCGCCCGTGTGCTTCAGTTACCTGCGCCCGTGTGCTTCAGTTACCTGCGCCCATGTGCTTCAGTTACCTGCGCCCGTGTGCTTCAGTTACTTGCGCCCGTGTGCTTCAGTTACCTGCGCCCGTGTGCTCCAGTTACCTGCGCCCGTGTGCTTCAGTTACCTGCCCCTGTGTGCTTCAGTTATCTGCACCTGTGTTCTTCAGTTCCCTGCACATGTGTGCTTCAGTTACCTGCACCTGTGTGCTTGTTACCTGCACCTGTGTTCTTCAGTTACCTGCACCTGTGTGCTTCAGTTACCTGCACCTGTGTGCTTCAGTTACCTGCATCTGTGTGTTTCAGTTACCTGCACCTGTGTGCTTCAGTTACCTCAGGGCTGCCGACTTTTAAAAAATCCTCTCCGGTAGAAGCCCGGAGAGGAATCTTGCATTACGAGTTTTGGGGGCGGGGCTTAACTGTGACATCATTAAGCCCCGCCCCCATTACATCAAAAAGTAGAAATAACTGATATATATGGATGGGGTGGGGCTAAACGTCCCAATTGTGCCGTTTTAGCTCTGCCCCCTCCCCTGAGACCCGCGGATTGCGGCATATAAATGCCACGATCGGGGGGCTCAGTGGGGGTCCCCCTGATTCCGGGAGGGTTGCCCACCCTTCCGGGGGCCGGGAGGAAGGACCCGATTTTCGGGAGACTCCCGCAAATTCCGGGAGGGTCGGCAACCCTGAGTTACCTGCACCTGTACCTCTGCTGCATCAACTCTGTGCTTCCACTGCATCGACTCCATTCTGTCAAGATCCTGCACTCCCGCCACTTCACATAATGGCCCTTATTCTGATTGACGCGGACTTTACCGCATACTTTCGGATCGCGTCTTTACGCCGTCTGCGCATGCGTGGAGAACGCAACGCGCATGTGCCAGGCCTTGACTCCGTACCAGTTCGGCCAAATCCCGTCCCAAACTGTTCCCCGCAATCAGTCGGGAAATATGGGCGTATTATGGGCGTCATGCGGAATGACACATGGGCGTAGTTTCAAAGTGGGCAAAACGGGGCGGAAACATGGGCGGACACGGGGGAGTAAACTTATGTTGGGGGGCGTACATTCGGATACCACTCCGAATGCACGCGATCAAAAAGGGAAGAAATGTGCGGTGTCCACAAGTGTACTATTGCTTTGCGGACACCACTCGTTCATGCGGTAGGCGAACGTACGCCTAATGACTACAAGCATTAACACCTGAACCCAATAGAATCGACTCCTTTACTCATTACTCACTAATAGGACGCTTGTCAGTGCTTTAATTGAAACCATTGCACTTCAATTGCTGTAAGGGTTAATGTGTGCAATGCATGTGTTAGGCATGCTTGTAAGGATATATTGGCATCTAATTGATTCCAATTCCAAATAAGAAGTTTTTTATGAGGATAGGTAATTGAATAAGTGGGTCATGTGATGTATTGCAGAAGATACATAATAGTGGGTTGTTTGGCGTAAATACTCCGCTTACGGGCGGTAGCACCGCTTGGCTCCCGGTCGGATGCGGTATTTCCGAGCATACTCTGTAATACTCTGTAATACCGTGCAGAATCTGAGTGTTTCTCCCGCACACGCATGGTTTGTATGTCGTCCGTAAACACGCCCTGTTCTTAAAGAGTGAGTCCGTCCGAATGCGGAGGACACGTGGGCGTTTCTACGGACGATGGCCGCATGCGGCAAAACACCGTGGCGTGCGGACCGCTCCGTAAGAATGCGGGAATATCCGCACCGATCTGAATAAGGGCCAATGTCTTGCCCTCCAGTCTGTTACCTGTGTTGATGTTTGGTGAGCACTAAAGTCTATTCCAGTTGTTTTCATGCATTGTTCCTGTGTATCTTATATTATTTATTAAACACCCAGCATTACCCTGCATCAGTTTGTTCTGTGGATTTTGTTTGGATCTCCAAGGGTTAACCTCATACCTCCCAACTTTGGCCATCCAGCAGGCGGGACGCGGCTGCTGTGCGCCGGAGGCGCGTCAAAATTTTCGGGGGCGTGGCCTAATTTGGGGGCGTGGCCTATGCTTGCGGCTCTTTTGCGAGGCCACGCCCCCATGTTGCCGCTATGGGGGCATGACCCAGAGGCTCTAGCCATGCCCCCAGCCCCCTGGCTGCGGGAATATACGCTGTGCGCATGCGCACAGCGTTTATTCCCCGCTGCTTAGCAGCTGACAGGGGGGACTCCCAACAGCCCCTCCACACCGCGGGACACTGCCGCCCGCGGGTGGGACAGCGGGACAGGCCCTGACAATCGGGACTGTCCCGATAAAATCAGGACTGTTGGGAAGTATGTAACCTTAATATAATGACCAGCCAAAACAGACAAGAGAATACTGAAGGACATGTCAGTTTGGATTCTCTAATTAAAACCTTGGTTGCAGAGCTTACTGGTGTTTGCAAGTTTGCTGATGATCGCTGTGGAAAAGCTGCACTTAACCCTTTGCATGCAGATATCATTCTACTTCGTGTTCAATTAGCTCAAGTCTGTGTCTTTTTGCCTGAGTTTCTGAAGAAAATGTCTTCAACCTGTGGCCCTCCAGATGTTGTGGAACTACATTTCCCAGCATGCCCTGACAGTTTTGGCATGCTCTTATAGGAAAAAATGTGGCAATGCATGTTGGAACATGTAGTTTCACAACATCTGGAGGGCCATATGTTGAAGACCCATGCTATAAGGTAATGTTGCTTCTGGTATTCCTGGACAGTTGGCAGAAAAACAGGCCTACTAGTTATTCCAACCCTCAGGATACCCTGATACCATCTGTCGCTGCGGCTTCAGATACAGTCCAAACAAGAACTGTGACTCTCAGAGGTTCAAGTGGTCCTCATGCTCCGCTAACTGTAACAGAGCGTGCCTTTCGCAGGAATAACTATTTATGTTTATATTGTGCCAGCCCCGAACACTTCATGCACACTTGCCCTCATCGTGACCCAAAATGGGGGAATTTCTTGCCCAGCCAGAGTCTCTACCCAGAGCTGCCCAGCCAGAGTCTCTACCCAGAGCTGCCCAGCCAGGGTCTCTACCCAGAGCTGCCCAGCCAGAGTCTCTATCCAGAGCTGCCCAGCCAGAGTCTCTATCCAGAGCTGCCCAGCCAGAGTCTCTATCCAGAGCTGCCCAGCCAGAGTCTCTACCCAGAGCTGCCCAGCCAGAGTCTCTATCCAGAGCTGCCCAGCCAAAGTCTCTATCCAGAGCTGCCCAGCCAGAGTCTTTATCCAGAGCTGCCCAGCCAGAGTCTCTATCCAGAGCTACCCAGCCAGAGTCTCTATCCAGAGCTGCCCAGCCAGAGTCTCTATCCAGAGCTGCCCAGCCAGAGTCTCTACAGTCTGAGGTGTTTTGTGGAGGGGAGCCCACATCCGATGTCCCGTTCTCCGCCAGAGGGTCCGATGTCCCGTTCTCCGCCAGAGGGTCCGATGTCCCGTTCTCCGCCAGAGGGTCCGATGCCCCATTCCCCGCCATAGGGTCCCATGTGCCGTTCCCCACCAAAGAGTCCGTTGATCCGGTCCCCACCAGAGAGGCTGATGTTCAGACCCCAGGTGGGGTGGCCGATGCCTCAGCCGGTGGCGTGTCCCCAGCTACACTGTCTGTGTGTCCCAAGGAGGGGATCCTGTCTGTGTGTCCCCAGGAGGGGGGTCCTGTCTGTGTGTCTGTGTCTAACCCCCTGCTTATACCCCTTTTACACCAAAAACCCTGGCCAGACCCTGGTCTTTGAACTCTGGAGTTCACTTCGACCTGGGTCTGCACCATTTACAAATGGACCTGGGTCAGCCCTGCTTTTTCTTGTGAATGTCATTAAAAATGCTTGCTCATTGCCAAGGGGGGTGAAATTAATCTTTGCCAGTGGGAGTGATATTGCTTATTGCCAGGGGGTGAAATTGCTCATATATACACTCTTGCGGGAGGGTGGGAGAAGCTGTCTGATGCTGCAGAGGGGGAGCTCTCCGCGGCTGCTGAGGGGGGAGAGGGGAGAAGCTGTCCATGGCTGCTGCGGGACGAGGGGGTGTCTGCGGCTGCTGAGGGGGGGAGTTGTCAATGCTGCTGAGGGGGGAGACAGAGGGGATGCTGGCCGTGGCTGTTGTAACTCCCCGCCCCCCCCCCACAGGCTACGGATTTTTCGGCAGTGTAAAAGGGGTATTATTGAGGTCTTGATCCAGAACAATTTGGTTCTATCTCAGCTTGCTCTGACTTATTTGTAATACACTAGTCTACAAATCCTGTTTTTTTAATCTATTGGTGGCACATACTGCTTGGAGGCATGGTAGGGGAACCCACCAGAAACTAATATTTCTAAGCAGGGATCCTTAGTGAAAGACTGGAAGTGCAGTGGTGCCAGATGACTACACAACACCAACATCAGAGTCCCAACTGTTCAACTGCCCAAAAGTCGGGACCCAGACTAACGGGGGCTATGTCTCATGGGGGTCCATGACCCCCATAGAGGGAGAAAAGAACCTGTGGCCACACTATCTGCATGCCCGATGATTGTCCACCTATGTATGTGCCAATAGCTATGTGCAGCACTGGGCGCTTTATATATTAGAGCAGGCAGTACTGGGCAGGCATAATGTGTATAAGAAGCTCTACTGTGGTGTAATGTGGGCGCTACTTTGTGGCATAATGTGAATCAGTGTACTAATGCGTGGTATAATTTGAATTACGGACACTACTGTGCTAGGTAATGTAACTACTGATGCTATATTTTTTACTTGTGCCTTCGGTGCCAACTGTCTCTGTTTTAAATATGGGGAGAGGGGCACCAGTTTGCTTTCTGGCACAGCGCAACAACATGTCTTAGCTCTGCATAGCCTCATGCATTACCTCTTGGTTGTTTATGAAGTGCAATAACAATGCAACACTATCAGTATCTGGTTATATGCATCTGCAGATCCTGTGGGTGGAAGTAACATCTTCACTGCTGGGATTGTGTAAAGACTGACATTCATGTGACACTGCAATGATGTGGTGCAATGATGTCAACTATCACAAATAGTAGAATAAGAAACACATTACTGAGGAAAGATGACACATTACACTCTTCCCCAAACTTGTGAATAATCAGCCCAGAGAACAACCAATAAAATATTTTTTACTGACTTTTATACTGTACAGATTTAGCCGGCTTCATCTTTGCAGGGGCTGGCAAAGTTATCGCCAGCTCCCGCCATTGCGCGCCCTGTGGCAACGGAGCTCCCCACCAATGTCCACCATTTCCTCCGCCGCTGCCTATTGGCTAGCGCGGTCCAGTGGGAGATGTGAATTTTAAATAGCAGTGCACGTCTCCCAGGTACAGCGGGGAGCCGGGAGTGGGCGGGGGTGCCAACCGCACACTTCCCCTGACACTACTCCCTCCCTGTTCCACACTACTCCCTCCCACCCTCAATCCACACTACTACTCCCCTCCTCCCCCCCTGTTCCACACTACTCCCTCCCACCCTCTGTCCCTGCTCTGCACTATCACTCCCACCCTCCCTGATCTGCACTATTACTCCCACTTTCCCTCCCTGCTAGCAATTTCAGTCCCCCTTGGCAACAGTATTAGTCCCCCTTGGCAAACAAGCAACAAGTCCACCTTGGCAACAATTTTAGTCCCCCTTTGGCAACAAGCAATATTAATCCCCCTAGGCAACGAGTAACTTTAGCCCCCTTGGCAACAAGCAATTTTAACCCCCCCCCCCCCCCCTTGGCAACGAGCAACTTTAGCCCCCCTTGGCAATGAGCAATTTTAGTCCCCCTTGGCAACGAGCTATTTTAGTCCCCCTTGGCAATGAGCATGAAGCTCCTTGGCATCGAGCATGAAGCCCCTAGCATCGAGCATGAAGTTCCTAGCATTTAGCATGTAGGTCAGTGTTACGTTTTGTTATATAGTATGTAATGGGCATCATGTGTGACCTTATGTGTAATTGGCATTACAGCATGTGGCTTTATGTGCAATGGGCATTACGGTGCGTGGTATAATGTTAGGCCACATCCCCTTTTCGCCACGCAAGAGCCCCGCCTACTTCAAGAGCCCCACGCGAAACATGCCCTTGCTCCAGGCACCGTGGCACCTAGCTACACCGCTGCGGAGGGGGAGCAGCTGGCTCAGCAGCCTTACTGGTCTTTTGCCTCCCTCCGTCCCTCCAGGTTCTCTGTAATGCGTGTGATGTCATTAACGTCACACGCAGGGGGAGACACGCTGGACTGGAGAGGAGCCGGGGAGCCAGCAGAGCAGATGTACCGCCAACCCATCGTGCAGACACACACCTGTTGCAAAAGAACAATCAAGATTGTAGAGGTGCGCTTTCTGTTGTGCCTGACTGGTATTTATTAAGTTTAAGAATATTTAAAAGAAGATATACTGTAATATAAATATATGTGTGTGTCCCCGCAAACATTCGCGGCGGGGATCGTTAACTGAAATTGTTACGCTGTGAATCCAGATGGATTCACAGACTTAAAACTTTGGCCCCACGCGGCTTAATCAGTACCTGGGATAACATGCTTTTTTATAAATGAACATGTGTAATTATTTCACAACATACATTGCCTTGACTTCTGTCATTCTGTTTTTAACCATTAACTTGTTTTTTTGTATTTTTGTAAATGTAAGATTAGGTTTGTTACTATGGTGATATGCCGCTGATGAAGACGTCATTCTTGTTCGTCACATTTCTGGCTCCATCCTGAAATCACCTGTGCACACGTGTTTGGGAAAGGGATATAAGATGGGTGAGATTTAATAGGATGAGAGATTCAGAAAGTGAGAGATTTGGGAAGAAATCTCCAGTTTTTTTAAAGCGGCAATCATTTACACTGCAAAACCAGTTTGATTTTGCTGTGTAGATGATTGCCGCTTGGCAATCATTTACACTGCAAAACCAGTTTGATTTTGCTGTGTAGATGATTGCCGCTTTAAAAAAACTGGAGATTTCTTCCCAAATCTCTCACTTTCTGAATCTCTCATCCTATTAAATCTCACCCTATGTCTGTTTTTCTATATTTGCCTTATGACAATGTGAAAATAAAGACATTGCAACGTTGCAATTCGGAGTGCTGTCGACAAATATATATCTGTGTGTTCAATAGATGAGGATGCGGCGACTATTGCTCTTTTAAAATATATAAAATATAGATAGTGCAACCTGCCCTTATTAGAACAGGGTTTGCCGGTGTTGAGTATGGACCTGGAACCTCGGTAGGTAACTTAATTGGCTATAGTTACCAATTACAAAAATAGTCATTATATGTGAGTAAAAAAGTTAAATTTATTAATGCAATAAAAATAGGGATATTTATACAATAAAAATAGGGATATTTAAAAATATAAAATTGATACAGTTCCTATCCTAACAAAAAAAAGGTTGCGGAGATAATTCTCTCAGAATATAATGAAGAGATATAAATTAATAAAAATATTCAAGGTGCAAAAAGTAAATAAAGTGCTGATCTTAGATGAGGCAGGAGGGCTAGAGTGTGCCAACGCGTTTCATCCTTTTGACTTTATCAAGGGATATATATAAATATATATGTGTGTATGTGTGTGTGTGTGTGTTTGTGTGTGTGTGTGTGTGTGTGTGTGTGTATGTATATAAAGTTGTGCTCATAAGTTTACATACCCTAGCAGAATTTGTGATTTTCTAGCCATTTGTCAGATAATATGAATGGTAACTCACAAACTTTTCTTTCACTCATGGTTAGTGGTTGGGTGAAGCCATTTATTGTCAAAAAACTGTGTTTACTCTTTTTAAGTCATAATGACAACATAAACTACCCAAAAGACCCTAATCAAAAGTTTACATACTCTGGAGATTTTGGCCTGATAACATGCACACAAGTTGACACAAACGGGTGTGAATGGCTACTAATGGTAACACCATCCTGATCTGTGATCTGTTTGCTTGAAATCAGTGATAAAAGGTCAGTGAGTTTCTGGTCTCCTGAAAGACCCTTGCATCTTTCATCCAGTGCTGCACTGACAGGATTCTGAGTCATGGAGAAAGTAAAAGAATTGTCAAAGGATCTGCGGGAAAAGTAATTGAACTGTTTAAAACAGGAAAGGGATATAAAAAGATATCCAAGCAATTGAGAATGCCAATCAGCAGTGTTCAAACTCTAATTAAGAAGTGCAAAATGAGGGATTCTGTAGAAACCAAATCACGGTCAGGTAGACCAACAATAATTTCAGCCACAACGGGGGATGTTGGGAGGGGTCTGTGTCGGATCCATTTGCAGTCCATTGCATACTTGCCTACCTTATAAATCTTGTCTCCCTCTTCCGTGGTCGGGGCTTGCTGTCATTAAGCACCACCCCCATTCCTGTAAATGCTGCAAATCGCTGTTCTTCGGGGAGGGGGTGGTATTAAATGATGCAATTTAAGTCAGTTTAGCCCAGTCCCCTCCCCAAAGAGCCACGAATGCAGGCTTTTGACCGTCAGAGGGATGGGGTGTGGGGAGTGATGTGGCGGCCCCGCTAAATGCGGGAGGCTTGCCCACCTTTCTGGGTGGACCCAATTTTTGAGACCCTCCCAGCCATTCTGGGAGGGTTGGCAAGTATGGCCCATAGGCTTCTATAGCCTATAGTTTTAGTGCATTGGAAAATGGGGTAAAACCCTGAAAATGGGGGTTTTATCACATTTTTGCTTTAGTGCACCCCGCCCAGAAACTGCTGAGCACTATGTCCATTTATTTGCAACCTAAAAGGAGGAACTATTTGGAAGAGCCTCAGACCACAGCTGCTGGTGTTCTGGAAATACAGTCAATTGATATTTTGTTTTCTTACCACTTAGAACTGACAACATCTGTCTGTAGGATCATTCACCCAAACATGGACGGCACCAAGCTTCTTCTGCTGCTATTCTCTATGCAAGGTCAGTGAGCATCTCCTGTATGTGATTTATACACTCACTTGGGATAAATAGAACAGATGTTGTTACATTATTCTCTAGCTATGGAGGATAAGAGGTGATAGAGCTGTTACTGTGTTCCTGATTCTGATTTGGAAGTCAGAATCAGATCAGAATCCAATCTGACTTCCAAGTCAGAATCAGGTGCACAGTAACAGCTCTATTGCCTGCTGTAACTCTGGGTGACATTTAATGGGATGAGATTTTTAGTCACTTTCCAAAATCGCACATTATCGCACTTTTGAAAATCGCATTTTTTTCGTGAGATGCGAATTCCGGCCAATGAAAATGCGATAAAGTGCGATTTTTACTCATGAAAATGTGCGAATTTGAGGACATGTGTGATTTTGTGTAAAAAATGGAAAGACATGCCGTGTACTCCCCCCTCCTGAGCAGGGCCGCCAAGAGAAATCCTGGGCCCCGGTACAACAACTTCCCAGGGACCCCATGGATGGAGCTCTCCGGAGAGCCGGCGCTGGCTCTTCCAAGCCATCGCGGGGTCTGCGGACCTGTTATTACACCACTTCTTCCAAGGCGGACACAGGGACAGTGCGCGCCGGAAGTGCGCTCCAAAAATTGACACCATAATGCCACATGTCACACACCCATTACATATGATATCACGGGGGAAATTTACTAAAGGAAATTTTTTTAAAAATAGGTGAATTTGTATCCAGAAATACACTTATTTTTGACATTTACTATCCCGAAAATACGGCAATTCGTATTCGTATTGATGTGCTATCAATACGAATACGAATTGCCGTATTTTCAGCATAGTAAATGTCGAAAATAAGTGTATTTCTGGTAACAAAAACACCTATTTTTTACAAATTTCCTTTAGTAAATTTCCCCCCACATGTCATAATGCCTGTTACACCACACACTCTAGTGCCCAGTACACAATGTGCCATAGACCGTAATACCTACAGTCAGTGGCGGATTCAGGGGGGGGGGGGGCACCCGGGCACGTGCCCCCCCTGTCATTTCGTTTTGTAGCTGAGGACCAGGGCTTTCCAACGAGCCCAGCCCCGTGTCTCTAGCCCCCCGGGAACCGGAGATATCGCCTGGCAAAGCTGTAACATTTTTTCCCCATAGGATAATATGGGACCCGTCAATTCCGACCCCCACCCGGTTCCGACGGCTGCCAGTTCCCGCCCTGGCATCACAGAGGCTTGTGATTGATCTCATTCAATTCTAAATCGCTGGGCCTTCAATATGATATAAGGATGGTCCATATGGGTCAATCGGTTCCAGAGATATTGCGTGTAAACCGATTTTTTTATTTTTGAAATGTAATTTCATGGCTGTTCATGTTCTTTGAGGGCAGATTACTCTGGAACCAAACGTTCCAGTTTCACTGGACCAAAATCATTCAAAGCCCACTCAAAAGTTCTTCAATATGATACTCATGTAAATGGGTCAGTTGCTTCCGAAGATATAGCCGGTTAAATGAGATAACTGGTTAAAGGGGAGGGGGGGGGGGGGAGTTTCTCTCCCCCTCACACCAGAAAATGCAGGGACTAGTCTGGTGTAAAAGGGGCCAGACTGGTAATGCATTTTCTGGTGTGAAAGGGGTATTATTTCAAATAGCCGGTACCTGCAGTGCTCTGAATACAGCCAGGCTCTGCCACTGTCCCCCATTTACCGCGAGCATGTATTCCCCCTTGGCAATGAACATGTAATCCCACATGGCAACGAGCATGGAACCTCTGGCAATGAGCATGGAACCCTTGGCAATGAGCATGTAGATAAGCAGCACTTATGTAGCATAATTTTTAATAGGCATTATGGTGTTTATCATAATACATAATGGACATAATGGCGTGTAACTTAACGTGTAATGGACATTATGGTGTAAATGTTTAATGCGTGCCTTTGGTGGACAATGTCCCTGTTTATGAAGCGTATTGTGAATTTTGACTTAATCTGTGTGGCATTATGTGAATTCTGGCTCAATCCGTGTGGCATTATGTGAATTTTGGCTCAATAGATGTGGCATCATGTGACTTTTGGCTCAATCCATGTGGCATTATGTGAATTTTGTCTCAATCCGTGTGGCACTATGTGAATTTTGGCTCAATCCATGTGGCATTATGTGAATTTTGGCTCAATCCATGTGGCATTATGTGAATTTTGGCTCAATCCATGTGGCATTATGTGAATTTTGGCTCAACTTATTTGGCATTATGTGAATTTTGGCTCAATCCGTGTATTATTATGTAAATTTTGGCTCAATCCGTGTGGCATTATGTGAATTTTGTCTCAATCTGTGTGGCATTATGTGAATTTTGGCTCAATCCATGTGGCATTATGTGAATTTTGGCTCAATCCGTGTGGCATTATGTGATTTTTGGCTCAATCCATGTGGCATTATGTGAATTTTGGCTCAATCCATGTGGCATTATGTGAATTTTGGCTCAATCCGTGTGGCATTATGTGATTTTTGACACAATCCATGTGGCATTATGTGAATTTTGGCTCATTCCATTTGGCATTATGTGAATTTTGGCTAAATCCGTGTGTTATTATGTAAATTTTGGCTCAATCCGTGTGGCATTATGTGAATTTTGACACAATCCATGTGGCATTATTTGAATTTTGTCTCAATCTGTGTGGCATTATGTGAATTTTGGCTCAATCCATGTGGCATTATGTGAATTTTGGCTCAATCCGTGTGGCATTATGTGAATTTTGGCTCAATCCATGTGGCATTATGTGAATTTTGGCTCAATCCATGTGGCATTATGTGAATTTTGGCTCAATCCGTGTGTTGTTATGTAAATTTTGGCTCAATCCGTGTGGCGTTATGTGAATTTTGACACAATCCATGTGGCATTATTTGAATTTTGTCTCAATCTGTGTGGCATTATGTGAATTTTGGCTCAATCCATGTGGCATTATGTGAATTTTGGCTCAATCCATTTGGCATTATGTGAATTTTGGCTCAATCCGTGTATTATTATGTAAATTTTGGCTCAATCCTTGTGGCATTATGTGAATTTTGTCTCAATCTGTGTGGCATTATGTGAATTTTGTCTGAATCCATGTGGCATTATGTGAATTTTGGCTCAATCCGTGTGGCATTATGTGAATTTTGGCTCAATCCATGTGGCATTATGTGAATTTTGACACAATCCATGTGGCATTATGTGAATTTTGGCTCAATCCATTTGGCATGATGTGAATTTTGGCTAAATCCGTGTGTTATTATGTAAATTTTGGCTCAATCCGTGTGGCATTATGTGAATTTTGACACAATCCATGTGGCATTATTTGAATTTTGGCTCAATCCATGTGGAATTATGTGAATTCAGTTTCATTCCATTTGGCATCATGTGTAAGGGGGAAGTATAAAGGGGTCTATTATTTTTTTGCATAATGTGTAGAAGTTGTATATAGTGTTGTAGACTATACTCAAGGACACACCTCTGTTGAGTGGCCACACCCCTTTTCCGGCGCTTTTGTCGCCATGGTGGGCCTGCGTACTTTAAATGCCAGCGCCTATTTTTAATCCCTTTCCCACCCTCTCTCTAACGCTCTCTTAGCATGTACACTGGCACCACTAACACCGCCCCTCCCCCACCTAAACCCTCTTTTATCATGGTGCCCCCCCTGTCATTTTATCCTGGATCCGCCCCTGCCTACAGTATGACGTATTTTACCACATGCCATAATGCCCATTACACCTTATTCCACACACCGTAATGCTCATTACATATGATGCCACACACTGTAATGCCTATTACATATAATACCAAATAAGTTCCACTTACCTAAATGCTCTGCCAGGGGTTATCATGCTTGTTGCCATGGGTTTACATGCTCTGCCAGGGGTTAACATTCTCTGCCAGGGGTTAACATGCTCGTTGCCATGGAGTTACATGCTCTGCCAGGGGATACATGCTCTGCCAGGGGTTAACATGCTCGTTGCCATGGAGTTACATGCTCTGCCAGGGGATACATGCTCTGCCAGGGGTTAACATGCTTGTTGCCATGGAGTTACAGTACATGCTCTGCCAGGGGTTATATGCTGACATCCAGAGTTGGATCTCAGCCCCAGCAGCATGCAGGGAGGCAGCAGACACAGAGCACCCAGCCACCCACCTTCCACCCTGGAACACAGTAACCTGGACATGGGTGGGGAACCAGGTCTGGGACTTCTGGGCTGGAGACATGGCACTGGCACCTGCTGTTGCTGGTGGTGGCTGGGATGGGAATGTGGGGCACGGGGCAAACCGGATGCTGCATAGTTGCTGGTACTCCCAGTTCCTCCCAGCACCCAGGGACTACCTACCCGAAGTATCCTCCTGTTGCCGAGTCACGGTGAACTCCCGAGTCACATGGCAGGCTCTCAGTAAGCCCTGGAGACAGATCGGAATGGCATCCAGAAGGACCTCTGTGATGATGTCGCCCCCACGCCCGCCAGCATCCATGCTCCTGCTGCCGCCGATAAACAGCCGACTCCGGCGCACTCAGACCCAGTGCACTCACCACCAAATAACAAACTGTGTGTGCCTGGACCCGGGCCCCCCTTACAGGCCTGGGTAAACTGTACCCGCCCCCCCCCCCCATCCTCTCGGCAGCCCTGCTCCTGAGCATAACCAGCCCCGGGCTCTTTGACTTGGGGTCTACCATATTTTGGAACCAGCACTTGGCTCCAACAGCTCGCGGTGTCATGCCACAGTCGGGGGACACTTTTTACATAAGGTCCCTGGCCGTATCATGCTCATGCTGTGATAGCGCTATAGAAGTTGTTAGCAGCACCGCAGGAAGCCGGCTCACCCCACTGTCAGTGCGGGGTGAGCCAGCAGTGGAGGAGGGAGGCAGCGCTGGACCCTGGTTCGGTAAGTATGTTGGTGTATGTTTGTGTGTGTAATAAAGTTGTACTTTTCTGTGTGTGTTTTTTTTTTAAACATTCTTTTTACAGGTGGACTACAAGTCCCAGTGGGCCCATTAATGCCCCGCATGCTGGGACTTGTGGTTCGCAAAGCCCCAGCATGCAGTGGAGGCCTGCTGAGACTTGTAGTCCACCTGTATAAAGCAATGTTTTGTATGGATGATTTAAAACTATCAGAACCCAAAGCCCACGGACGCCGGTGACAGCCCTGGGTTTCAGCCCAGGATGGGTGAAGCCTTGGGGGACCCCTTTATAGGGGGCAGTCCCCACTCCCTCAGGTACCCCATCCAAGGCTGACCAGCCACGGTGGACATGATACAGCCGAGGAACCTTATGTAAAAAGTGTCCCCCCAGCTGTGGCATGACACCACAGGCTGTTGGAGCCTGTTGCTAGTTCCAAAATACGGGGGACCCCAGATTTTTTTGTTCCCCATATTTTTGGAACCAGGAACGGTCCAAGAGTCCCGGGCTGGTTTCAGAATAATGGGTGATGCCTATGCTTTTTGTCCCCTGTATTTTCAGAACCAGGTCTGGATCAATGAGCCCGGGGCTGGTTATGCTCTGGAGGGGGAACCACGCCATTTTTTTAAAATGTAACTTTTAAACATTTTTAAGACAGAACCCTGCACAGATCTCAATGATCTGTGCAGGGTTCTGTCAAATTCGCCTGTCAGAACCTGGTCTGCATGTGTGGCGATATTTAGTAACATTTTCTAGAATTCACATCTCATTAAATATGGGATTTGTATACTTTATAATGGGAAAACATCTAGGTGCGAGTTGTGGCGTTACTAAAAATCGCCACTTCAGAATGTGCGATTTCGCTGCAAAAAGACGCAATTTTGCGGCATTTCGCATCTTATTTACTATGTGATTTCGAAAAAAGTGCGAAACAGCCCATTAAACATCACCCTTTGTGTCTGGAACAACCAACCCATGTTGTATTGCAAGAAGTGCAAATGTATTTATATTGTTTCTGTACAGAGTAAATATCAGCTCCTTTTGCATGTAGCCCACACATGATAGACAGCTTTACTTTTAAAGGGGTGCACATACAAGCAGGCTGATGGTGCACTAATCATTTTTGGCTTCGTGCAGTGAGCAATTTTGACTTTGTATGTATTTGGCCATAGGCCTGCCGGGCGATCGGCCCTTATTCTGGTACACATGCAAGGGCAAATTCCTTCTCAAATGGACAAACCCATGTGCACTGCAGGTGGGGCAGATGTAACTTGTGCAGAGAGAATGAGATTTGGGTGGGGTTTTAGTTCAAAGTGAGATCTATATTGCGGTGTAAAAATAAAGCAGCCAGTATTTATCCTGCACAGAAACAAAATAACTCACCCAAATCTAACTCTCTCTGCACATGTTACATCTGCCCCCCTGCAGTGCACATGGTTTTGTTTATTTGAGAAGGAATTTACCTTTGTGAGTGAACCTATAATAACTCCCATAGCCCGCAGTGCAAACATGCTGCAATTTTGGCTAACCTTCTAGGTGATATTGACTGTAGTAAAACCGCTTTGCCAAATCACACTGCGTGTTCACAGCTTTACACCTTCACACAAATCTAACTCTCTCTGCACATGTTACATCTGCCCCCATGCAATGCAGCATGGGGTTGCACAGGTGCACAGTTACTTGCTTTTATTTCTTTACTGCCAAATCAGTAATCATCACCCTCCCAAGTTACCAGTTTGAGGCCCCCTCCGTCGAACAATCCATAGCACTATATTTTCATTCCTGATTCATGTCCCTTAAAATGTGTATCATTTTTTCTTATATTAATGCCCCTTACAAAAAATGCCCAGCACGGTAATGCCTCTTACACGTTATACCACACATAATACCCCTAGCACAGTATGAACCACACCATAATGCCATGTGGGATGCCGGCCAAAGGGGCAATCCCTTACAATACATGGTTTTGTGAATCAGTTCACAAACAATTGAATTGCCTCCTAAGACTGGATGTGATAAAGGACTATATTTAAAAGTTCCAAGTGACATTGATAAATGCACTAGAGTACAAATAGTGGGTGTGGAATGGCGCTGCGACAGGATTGTGAGCGCAAAAAATCCCATTGCAGGCTTGCTAGCCACAGGTTATATTCTCCCTCTATGAGGGTCGTGAACCCCCACAAGTGGAGAATAGCCCCTGTCAGTCAGGATCCCCCCTACTGGAGCACCGGCAGTCGGGATTCTGATGTTGGGATACTGATCATTGGGATCCCCCCTGTCGGGCAGTCACCCGGCACCCATAAATAAATCACCCCTTGTTGAGCAGTGGTTACTATTAAGTTTGACAAATAATATTAAAAAGTGACAAGAAAAAAAAATAAAACAGTTGAATCTGCATAAAATGCACAATTTCTCTACAATGTAACTACACAACAGAGTAATTAATGATCTTTGTCCCGTTAGGAGCCTATTGTGACCCGGACAATGCATACTGCACAGAACAGCCAGGTGTGATAATGGTGAAGGAAGGGGGATCTGTGACTATTCCATGTCACTTCAGTTACCCAGAGGACTGGGACAGCTCCACCGAGGTCAGCGTGTACTGGAGACATAGATTCTACAGCCCGTGTGGGAATGCAGGCTTCATTTACAATCACACAGAAGGCTTTATACATATTCAATACAAAGATCGCATTAAATTGGTGGGAGACCCCAAGGAACAGAGGACAGCGACTATCAGCATCCAGAACCTGAAGAAGACAGATGGTCCCATGTTCTGCTGTAGGATTATTATAGAGAATAGAGGCAGAACCACTAGTAAAATAACTCAGTGGCAAAATAATCCAGGCACATATATATACTTCAGAGGTAATACTCATCAGTCATATCTCATAGCTCCCTTCTGTCTGTGTCACTGTGTCACCTTGCAGGGGGAGGGGCAGGCTCATAGCTCCCTTCTGCCTGTGTCATCCTGCAGGGGGAGGGGCAGGTGCATAGCTCCCTTCTGTCTGTGTCACCCTGCAGGGGGAGGTGCAGGCTCATAGCTCCCTTCTGTCTGTGTCACCCTGCAGGGGGAGGGGCAGGCTCATAGCTCCCTTCTGTCTGTGTCACCCTGCAGGGGGAGGGGCAGGCTCATAGCTCCCTTCTGCCTGTGTCACCCTGCAGGGGGAGGGGCAGGTGCATAGCTCCCTTCTGTCTGTGTCACCCTGCAGGGGGAGGTGCAGGCTCATAGCTCCCTTCTGTCTGTGTCACCCTGCAGGGGGAGGGGCAGGCTCATAGCTCCCTTCTGTCTGTGTCACCCTGCAGGGGGAGGGGCAGGCTCATAGCTCCCTTCTGCCTGTGTCATCCTGCAGAGGGAGGGGCAGGTGCATAGCTCCCTTCTGTCTGTGTCACCCTGCAGGGGGAGGTGCAGGCTCATAGCTCCCTTCTGTCTGTGTCACCCTGCAGGGGTAGGGACAGGCTCATAGCTCCCATCTGTCTGTATCACCGTGTCACCCTGCATGGGGAAGGGGGGGGTAGGCACATAGCTCCCTTCACTCTGTGTCACTGTGTCACCCTGCAGGGGGAGGGGCAGGCTCATAGCTTCCTTCTGTCTGTGTCACTGTGTAACCCTGCAGGGGGAGGGGCAGGCTCATAGCTCCCTTCTGTCTGTGTCACCAGTGGTGCAAGTAGAATTTTTTTCTTGGTGGTACTGATAGCCTCCACCAAAAAAGGCTGTATGCCATGAGGGGGCGTGGTCACACAAAGCTAGAGGAGTGACTAAATGACAATAGTAGCATGGCATCAGGAGACAAGGAATGAGAAACAGGGAATGGCTGGGGGTGGGTTGGCTCTTGCTTGGGGGAGAGCCAGGCAGCTTGTGCTTACAATAGTGGAGCCTGCTCTTCATGCTGTCGGCGCCGCTGATGCCTGTCAGTGTGACAGGCTAAATCAGCAGTAGCCGGTAGCTGCATACAGCACCAATCATAACTCTGGGTGGGCGGGCTGCGGATGCATTATATTTAGACTTAGAATAAAAAGAGAGATGACAGTGGATCAGGGGTAAGTGGTACTGCGTACCTGCAACATATTTCTTACAGGTACTCCGTACCATGCCGTACCCCCTAACTTTCAACACTGTGTGTCACCCTGCAAAGGGACTGGCAGGCTCATAGCTCCCTTCTGTATCACTGTCACCCTGCAGGGGGAGGGGCAGGCACATAGCTCACTTCTGTCTGTGACACCCTGTAGGGGGAGGGGCATACTCATAGCTCACTTCTGTGTCACCCTGCAGGGGGAGGGGCAGGCTTATATAGCTCCCTTCTGTCTGTGCCACCCTGCAGGGGGAGGGGCAGGCACATAGCTCCCTTCTGTCTGTGTCACCCTGCAGGGGGAGGCTCATAGCTCCCTTCTGTCTGTATCACTGTGTCACCCTGCAGGGGGAGGGACAGGCTCATAGCTCCCTTCTGTCTGTGTCACCCTGCAGGGGAAGGGGCAGGCTTATATAGCTCCTTTCTGTCTGTGTCACCCTGCAGGGGGAGGGTTAGGCACATAGTTCCCTTCTATCTGTGTCACCCTGCAGGGGGAGGCTCATAGCTCCCTTCTGTCTGTGTCACCCTGCAGGGGGAGGGACAGGCTCATAGCTCCCTTCTGTCTGTGTCACGGTGTCACCCTGCAGGGGGAGGGGCAGGCTCATAGCTTCCTTCTGTCTGTGTTACCCTGCAGGGGGAGGGGCAGGCTCATAGCTCCCTTCTGTCTGTGTCACCCTGCAGGGGGAGGGGCAGGCTCATAGCTCCCTTCTGCCTGTGTCACCCTGCAAAGGGACTGGCAGGCTCATAGCTCCCTTCTGTCTGTATCACTGTCACCCTGCAGGGGGAGGGGCAGGCACATAGCTCACTTCTGTCTGTGACACCCTGTAGGGGGAGGGGCATACTCATAGCTCCCTTCTGTGTCACCCTGCAGCGGGAGGGGCAGGCTTATATAGCTCCTTTCTGTCTGTGTCACCCTACAGGGGGAGGGGCAGGCCCATAGTTCCCTTCTGTCTGTGTTACCCTGCAGGGGGAGGGACAGGCACATAGCTCCTTTCTGTCTATGTCAACCTGCAGGGGGAGGGGCAGGCACATAGTTCCCTTCTATCTGTGTCACCCTGCAGGGGGAGGCTCATAGCTCCCTTCTGTCTGTGTCACCCTGCAGGGGGAGGGACAGGCTCATAGCTCCCTTCTGTCTGTGTCACGGTGTCACCCTGCAGGAGGAGGGGCAGGCTCATAGCTCCCTTATATCTGTGTCACCCTGCAGGAGGAGGGGCAGGCACATAGCTCCCTTATATCTGTGTGACTATGTTCTCCTGTCTCTGTAGATCGGATCTCTGTAGAACAGACGGATGTTGTCCCTGCTGTAGCTGGAGAAGATGTAACTATACCGTGCTCTGTACATAATGTAGGAGCCGGACTGGAGGCAAAGCCTGGGGGTAGGCTCCCCTGACAGGGTTTGTAGGGAGCTGACTAGCAGTTTAGTCATAGGAGGAGTGCTTAAGGAGAGGGTCATAGGGGGAGGGGCTTAACAGGGTGTTGGAGGGGTTTATAAGCAGGGTTCAGGCAGGAAATAGGGGTCACTGGGAGATTTTCTCAACAGCTAAGCAGCGTGACATCTCCCATGGCTTCCCCAGGCAACGCTGATGCGGAGGTATCCGCTGCGCTTGCTGCCCTCAGGGAGGCAGCTGGCACCAGAGGGACTGAGTGGCTGCAGCAGCAGATGTCAGGTCTGCTGGGGGGACTGGGAGCAGCAACGCAGGAGGCTGCTCCAGCGGGTGCACGGCCTCGGAGGTCCAGGCCTCCGGAGCGCTTTAGCCCATCTGTGTCCCCCAGGGTTCAGCGCCGTTCACGGAGCCCCGTTAGGGACCCTCCAGGCCAGGCTGCGGGCCGGGCACCTTCCGCCCGCAGGACCAGGTCTGGGAGGAATCCAACCAGCAGGCGGAACCCTCCGCGCGGGGGGGATCCCCCCCACGTGCAAGAAGATCCGGCGTCGCGTGGTACTGGACCTGGTGCGGTGGGGCATGCGGGGCATGCTGCTGCCCAGCGCGGGGTGAGTCGTGCCAGAGGGGCAGAAGTACAGGCTGAGGACCGCAGGCCTGGTACACGGAGCGAGAGGCGCACAGCTGGCTCCGCCTCCAACGAGGTCACGCCGGCTGGTGCTGTACCTGAGGGTCGTGATGACAGGAGAAGAGAGATGGCAGCGTCAGCAGATGATGGAGAAATACCTGGTCCTTCCTCATTGGCTGGAGTTCGTCAGGACACTGGACCTGCGGCTGCTGGGTTCACAGCCCCCAGGCAGCCTGGTGAGTCTGTCTCTATGTTTGTTAATGCTTTAGCGCAGAGTCAGGGGGGGGGAGGGTTAGCCCTCCAAGGGGAAATGAATAGAGGTTTTACTGAATTATTGAGTGGTTTGGCAGATTGGTTGGTGGGTTTGCGGCAGGGGGCGGGGCCGTCCCCGGCGGCAGCATGGGTGCCGCAGAATGCGGGCACACCAGCTAGCATTAGTGTGCCAGTCAGTAATAGTGTGCCGGTTAGCAGTGGGGTGCCGGTTAGCAGTGGGGTGCCGGTGAGCAGCGGGGTGCCGGTATCCGGCAGTGAGCAAAGTAGCAGTAGTGCAGGGGCAGAAGGGGGCAGTGTTGGGACGCAGGAGGAGAGTGGAAGGCTCAGTGACACTGCAAAAGGGGAGGTGTATGTATGCTTTGAGGGGCCATTGGGGGCCCACCTGAAGCAGGAGGTGAGGGAGAAGATTTGGAAAGGGGAATACGTTGATATATTTTCATTGCTCCCTTTAGAGCGTTTTAATCTGGATAGGCCCCGTAAGGAGGAGAAGAAGGAGGAGGAGGAACGGCGGCGGTATCGGCTGATACCGCGGTCATTCACGAACTGGCTGCAAGCATTTGCTATTTTAGCTAGTGTGATTGGGGAGAAGGCACCTGACAATTGTTCAGGTTTGTTTTGTTACATGGATGCGATAGGAGAGGCATACCGTGTGTATGGGGGCTTGGCTTGGCTCAGGTACGATGAGCAGTTTAGGCAGAGGAAGGCTGTTCGCCCTAACATACGTTGGGACCATAAGGATATTGCTTTATGGTTAAAGGTGACGGCTCCCACAAAAAGTGGGCAGCCCTTTCGTGGGGACGGGGGGGGCCGAGGGAGGCCACAAATGGGACGGCCATGCAGAAGGGACTCTGCTTTGCCTTTAATGACGGGTCATGTCGTTTTGGGGCAAAATGCAAATTTAAACATGAATGTTCCTCGTGTGGAGGGACCCATGGTGCAAATAAATGCTTCAGAGGGAAGTCACGGGACGGTAATTCAAAAGGGGGAGACACCGGTTCGGCTGGAAAGGATGCTGGGCTATCTGCGTAGGTATCCTGACCAGCAGACAGCTGTGTTGTTGGAGGAGGGGTTTAGGGAAGGTTTTAAGATACCTTCCGACGTGCAGGTTTCAGGGGGCTTGAGGAGGAATTTAAAGTCTGCAAGGGAGCATCCAGAGGTGGTGCAGGATAAACTGCGTAAGGAGGTGCAGCTGGGTCGTATGGCTGGACCTTTTGGGTCGGCACCATGGCCAGATTTGATAGTCTCTCCATTGGGGGTGGTGCCAAAAAAGGAGGCGAACAAGTTTCGTCTTATACACCATTTATCTTTTCCAAAAGGGGCGTCGGTCAATGATGGCATCGACCCTGACATCTGCTCGGTGGTTTATACATCGTTTGACGCGGCTGTTCAGTGGGTGAAGCGGTTTGGGAAAGGGGCCAGATTGGCAAAGACTGATATTGAATCGGCATTCCGTTTGCTGCCGGTTCACCCAACCAGTTTGCGTTTGTTGGGTTGTTGTTGGGACGGGGAATTTTTTGTTGACCGTTGTTTACCGATGGGTTGTTCTTTGTCATGTGCTTATTTTGAGGCCTTTAGTTCTTTTTTGGAGTGGGTGGTTAAGGATGTCTCTGGGTGTAGTTCAGTTATTCATTACCTAGATGACTTCTTATGTATTGGTCCTGGGGGGACCGGAGTATGTGACTTATTGTTGAGGACTGTTGAAAGGGTGTCGGCAGACTTTGGGGTCCCGCTTGCTCCAGGTAAGACAGAGGGCCCTGCGACTGTGATCAGTTTTTTGGGTATTGTCATTGATACCGAGAATATGGAGTGCCGCTTGCCCGAGGAGAAATTGCTGGGTTTGAAGGCCGAGGTAGGGAGGGCATTGCTGTTGAAGAAGATTAGATTGCGGGAATTGCAATCCTTGCTGGGCAAATTGAATTTTGCGTGTCGCATTATGCCTATGGGCCACATTTTCAGCAGGAGGCTGGCAGCAGCGACAGCAGGGGTGGTTCTTCCTCATCATTTTGTCAGATTAGGTAGTGAGTTGAAAGGGGACTTGCGGGTGTGGGCAACTTTTTTGGAAGCTTTTAACGGCAGAGCTTTGTGGATGTCAGACACATGCGTCGCTACTGAGCTAGACCTTTTCACAGACGCGGCCGGGAGTGGTGGGTTCGGGGCATATTGCCAGGGACATTGGTGTGTAGGCCGGTGGCCGGAGTCTTGGGTGCAGAGAGGCATGGTTAAAAACTTGGCATTGTTGGAGTTGTTTCCTATCTTGGTAGCAGTAGTTGTTTGGGGGGAGCTATTCCGCAATAGGAAGATTTGTTTTCACTGCGATAATTTGGGGGTTGTCATGGCTATTAACCAATTGTCGGCATCTTCACCGTCAGTGGTCACTATTTTGCAGCAGTTAGTATTGGAATGTCTGGCTTTGAATTTGTGGGTTGTGGCTAGGCACGTTCCCGGTGTCTCTAACGGCATTGCGGATGCTTTATCTCGTTCACAGTGGGAGCGTTTTCGGGAGTTGGCACCAGAGGCGGACAGGGAGGGGACCGGGTTCCCGAGTCGGCTCTGGGCTCTGCTGGACGGGTAGTCGATCAGCTCATCAGGGAATCCTTGGCCCCGAATACATGGTCGGCATACAATCAGGAATGGCGGAGCTGGTTAGAATGGCGTGAGGTAGTAGGTCTGAAGGAGGATGATGACGAGTTGGCTGTCTTGCTATATATAGGCCATTGTAAGGAGATTGGTTGGTCAGTGGCAAAAATCACGCGCTGCATGGCGGGCTTGGCTTTTGGGTTTCGTGCAGGCGGCAGGCCTGACGTCACTAAGAATTTCCTGATTGCGCAGGCTTTAAAAGGTTGGAGGAGAGGTCATGTCGTACAGGATCAGAGAAGGCCGGTGTCTTTCCAGTTGTTACAGAATATGGGCATGAAGTTAGGGGAGGTCTGTAGTTCCAATTTCGAGGAAAGGTTGTTTGGGGTAGCTTTTTCGCTTGCCTTCTTCGGGGCACTGCGGATTGGGGAGCTCGTGAGTCCAAGCGTGTCCAGGCCGGGAGGTTTGTTAGGAGAGGATGTGGATTTATACTCGGATAGGGTGGAGCTAGTGGTGAGGAGGTCTAAGACGGATCAGTTAGGGAGGGGGAAGAAGGTGGTTCTCTTCTCTGTACCAGGCTCAGATATGTGCCCGGTGGCACGGCTGAGGATATTTAAGGAGGTAAGAGTGGGCAGGGAAAGGGATCCTTTGCTGATGCATGCGAATGGATCCTTTTTATCACGGTTTCAGTTCACAAGTGTGTTTAGAGCAGTCCTGCGGACGTTGGGCCTCAAGGGGGAGGAATACGCAGGTCACTCTTTCCGCATTGGGGCCGCAACTGAGGCTGCTAGAATGGGATTTGGGGATGAGTTGATTAAGCGTATTGGGCGGTGGGAATCGTCTCGCTTTCGGTCTTATGTTCGTTTAGGGGATTGTTGAGGTTGACCGTGTTTTTTCTGTTTTAGGGCAGCCTCCGTGCCTGATTTGGATTTTAGGACATTCATATGTCTTTTGGGGAGCTTTACGGGCTGATGTCAGACCGAACGGCCGCCAGCTGGGTTTGGATAGAGAGGAGGCAGTGGTTCGCTGGCTGGGAAAACGCGGTATGGTATGGAGTGGAGCGCTGCAGGAATTTCACCGTTTTGTTCGGCTCGATAGGGTTCCCGACATATTAGTTCTGCATGTGGGCGGGAATGACCTTGGGGGCAGACCATTTAGGGAGTTGATACGGGATATCAAGTTTGATCTCCTACGGTTATGGGCAATGTTTCCGGAATTAATCACGGTTTGGTCAGACATCGTGCCACGCCATTATTAGAGGGATGCGAGGTCGGCTGACAAGCTCAATAAGGCACGGATTAAAGTTAACAGGGCGATTGGGCGTTTTATGGCCAGGAACGGGGCTGTTGTGGTGAGGCACAGGGAACTTGAGTCTGGTGCCGGGGCATTTTGGAGAGGTGACGGTGTGCACCTGAATGCTGTGGGGATAGATGTTTGGTCTTTGGGACTACAAGAGGGAATAGAAACAGCGTTCCGGATGTGGGGGGGGCGCACGGGGTTAAGGGTTTAACCTCGTGCTTTGTGGCGGAGGGGGGTCCTCGAGGTTGGTGGCATTGAGGCTTAATTATGCGGCGGGGAGGGCCCCATGAGGGGGCTGGACTCCCCTGGGTGAGGTTAATTAATGAGCACTGGGTGTGTACAATTGGTGCCCTCGAGCCAATCGCTATCGGCTGGGGGTAAGAGCTCCTGGAAGTGCTTAGAGGTGTGGATATATATTGAGGGCCTCGGGGACCACCTTCCGTGGGAATGTTTTGGATTATTGTTTAAAATTGTATTGTTTCAATAAAGATGGCTGCTGTGGCCAATTTTATCCAACAAGAGAGTTATGTCATTTGTGGGGGGTAGTTGGGCACAGCGATTAGACAATACCCTGTCATGTAGGAGCCGGACTGGAGGCAAAGCCTGGGGGTAGGCTCCCCTGACAGGGTTTGTAGGGAGCTGACTAGCAGTTTAGTCATAGGAGGAGTGCTTAAGGAGAGGGTCATAGGGGGAGGGGCTTAACAGGGTGTTGGAGGGGTTTATAAGCAGGGTTCAGGCAGGAAATAGGGGTCACTGGGAGATTTTCTCAACAGCTCCCACCCACCCTTCCCTATTTTTTATAGTTTAGGTAGAATATTTGATAGGATGTCTTTTTGTCACAGTGGCCTGTGTGGAGGGGGTCCTCGAGGTTGGTGGCATTGAGGCTTAATTATGCGGCGGGGAGGGCCCCATGAGGGGGCTGGACTCCCCTGGGTGAGGTTAATTAATGAGCACTGGGTGTGTACAATTGGTGCCCTCGAGCCAATCGCTATCGGCTGGGGGTAAGAGCTCCTGGAAGTGCTTAGAGGTGTGGATATATATTGAGGGCCTCGGGGACCACCTTCCGTGGGAATGTTTTGGATTATTGTTTAAAATTGTATTGTTTCAATAAAGATGGCTGCTGTGGCCAATTTTATCCAACAAGAGAGTTATGTCATTTGTGGGGGGATAGTTGGGCACAGCGATTAGACAATACCCTGTCATGCAGCTGATATGTATATAAGAGACGTCACCTGGAGGATGGGGACAAGTGTCCTGTGTTCTATCAATAGTATAATTAATACATGGACGGAGCATAATAAGACGGAAGAATTTGGACGCTGGTCAGTAAAGAATTTCCCTGAGGACCTGTCATTACGAGTAAGAGATGTGAGACCATCTGACAGTATCCGGTACTGCTGTGTGGTGAGGACGCAGACAAGAGATCCTACCCCAGGGTCTGCGCGTGGTACAGATTTAGTAATTGCAGCAGGTAAATAACCTAAAATCCATATTTTCTAATCAATATAGAAACACATATTAGAGTTACTGAGAATATTAGTAATAATAGAAGTAATACCAATAATAGAAGTAGAGTAAGATGATATTCAGGTGCTAAGTAAGTAAAAGTTAAAATACAGTAAAAGTTAGTGAATCATAGAGAAAATGTATTGTCATATGTGCAGTGATTTATTTATTTTTATTTTTGTATCTTCAATTACTGATATTTTCAGTTAGCAACTAGGTCATATTGAAGGTTTTCAGATCTGGATGATCCCTATGTATGTTTTTCATTGATGGATCAGTATATGAAAGTGATTAGACCTGATGTTCCTTCCTAAACGATTCAAAAAATCTCAATATAATCTAACAGCAAATTAATCAATATACACTGTCACGGAATACCAGTCTTCGGCCAAAAACAATGGACCCACGTCAGCAGGTCCTCAAGCATATAAGGGTACGTCCCTATAATAGTGTGCACACTAATGTAAAACGGTCCTCACTGAGGGACAGGTAAGTTCCCTATTTTTGGGGTAACTTCCTGTGCTGGGTATTAACCAGGGTACCGGATAATCTTAACTGGTGTCCGGCCTTAGCAATGAGAGCCTCACAGGTGCTGTCCACTCTCTGATTCTAAAAGCGTTGTCCCTGTATCTCATACACTGCAGGCAGGGGCCTCTGTCTCCTAATCTCCCCTACAAGGGGTGAGGTATCTTGGTTTGGCCCAACGGGATTCACTCCCTGGGCATGTGGAAGTAGGCGGTGAGGGTAGACAGTGGGGGAACAGTCCCTGGTGGGTGTAGCAGTCCCTCTAATAATAAATATCCTTTCAGTGGCAGAGGTGTCCCCTGGTGCAGGGATTCCCTGGTGGGGAGAAGGGCAAACCCTGGGGACCTGTGGGTGTCAGCTGCATCTGCCGGCCCAGCCGGTCTCGACCTGTCTGGCTCCTCCACATGGCGGGCTTCCGCCTGTGTAGTCACCACTGGCAGTGGCCCCTCCCTGCTGTGCTGCTGCTGCTTGGGCTCCCTGCAGGCATCCCCTTCCATAGGGTGCAGTGCAGACAACGCGCCACCCCGGTCTGTCAATCATCACCGGGCCCGGGTGTATTCGCCGCCTACTGTCTCAGGCTGCTTCTGGCAAAAACAAGAAGGAGGAACAACACGAAAAGATCAGATTCATTGGCACCTTCTGCCATGAGTGTCAAGAAGTCCAAAAGGCACTGAACAAGCATCTTAACATCCTAAAAACTGACCCAGATTTGGAAGAAATTTTGGGAAACAAAATTGATATAAGTTGGAGACGCAGTGACAATCTGAGGGATATCTTGGTACACAGTCACCTGGAGAAAGAGACGAGAATAGTCATCACCAAAAGGCTCTTTTAGATGTGGTACTTGCAGATGATGTCCCCACATTAACCCACAAGATTTCTACAAAGATACATTTCGAAAGATTGGAAAATGAATCAAAATGAATCATTACATCACATGTGGCACCGCAGGGGTTATCTATAACTTAGAGTGCCCCTGCGGAAAACACTATGTGGGTAAGACCCAGGGCCGGCGCCACCACTAGGCAAATCTAGGCATTTGCCTAGGGCGCCAGCCACTGGAGGGCGGCACTTCGCCCCTCGCATGGAGGCTGCAGGGATGTCCGTGCCAGGTACCTGCGGCGCTGTGTGATCTGGCGGCGGGGTCCTTGCAGTGATGCACGCTATCCGGCAACCAGGCGGCGGCGCGGGAAGCGCTGCTGGGTTTGAAAACATTCCGCATGCTGATTGGCTGAGATTCAGCCAATCAGCGTGCGGTGAGTTTTCAAACCCATCAGCGCTTCCCGCGCCGCCGCCTGGCTGCCTGTTTTCTTATAACTGAGGATTTCTAGTAAATTTATAAAGACACAACCGACATGGATAAGACCAAAAATGTATTTATAGAGATTTATTTATAAAAACTTTATAAAAACATTTTTTCTGCATTTGTGAAATCAAATACTGCACAAATTGTGGATTGCTACATAGTCTCTGCTAATTTGCTACTAGCATCCAAACATTGTACAGTATATATGTTTTGTATTCATTTACATTCTTTTGTAAGACCACATAGAGGCTGTGTCAGAATGCCAACACAATAAAGTTTGTTCAAAAAAGTCACACCTCTTCTCATTTACATGTGATGAATATGCATGACTCTCAGGTATTTCAGGAAGCTCCGGATGTCAGCCTGGTTGGTCCTCTGACGCTCTCTCTGCGAAGCGTACGCAGACCACACACATTGTGTGTGTGCTCCCAGCCTCCCCCTCCCTCATGAAATGTTACATTTTTAAACTTAAACCTAATGAGCGGTCTCGGTCCTGGTAACATACCCATCTCAGCCTGAAGACGCTGTGTCTCACCGTGGCACACGGCGTCCAGCTTACAGCACCTCCAGACAGACGGATTAGTGAGAGTGCAGCGGTGTACCTTAACCGCTGTCACTCATAGCAGATAAGCTGCGGCGGCTTGTGTGTATTGCTGTTTTCCCTACCGAATACTGAGCAATCCAGGCTCACGGCATCACACGGAAATAAAACAGCATTCCTCTCACTCCCGCCGTCAATTATATATGTTATCCATACCCATATCTGCTAATTAAATTATTTCTGGATCAGAGATGCCGACATACTGTGTCAACACTGCCATATACCTATAGGGTTAAGATAGCAGTTCTAAAAACACACAATTATCAGCTAACTACCATACTGAAGGGAGACATACTGTACCCTGGGGCCCCACGGTGTGAGGATTCTATATCCTTTTTATGTCATTGTTTTGTTTCATGTTGTTAAAGTCGAGTTGCACACACGCCATTTTAGGATAGTATGGCCGCCATTTTGGTTCGCAGAGTTGCGCAAATAAAGTTTCCATACCCGAGTCTGTGTGACAAAGTGGACCAGAAGCGCAGCCATACTATTACACATAAATTCATAATAACATACTTACACTAAATAAAATATAGTTAAAGGTTCAGAGCACCACACATAGCTTAGTTAGCATTACATACATCCGTCTGTATAATGTTTAGTACCGTTACGTTCCGTTTCTTATGCGCAGTATTCCGGTCATTGCGAATAAATCGCAATTCATACGGTCCGATAGTTATGGATAAAATCCATATTCCCAAGACTGTTTCTGTTAAAAAGTGTATAACAAAAGAATCTAGTTGTAACCGGTTCTTACTGCTATTTACAACCCCTGACGACGATACCAACAGACAAAGGACTTCAAAGGTCACTCCCCTGCACCTATCCAAACCAGGTGCATCATTTTACCCCAATCACAGAGGACTTGACATACAAACCCTGACCAATAGGAATGGCCTTTGACCTCCCCTTTCTGACCCTATAAGATAGGTGACCCAGAGCGGCCTTGGTCACTTCGGCACATCTTCCTTTCCCTGACCATTGACCGGACTATAGTTCAAACCTGAACATAGTGAGCTCCGACCGGACTGCGCTGCGCATATTTGATGAGACGGTAAACGGTTGCATTCACTATACTTACTTTTATTGTATTGTTGGCTGATTGTATCCTGTGTCTGTTTTTCTTCCCCTAGCAGAGCTTGATTATTATACTCATTGTTAGACTATTGTATTACTTGTTATACCTGTTATTTTCTATTCCTGTAACCCCCTTTTGTCCATTAGGGACTTTAATACATCATTTACGGAGTTTCTATCTCCTTACTTCTATACTGTGGTCTCGTCTGTTATTCTCATATTGCGATAAGGTATATTACGGACACTGTCCTTAAAGGTGTATTCGCAGATTAGAGACAGAGTACTGCGAAGGGATCTATTATTAAGGTATTGGTTCATTGGTGTATAATACACAATAAAGGTGCGCTACGTTTTGTTCGCACGTAGCTAGGTATAAAAGGTACGCTGGTTACGGACATAATACGTAACCTAGGCTTTTCACTTATTGTCCTTTGGTCATATTAGATCAACATTAACAATGTGTATATGTGTTTTATATTTCGCAGTTTTTAAAAAATATTGAATAAAAGTTACATTTTAGAAACTCTCTAGGTGCACCACACAGACATTATTTTCTTTCTTATGTGCCAGTAACCCTGTGTCCTGTGGTAGCACACCCCTTATCAGATATATGTCAAGCTGAATCAGATCTATTTAGGAGGGGTCCACCATAAAATTTACCTCAGATATTTTCTGTGTGACTAGTCACCCCCCAAAAAATTATTTCTCCTGGCATCCCCCTGCTGGCGCGCACTCCCCCGGCCAAGCAGCGGCTTCCCAGCGCTGCTGTCAATCACCGCCAGGATCTCTTCTGCTGCGTCTGCTCTCCTTTCCAGCCTCGGCACTCACAGTACGCTGCTCTCTCTCTTCTGATGCTGGACTCTGGCACTTCACGCTGCAGCTCCTCTCACTCTCAGACTGCATGGCGTCTCCTCACTCTCCTTCACCTTACCGGGCTCAGGTCACTTCTGACCTCTCTCTTCCTGTCACGCTCTGCTGCTCCTTACTGGCGTGCTCCCCCCTCAGGAAGGCAGGTAGGAATGGGAGGCAGGGTCCTAGTGCTCTGCTGGGTTGATTTAACCCCTCACAGCCCGGCAGGTTCACATAGGAAGAAGGTCCTTTAAGCAGCATTGGCTGCGATGGTTAAATCCCTTTGGGGGCACAGGGGCACACGAGGGGTAACCCTGGAGTGGGGTGCCACACAGGCAGATGGAGAGACATTGCGGCATTTTAGCTCTTCCCTTCTTCCTGTAGACCCACAAATTGCAGCATTCTGCATGAATGGGGGCGGGGCTTGATGACATCAGATCACGTTACACTCCCCCTGCCCACCCCCCTGAAGTGCACAGATAGCCTTTGAAGAAGAGCCACTATAGGCTCGAAACACATCAGTAGCTTGTGACTGTACATCTGGATACAGGGGGACCCAACTTAGAGCATGTTTTTGGAGCCTAGAAGGTGCACTTATTCCATCCCTACAGATTCCTAATTCCAATCTGAGAAAGACTATCCCATGTATCTATATTGGAGGATCTTCTCTCTTTTATACATGGTTTTATGTTTGTGTCAGTGTGACATCTTACTGTGAATACAAAACCTGTTGGATTCCACAGAGCGCCTGTGTGTGGTCACCAAAACACTGTTTTCTATACAAACATCGTATGTTCAGCTGGCATGTAGTCGATGGGTACAAAGGGTGGACATGATAATGGTCAGCACACACATATGGTTGATGCATGTTTTTGGGTTCTTCAAAAGTTTTCCCAACAGGTCTGAATTGGGCCCACAGTTTGCATTTAAATACTGTATTGCAGTGGTTCCCAAACTTTTTCAGTCCAAGGCACCCTTTGGGTCTCCATGACTTTTTCAAGGCACCCTTAAGCCAAAATAATTAATATGGGTAAGTAGGTGCGACCAGCGGCCTCCAGCACACACATTGCAGCCAGGGACAGCAGCAAGCGGGGCAATGCATCCATATATCCCACTACACCCACCTAATCCCTTTCCCCACTGTGCCAACCTGCACTGCAGCCCTCTGCCACACTGCCCAATTGCACCCATCTAACCCCCTACACGCACCTGCACTGTGAGCCCCTGCTACACCGCACCCACCTAACCCACTGCCACAATTCACCCAACTAACCCCCTACATGCACTACCAGCCCCTGATATACTGCACCTACCTAACCCACCTCCTGGCACACTGCGCCATCTGCACCCTCACCTCCGGGCACACTAGCCTCCGATCGCCGCCCTAGGCAGCCAGAAGTCCTGCTCCCTCTCTTCCTCTCACCCCACACTGACAGACACCCAGCAGCAGTGGTCCCTGCTCAGCATCCTACAACTTCCACCCAACCCCTTCCCTTCTCACACTGTGCACAGATCCTTACCCGCAGCCTAGCAGTGCCGTCAGTCTGACAGTGGAGTGAGCCAGGTCCCCATCACGGAGGTCAAGAGTCAGCAGGGTCTCCACTGTCTGCTCTCAGTGCTGGGTACCGGGCTCACTCCACTGTCAGACTGACAGCACTGCTAGGCTGTGGGTAAGGATCCGTGCACAGTGTGGGAGGGGAAGGGGATGGCCGGAGGAGGCAGTAGTAGGATGCCGGGCATGGACACTACTGCTGCAGGGGAGTCTGTCAGTGCGAGGTGAGAGGAAGGGAGAGAGCAGAACTTCTGTATCCGTCCCTGCTCTAGGGACACTGGCGCCGTGGCACCCTTGTCACTGCGCTTGCGGCACCCCAGGAAGCCACGGCGCATAGTTTGGGAGCCACTGCTGTATTGCATAAATATTGTACTAAACAGATAATATAATTACAATTTTTGTTAAAGATTTACCTACTGTAGGAATAATTAGTTACATAGATGCAGAGCTATGCCCAGTGTGGGCAAGGAACACATACAGTATGGACATTGCATCAGTGCAGTATATTGGGTGGTTATTCGGAGACTCTCAAAGCCTCTAACCACTCTCTGTACATCTCTAATGGAGAGAAATAACTACCAGCTCCTAACTACCGTGTTACCGGCTGTGTTTGAAAAAGGACAGTTAGGAGATGTTTGGTTGGTACTTTATCTCTCCCCGCTTTATTTCTTCTAACCTTAGTACATCTCCCCCTTAGTGTTAAAGCTATGGTATGAATATTGTTTGGTGATAATTCCTACTCTAACCTTTGTCATGTCTCCTGCTCTCTTTCCAGAGTCAGCCATTCAACATCAGCCTGAGGCCTCATGGGAAACAGAAGACTCTGTCACCCTCAACTGCTCGTACTCTCTCCCAGCAGGCAGGAAGCCGATGTGGATTGGAGTTTACTGGAGAGTCGGCAACACGGGTCATGTTTATGCCTATCACCCCTCCAAAGAGATGGTTCATCCCAGCTACAGTGGAATGACAGAGCTGAAAGGACTGGCCGATCTCCATATAAAGGGGCTTCGCCAAACAGACTCTGCTACCTATTACTGCTTCGTGGTGATGAAATTCTGCGTTGGTTCTAATGATATCAGCTCAGTGATCCAATATGGGAGCCGGACAGTACTCAGCCAAAAACGAGCTGGTAAGGATTATCAGTAAGTATGAGTCTTTCAAATGTTACTACAGCTCCCCTTAAATGGCAATGATAAAAATAAACATAGTTTGTCTATCTGGTCTTTTTTATGTATAACTATCTCTTATGTACTATGCACTGACCTGTTACTCTACTTTTCTTATTAAATGGTCTATATAGCAATATAAGTACCTCTTGTGTTGCTTCACGGCGGCAGCCCGTTGTCAGCTTAGCTCAGGGCCGGACTGGGGACAGAAATCGGCCCTGGCATTTTCAGCACCCAGGCCTACCTAAAGCAGGCGGGACCCTGGGGTGTTGCCTCACAGAAAGGAGGTGTGGCCTCACAGAAAGGAGGCGTGGCATAAAAAAGGAGGCATTACACATTATGTAACACACCGTAATTGCCCATTACACATTGACGCACACTGTATTGCCCATTACATATTATTTATAACACACACCGTAATGCTCATTACACAGTATGGCACTCACCCCGTAATGCCCATTACACATACACACACACACACACATGTATGTATATATATATATATATATATATATAATCCTTGAGGCGGCACTCACAATAATGCGCTGTGGCAAGGTTGCAAACTAGGTCAATGGACTAGGGTGCCTTCCGTGAGCAGTGGATACTAGCTCTACGTACAATCACCGGCGGCGGCACTCCAACAAGAAAAAAACCACACCAGAGGCTATGCAATTCAAGCCGATGTTTCAAGGCCGTTCTGCCTTTTTATCAAGGTGCAAAAGAGACAGACATACATGTAACAAAACCAGCATAAATATTTGAAGGATCCATTCACGTTCCCCGCCGCGTCCGTCCGGGCGCCTAACAGTGACGTCATGGGGTACATGATCGATGATGCGATACCGCAGAGATGCCAATGTGTGCCGTGCTTGCGCAAAATGTCGCGCTACGGTCTGTTCACTGTGGCCTGTGGAAATGGACGACTTAATGGCGGACCTGTGGGCTGCTGCCCTTTCTTTGAAGGTGCAGTCTGTTTTGCCCACATAGTTGCGGCCGCACGACAGGTGATCAAATAGATGACATACATCGAGATACTGAACCTGTGTGGCATGTATGTTGAAAGTAAATTTTACCGGGGACTCTGATTTATTATGTTCTTCCAGGAGATCTGTGAGAGCCTGCGATCCTCCTGACCAACATATCAGGAGGTCGTCAATGTAACGGGTGTATAACAACACCGATCTTTGGAATCTGTGAAAAACAGAAGTTTTTCCACCCCAAACATAAATGAATTGGCCAGCGATGGGGCCACTGAGGACCCCATCGCACAGCCGCGAAGCTGTAGGTAGTATTTGCCGTTAAATAAAAAATAATTAAGTTTTAATGTTAACGTGAGTAACTGCAAAAAAAATTGTATGTCAGGACCATGATAAAGGACATTGTCCTTAATGAGTGAGTGAACAGCCGCCACACCTGCATCATGAGGGATGCAGGTGTAGAGACTAGTCACATCAATGGTCCCAAGGATGCAACCATCGGGTACAGACCCGATCCTGGCCAATTTGGCTAACAGGGCGTTGGTGTCCTTCAAATTAGAAGCTTCTGCTTGAATGCACGGCTGCAACCAAGAATCCAGGTAAATGGAAATATTTTGATATAAAGACCCTCGGGCCGATATTATCGGCCGTCCTGGGGGTTTACTGGCGCATTTGTGAAGTTTAGGCAAAGAATAGAGTAATGGGGTAATTGGATGTTGAATGTAAAGAGCTTCCCTGGTGGCAATATCAATAATGGATGAGGCACAAGCATGCTGCAAAATCTTATCTAATTCCTGTTTGTACTGCATGGTGGGATCTTTAGGTAATAAGGCATAGGTTTCAATGTCACTAAGCTGTCGGTCAAGTTCTGCCACATAGTCGCAAGTGTTCATGACCACTATGCCGCCACCTTTATCAGCTTGGCGTATAACAATGTCCCGATCCTCGCTCAGGGATTTCACCGCTTTCCAGTCTGTGGCACTGAAGTTGGAATGTCCCATTGTTGGTGATGCAATGATTTTATTCGTATCCTGCTCTACAAGTCTGCCAAACGTCTTTATGGAAGGGTTCGCTGACATTGGATCAAACTTAGATTTTTTTCTTAAGTTTGTCAGGAAAAGCTTGTGTTGACAGTTGTGTCGATGTTTGTATAATTTCACGATCTTGAAAGAATTCCCGTCTTTTAAGCTGTCTGATGAGTTTAAGCTGCTCAATCTTTACCACGAAGGGGTCGGGTTTGTTCGTGGGAACAAAGTTGAGACCTTTAGATAGAACTTGGGTTTCAACTCTGCTTAAACTGCGTGTCGACCGGTTGAAAACTACTTCTTTTGACTGCGAGAAGGCTGGTAACGTGTTTTTGTCCCTCGTCCTTTTGTTCTGCCCGCCCCTCCTTGAGTATTTTCTCTGGAATTCACAACGTGACCTCGGATTCGGGTCCCTAAAGGGACTGGGCGCTGCATGTCTGAGGTAAGTTCTCCTTTATATAGCTAGGAGGGGATGGTCCGGCACTCCTCTGTATAGATCATCTGCTCCGGTGCCTGCAGCCAGTAAAAACAATTATCTTAAATTGATTGACAATTAATTTAGTGATCTTCTACATTTGTTCATTCAGAATAACTTTTGGTATACCCAAGAACTGTGACCCAGCAGCATACATAGTAAAAGTGCTACATTGTTCAAAAGTATAGGTATGTGGTAAAGATAGTTGCAGTTCATTGTAACACTAAATTCATACACAGACTTATATTATATTGCAAGTGTTTGATCAGAAACAACAATGTTATATGTAGTGATCACCTTAATTATTTGATAATTATTGTTTGTTGATTCACCAATAATTGTGGTTAACAGAGGAAATTATTTTGCGTATATATTGCTATTTGACTATTATCAAAAATATTACAGAACAGAACAGTGCAATTTCTCGTTGTTTTAGAGTGTGCACCTTTATAACATCACATCGTTAACTGTGCAATAGTCTTTACTCTAAAATCGGATGAGTGTTTAGTTATCTATAAACTATCTTTATGTTTCATGTTGAGTGTGTTTTAGTATGTCCATTTTATTCTTGCAAATGAATTAAAAATAATAAAAGTTATGTTTAAAAAAAAACTTTTTTCAAGCAGTGCCCCCCCCCAAAAAGAGAGTACTTTTCTCTTTATTTTCTCAAGTACTGTGATTACTCTCAGGGGAGCACCTCCACCCGCTATCATACAGACACGAAAGCACCCCATTATCAACATTGTGGACTTCTATATATATCTTTATGTATTATTGTCTTTATTTGTTTAAGAACTTGTGCACCGGTATCTTCCCAACTCCCCTTTTCCCTCTTGAATAACTTATCTGTATGCTAAGGTAATGCAGATGATTCTGAAATCTATCTATCAACCATAGAGTTGTCACCAGGGCCGAGTCTCCTCAAACTCAATATTTCCACAACGGAATTACTTATATTCCCACCAGCTAAGAACAGTTACCATCCTGAGATCTCCATTACTGTTGACAACTCGACAATCTGCCCTATCCCACAAGCTCATTACCTAGGGGTCATCCTCGACTTTAAACTGTCCTTTGTTCCCCACATTCAATCTGTCTCCAAATCATTTTTGTATATTGGTTTTGAGTCTGAAGTAAGCGTCTGCAGCACACGTCACTCCAGTTATTCCCTTAAATAACTCAAAATACAATAGTATAGAAGATATGAGTGACTATGGTGCGCTGACCCCTGTCCAACACTCAGTGATACACGTGAAAAGTAAATGCCCACTCCCTTATTTTGTGTTAGGGATGGGTGAAAAACAAGAATTAAAACTATACTCTGCTTATCTCACGTATCTTCACCTCAGAAGAGGCTCTCCATTAAATGTATATGATGGAGCCACATGTAAACAAGATGATAAATGATAGTGTAATATTGCAAGGTTACACAATTTATTTATCCAACATAGATATACCATAAAAATACAAATAAAAATTAGGGTTATGTGAAATAGGCTGCTCCTTTATGCCTTAAAACAATGGGATTGGAGGTTTACCAGATTATGGTGAATAAACGCATGTAGAGAGGTATTTTTCTCGTTAAAGTATCCCTGCTTCTCCGGATGAAGCAAGTGTCCAGGTGATTATCCACACAGCACTGGGAAAACTCCTTTCCTCGATAACACAATCCAGACTTCTGCAACGCGTATCAGGACCAGGGTGTCCCTTCGTCAGGCAGTAGTCCTACTGCCTGACGAAGGGACATCCTGGTCCTGATACGCGTTGCAAAAGTCTGGATTGTGTTATCTAGGAAAGGAGTTTTCCCAGTGCTGTGTGGATAATCACCTGGAGACTGGCTTCATCCTTCATCCGCCCGAAGCGTGGCTAGCGAGGGGACGCGGAATACATGTGAAGTAATGCGCGTCCGCTCATCGCGCTTCGGGCTCGGTGGCTCACTGCGCTCGCCACACTATATAAAATCAACTCCACACCGACGTGGATAGTGGGGGTATAAAAAGGTGGGGGACGCGTATCGCCGCCCCTCGCGCCCTCGCTGAGCTCGCCACGCTTCGGGTTGGCGTTGATCAAGGGGTGGCGTTAACAATGGGGGGGCATTTGACATAGTCATCAGGGTGGGTGTAAAATCAAAAATCGGGTCGGGGGGGGGGGCACTTAACATAGGAATCAGGCATCTGGGTGCCTGTACAATTAAAAATAGGGTCCAATCTCGTCGCATCCCAATGCGATATGATCGCATGCGATGCAACTGATTTTTGGGTGTACAATGCCCTAAGATGAAAAAATCGGGTTCCCAGATAATACACAAGTACCTATTATTATTATTATTATTATTATTATTATTATTATTAGAGCTGAACTGATTGGTCAGGGCTCAGCCCCTTCTCCAGCAGTCATCAATCCATGCAGATCTCTCAGTTGCACAAATCCTAGGGGGTGGGGTCATGGTTATGTGTAGCCCCACCCCTGCTGTGAAATGCTACAAATCACAGCTTAGAACAGCAGGGGCTGGAACCACAATAACAAATTTTCAGCTAAAATGCATAGAGAAGTGGTATAGCCCTTTATCTCTGACAAACATAAACTGGTACTAAAATGACTTTCTTCTGCTGGACAGAACAGGGTGTATTCCATTCAACAAAACAATGCTTTATATACCATGTTATCTTACTCCATTAATCCATAAAGCCATATTTCATTTTTGCTTTGTTCAGCAAAACCACTAACCCTGTCCCCCCTCCATGAACCTATCTGTACATATGAAGGGAACTCCCTCACTCCAAAAAAACTGTACCTTTTGTCTAGGGTTCTCAACTCCAGCTCTCAAGTAACTCCAACATGGGTTTAAAAGAAAACTGATACCAATTTAAATAGCATTATTTACATAAGTTGATAAGGAATCTTAACAATTTTTAAAACAATTTTTAAAAACCTATTGGTGGTTAAATAAATGTGGGAAGCATTGATTTATCTATAGTAATTACAGATGCGGTCACCATCAGCTTACCTGTCAACAAGATGCACATGCGGCTGCAACACAATTGTGGCTAGTCATGCCCGATTGCAACCATTTGTGGCAGCTTACACACTCATGCAATCCTATTGGTTGTGGGCGCATAGGTCTCTATCTATCTACACATATTTATGTAAAACAATAATAGAGGACACTATGGACACTGTGCATAAGAGTATTTTAGGAAAAATACATTATTGCGCCCATTTACAGTAGTCTTTATTCAGCTGAATCGAGTTGAAAATTGAGGGGAGGTCAGTGAGTGCTGCGAGGGAAGGGGGTTGAAGGACAAAGAGGAGCTGAGGGGTTAGAGGGGAGAATTGCTCTGGGATGGTCCAAGAGGAAGGGCCAGCCCAAAGTAACTAGCCACACACTGCAGGGGATGGAGCTGGGTGCATGGGGGAGGCAGGCCCTGGAGGCAAGTGGAGAAGGTCTGTAGAGAGGGAGGTGGTGAAGCAGCCGGAAAGGAGATTATTTCCATCCAGGCACTGTCCATATTAACTGTAGATGGTGACCATACAGAGACCCACTTTTGGTGCCTCTGAATTATTGGAGAAGGGGGCAAGGTACCCCATGGCCAAACCCAATTCCAGCACCTAAACACAGGTTATCATCTTTATGTGATGTACTAAATAATTCCTGTTCTCTAACTACTGTTTCCTATGTTTATTTTCCAGGTCAAGAGTCATTCCAAGTTTCACAGCTTGTGCCATATACGATTTATGTTGGGATCAAATTCGTCATTCTCCTTTTACTGATCGCAGTGGCTTTTATATACATAAAGAAAAAGTAATGGTGCTAAACCTTCTCAGAACAGAATATAATATATGGAATAAACTGATTCTTCTTAAATATGTAACAGAAGTTATCTCTTTATTGTCCTCTTTGTCAACAACATACAGTAGCTCCTGACTGCTGTTTGCCAATAAATGACGTACAGTGGATGGTTTATTAAATTGGCATGTCCAAGCAAAGAATACCAATTAGAAGCTGGTGTAATAAGTCACCATTCAGAGATGATATACAGTAGGTGGTGGTGAGTATTGGTGATGAGATGCAATATCTAGACATCCATAGTGATGTTTCATGTTGTGCATGCATCAAAGCCGAGATACCCACCTATGAGCGGGGCATTCACAGTGGTAACCAACTAAACTTGGTGATGGATGAGTGTAACTTGGGAAAACTCTGCAGTGTTCTGGGGATGTATTATGGGCATATACAGTAGGTGAAATTGAGGACTAAGTCAAGTGGAACATATCTTGGGGATGGATACACATGTCCATTTTAAGTTACTGACCCAAGCGGTATCCAGTTGACAGATCTACAGTTAAAATATAGAGAGTTAATACAGTAGGTTGACCCCAAATAGACAACATGTAATAGGTCGACAGGTTGAAAAGGTCATAGTGATACAAAAAAGTAGGGATTGCCCACCACCAGCGCTAGATAAAATAATGACACACTGTTACTTCCCTTATTTTTCCTATATCCTTCTTAGAGGTCGGTATCACTCTCCGCTCATTCCATTCGTTATACCATGTAAAAAGAGCAAATGTATTTCATAGTGCATACCGTTTTAATGTTAAACATAAAGGAAAAAAAGGGGACATGTACATCAGGACAAATAATTCGCAATGGGGGTACATAAAGTCACACACATAAAATCCAATATTAAAGTGCCAAGTGCAATGATGGATAAGGTGCAGAGTCTAGTTACCAGATGGAGTGTGAACCGTAAGTATTACAGTTCAAAGTGCGCATGCTCATAAGCTGGGTCGCCCGGGCACAACCTGGATGTAGAGATGCTGCTGCCGGTCCCACGATCCCGCACCAAAATCCACCTGCTGGAGGCCGCCGACGCGTTTCGGATCCGGTTCTGGATCCTTTTTCAAGGCTTGTACCATGTGTGTGCAGGAGTCCTTATTTATAGTGTCCTCATAATTGGTCCATACACCGACGCTGCTGCCGCGCCACCCTCTTCCGGGTGCGTTGCGGTTCAGTCGCGTCATCGCGTTGATCACGTGACGCGGCCGAGACCCGACTCTCTTCCGGGTAAGGCGCGTCAGCGTGATACGCGTCACCATAGTTACCTGCATATTCTAGGCTTTCTCTTTGGATCCGTTCCGGTCATGTGACAAGTCTTCAACCACATGATCGGCGGAAGTGGCCTTTTGTATAGGAGCTCTGTGCCATTTCCGCCCTCACAGACTATTGGCACAGTGACACCTTAAAAGAGGGAATAAAAGAGGGAAGACCAATAAATACATGAAAATACCTTATAAAAACCATTTTAATTCGAAGTCTGCATTTATCCCGTGGGGTTTCAATGTGTTATATTTATAAATCATCTGCATTTCTAACTTCGCCAATTGGACGTCTGTGTCCCTCCTTCGACAGTGCCCTTCCACATATTTCAAACCTAAAAAGATTTTAATGTGGTTGGGGGAACTACCATGATGTTCTTTGAAATGTTGGGACAATGAATGGGTCTCGATCCCTTTTTTGATGTTTCTGATGTGCTCTCCCAAACGCACTTTTAGGGGTCGAGACGTCCTTCCTATATAAAATAAATTGCAGGTGCACCCCACGAGATAAATGACATTCTTAATGTTACAGGTTATAAATTCTTTGATCTGATGCTCTGTACCATTAATAATCGTTTTTTCTACCTTTTTATCACCTTTTACTGTAACACATGCGCTGCAGGTTCCACATCTGTGGAACCCTTTGGTTCTGATTCCTCTTCTTCCTATATTAGAGGAGTGCATGCTCGAGGTAAGTTGGTTACCCAAATTCGGTGCCCTCCGATATATAAAGGAGGGTTTATCTGGTAGATCCATCCCTATGATCGGATCTTTTTTCAGTAGATTCCAATTTTTTTTAAAAGATTTTTCTACTTCTTTATGGTGACAGTTAAAATCAGAGATAAAAGCATATTTCTTTATGTCTGGCTTTACTTTGCATGTTTTATCCTCGAGTAAGGTTGCACGTGGTATTAAATCCACTTTTTCTTTTTCTTTTTTAATGGTGGTAAGATTGTAACCACTGTCTGTGAATTTAGTTACCATATTAGAGGTTTGGAGTTTGTATGTTTCCTCTTCAGTACAATTTCTCTTTATCCTTTTAAATTGACCTTGAGGGATGCAGTCTAGCCAATTTTTATGATGACAGCTGTTGACATGAATATAACACTGTGAATCAGTTGGCTTCGTAAATGTTTTGGTTTTTAGTTTGCCATTTTCAGAATAAATAGTGATGTCTAAAAAATTAACCGAAATAATGCTAATATCAAATGTAAACTCGATGTTAAAATTGTTTGTATTTAAATATGCACAAAATTCATCTAAAAGCTGTCTCTCTCCTCTCCATATGAATAAAACATCATCTATGTATCGAGACCATGACACCAGGTTCGCCCCATATGGATTGTTAGTCCATATCGCCTCATGCTCCCACCTCCCCATAAACAGGTTGGCGTAGCTTGGGGCGAACCTGGTGCCCATAGCGGTCCCGATACGCTGTACATAAAAATCTCCATTAAACATAAAATAATTATTGTTTAAAATGAATGTTACGCCTTTGATTAAAAATTCCTGGAGGTTTGCGTCTAAAGTGCTTTCATTTAAAGTGCTTTTTATGGCCTCTATACCCTGCTGGTGATTAATAATCGTATATAACGATTTTACGTCTGCTGTTACAAGAAAATGGCCATCCTTCCACTCTAGATCAGGTAATTTTTGTAACAAATCTTTAGTATCTCGCAAGTGTGAAGGATTTTTGAGGACTAGCGGCTGAAGGTAGTAGTCGATGAACTCTGATAAATTTGAGGTCACCGACTCTATCCCCGCCACTATAGGACGTCCTGGAGGTACCAAAGGGTTTTTATGCACCTTAGGTAGTACATATATAACAGGTATCACTGGCTGTGTGATCCACAGGAATTTGGACTCTTTTTCTGTTATTGTCCCATTCTGGTGGTACAGATCCAGTATGGTTCTCAGATTATCCATGATTTTTTTAGTGGGGTCTGATCTTAATTTTTGATATGTTTCTTTATCTCCCAACTGTCTGAGAATCTCATTCTCATATCCAACTGTGTCCATCACTACAATACCCCCGCCTTTGTCGGCGGGCTTTATGGTGATTTCCTTATTCTCTTTCAGACTTCTGAGGGCCTGTCTCTCTTTATAAGTGAGATTAGCTTTCCTTTGTTTAGTATCTATATTTTTAATGTCATCCTGGACCAGTTGACTAAAGGATTCTACCCAGTTCCCCTTGATGTGAGTGGGAAAAAAGAGGGACTTTGGTTTAAAGGGGGTCATAGTCTGTGCCTCGTTCTCATTTTCCAGATTATTGGATTTAAAAAACTTTTTTAAGCAGATCTTTCTTACAAATTTATTGATATCCACAAAGGTGTTGAATTTATTTAGTGTGGCCGTGGGGGCATATTTTAGTCCCTTATGGAGCACATTTTCTTCCTCTGCGGTTAATTTGTACTGACTGATATTGAAAATTTTAACTTTTTGTCTCATGGGAGTATCCGAAGTGGAATTGGGGATTTCCTCATTCTGAGATGTATGGGGGTTTCTTTTTTTTCTTTTTAAATGCCTTTTTGATTTCTTTTTATTGGGGACTCTCTTCTTTCCCCCTCTGGTTCCCCTTTTTGTTCGGGCTTTTATCTGGGACGATATTCCTGCCGTTTCCCAAAAAAATGTTGGATTTTTTTATCCTGAATCAGCGGTCTAAATCTGTTATTAGTGAATCTGTCCTCATTGTATCTATGTTCTCTATAGTCTATATCCCGATGCCTATAGTCTGTGGTGTCTGAGTGGGGAAAGTTCCTCTCAGGCTGTCGTCTGTTGGAATTTTTGCTGAAATAATCCATTTCCTTAAAATGATCATAACTTTCATATCTCTTATAGTTGTTTTTAGGCTGAAGGGCAGGTCTTTCCTGTCTGATAGGGGTCCTTCTATTATTTCTATGTCTAATAAACTGTACTTTTTGTTGGTAGGTTTCCCTTCTAGGACGTTCCCTTAAAGGGTATTCCTTTTGATTTTCTTGTTGTGTGGGTTCACTAGTACTCGTTTTTCTGGGATTTCTTTGGTTTTTGGGGGTGCTAAGGGGGCAGGTGGTATCGTGTTCAAAATCTGAGGTAGATGTCCCACCATCTTCATCATAATCCTCCTCTTTTGCCTCCCTCTTATCTCTTATGAATTTTCGCATTTTTTTGTCTAGTATCTGTTTCTCATTTTTTTTTTGATACTATTCTCAATCCTAGCTTCTAAATTCTTATATTCAGGCATATTTTCAAACGGTGTCATCAATTCCTTATACTTTTTAATTTCCTTGTCAAGGATGACAAGTTCTTTTCTACGTTCTTCTATAATGAGATTCATTAATTGAAAAGAACAATTAGTGGTAATTTTTGTCCACTCGTTTTGAAAACTTTCTGACGCTGTATTGAAAGAGGCCTCTTTCTTAATCTTGAGGCCCCTAGGTATAAGTTGGTGGGCTACATATTGTTCTAACGTCACCGTCTCCCACCAAAACTTATTCTCTTTCAGGAGTACTTGTTCTAATTTCTTCATTATTCCTTCTAGACTTTCGTCTAGAAGTTCTATATGCTCTCCTCCATCACCAAACAACTTTTCAAACATGGAGCGTCTTTGATCCTTATATTTGAACATAATGCTGCACTGATTAGAAACACTTGTATGAGAAAAATGACAATGTGTAAATAGAAAGTTCAAGTGTCTCACTGAGTGCGCACTAGCTGCTAGGGTATGCGTTCCCTCAGGGTGTTTCTCTAGCACCCCACAGAAAGACAATAGTGATACAAAAAAGTAGGGATTGCCCACCACCAGCGCTAGATAAAATAATGACACACTGTTACTTCCCTTATTTTTCCTATATCCTTCTTAGAGGTCGGTATCACTCTCCGCTCATTCCATTCGTTATACCATGTAAAAAGAGCAAATGTATTTCATAGTGCATACCGTTTTAATGTTAAACATAAAGGAAAAAAAGGGGACATGTACATCAGGACAAATAATTCGCAATGGGGGTACATAAAGTCACACACATAAAATCCAATATTAAAGTGCCAAGTGCAATGATGGATAAGGTGCAGAGTCTAGTTACCAGATGGAGTGTGAACCGTAAGTATTACAGTTCAAAGTGCGCATGCTCATAAGCTGGGTCGCCCGGGCACAACCTGGATGTAGAGATGCTGCTGCCGGTCCCACGATCCCGCACCAAAATCCACCTGCTGGAGGCCTCCGACGCGTTTCGGATCCGGTTCTGGATCCTTTTTCAAGGCTTGTACCATGTGTGTGCAGGAGTCCTTATTTATAGTGTCCTCATAATTGGTCCATACACCGACGCTGCTGCCGCGCCACCCTCTTCCGGGTGCGTTGCGGTTCAGTCGCGTCATCGCGTTGATCACGTGACGCGGCCGAGACCCGACTCTCTTCCGGGTAAGGCGCGTCAGCGTGATACGCGTCACCATAGTTACCTGCATATTCTAGGCTTTCTCTTTGGATCCGTTCCGGTCATGTGACAAGTCTTCAACCACATGATCGGCGGAAGTGGCCTTTTGTATAGGAGCTCTGTGCCATTTCCGCCCTCACAGACTATTGGCACAGTGACACCTTAAAAGAGGGAATAAAAGAGGGAAGACCAATAAATACATGAAAATACCTTATAAAAACCATTTTAATTCGAAGTCTGCATTTATCCCGTGGGGTTTCAATGTGTTATATTTATAAATCATCTGCATTTCTAACTTCGCCAATTGGACGTCTGTGTCCCTCCTTCGACAGTGCCCTTCCACATATTTCAAACCTAAAAAGATTTTAATGTGGTTGGGGGAACTACCATGATGTTCTTTGAAATGTTAGGACAATGAATGGGTCTCGACTCCTTTTTTGATGTTTCTGATGTGCTCTCCCAAACGCACTTTTAGGGGTCGAGACGTCCTTCCTATATAAAATAAATTGCAGGTGCACCCCACGAGATAAATGACATTCTTAATGTTACAGGTTATAAATTCTTTGATCTGATGCTCTGTACCATTAATAATCGTTTTTTCTACCTTTTTATCACCTTTTACTGTAACACATGCGCTGCAGGTTCCACATCTGTGGAACCCTTTGGTTCTGATTCCTCTTCTTCCTATATTAGAGGAGTGCATGCTCGAGGTAAGTTGGTTACCCAAATTCGGTGCCCTCCGATATATAAAGGAGGGTTTATCTGGTAGATCCATCCCTATGATCGGATCTTTTTTCAGTAGATTCCAATTTTTTTTAAAAGATTTTTCTACTTCTTTATGGTGACAGTTAAAATCAGAGATAAAAGCATATTTCTTTATGTCTGGCTTTACTTTGCATGTTTTATCCTCGAGTAAGGTTGCACGTGGTATTAAATCCACTTTTTCTTTTTTAATGGTGGTAAGATTGTAACCACTGTCTGTGAATTTAGTTACCATATTAGAGGTTTGGAGTTTGTATGTTTCCTCTTCAGTACAATTTCTCTTTATCCTTTTAAATTGACCTTGAGGGATGCAGTCTAGCCAATTTTTATGATGACAGCTGTTGACATGAATATAACACTGTGAATCAGTTGGCTTCGTAAATGTTTTGGTTTTTAGTTTGCCATTTTCAGAATAAATAGTGATGTCTAAAAAATTAACCGAAATAATGCTAATATCAAATGTAAACTCGATGTTAAAATTGTTTGTATTTAAATATGCACAAAATTCATCTAAAAGCTGTCTCTCTCCTCTCCATATGAATAAAACATCATCTATGTATCGAGACCATGACACCAGGTTAGCCCCAAGCTACGCCAACCTGTTTATGGGGAGGTGGGAGCATGAGGCGATATGGACTAACAATCCATATGGGGCGAACCTGGTGTCATGGTCTCGATACATAGATGATGTTTTATTCATATGGAGAGGAGAGAGACAGCTTTTAGATGAATTTTGTGCATATTTAAATACAAACAATTTTAACATCGAGTTTACATTTGATATTAGCATTATTTCGGTTAATTTTTTAGACATCACTATTTATTCTGAAAATGGCAAACTAAAAACCAAAACATTTACGAAGCCAACTGATTCACAGTGTTATATTCATGTCAACAGCTGTCATCATAAAAATTGGCTAGACTGCATCCCTCAAGGTCAATTTAAAAGGATAAAGAGAAATTGTACTGAAGAGGAAACATACAAACTCCAAACCTCTAATATGGTAACTAAATTCACAGACAGTGGTTACAATCTTACCACCATTAAAAAAGAAAAAGAAAAAGTGGATTTAATACCACGTGCAACCTTACTCGAGGATAAAACATGCAAAGTAAAGCCAGACATAAAGAAATATGCTTTTATCTCTGATTTTAACTGTCACCATAAAGAAGTAGAAAAATCTTTTAAAAAAAATTGGAATCTACTGAAAAAAGATCCGATCATAGGGATGGATCTACCAGATAAACCCTCCTTTATATATCGGAGGGCACCGAATTTGGGTAACCAACTTACCTCGAGCATGCACTCCTCTAATATAGGAAGAAGAGGAATCAGAACCAAAGGGTTCCACAGATGTGGAACCTGCAGCGCATGTGTTACAGTAAAAGGTGATAAAAAGGTAGAAAAAACGATTATTAATGGTACAGAGCATCAGATCAAAGAATTTATAACCTGTAACATTAAGAATGTCATTTATCTCGTGGGGTGCACCTGCAATTTATTTTATATAGGAAGGACGTCTCGACCCCTAAAAGTGCGTTTGGGAGAGCACATCAGAAACATCATAAAAGGGGTCGAGACCCATTCATTGTCCCAACATTTCAAAGAACATCATGGTAGTTCCCCCAACCACATTAAAATCTTTTTAGGTTTGAAATATGTGGAAGGGCACTGTCGAAGGAGGGACACAGACGTCCAATTGGCGAAGTTAGAAATGCAGATGATTTATAAATATAACACATTGAAACCCCACGGGATAAATGCAGACTTCGAATTAAAATGGTTTTTATAAGGTATTTTCATGTATTTATTGGTCTTCCCTCTTTTATTCCCTCTTTTAAGGTGTCACTGTGCCAATAGTCTGTGAGGGCGGAAATGGCACAGAGCTCCTATACAAAAGGCCACTTCCGCCGATCATGTGGTTGAAGACTTGTCACATGACCGGAACGGATCCAAAGAGAAAGCCTAGAATATGCAGGTAACTATGGTGACGCGTATCACGCTGACGCGCCTTACCCGGAAGAGAGTCGGGTCTCGGCCGCGTCACGTGATCAACGCGATGACGCGACTGAACCGCAACGCACCCGGAAGAGGGTGGCGCGGCAGCAGCGTCGGTGTATGGACCAATTATGAGGACACTATAAATAAGGACTCCTGCACACACATGGTACAAGCCTTGAAAAAGGATCCAGAACCGGATCCGAAACGCGTCGGCGGCCTCCAGCAGGTGGATTTTGGTGCGGGATCGTGGGACCGGCAGCAGCATCTCTACATCCAGGTTGTGCCCGGGCGACCCAGCTTATGAGCATGCGCACTTTGAACTGTAATACTTACGGTTCACACTCCATCTGGTAACTAGACTCTGCACCTTATCCATCATTGCACTTGGCACTTTAATATTGGATTTTATGTGTGTGACTTTATGTACCCCCATTGCGAATTATTTGTCCTGATGTACATGTCCCCTTTTTTTCCTTTATGTTTAACATTAAAACGGTATGCACTATGAAATACATTTGCTCTTTTTACATGGTATAACGAATGGAATGAGCGGAGAGTGATACCGACCTCTAAGAAGGATATAGGAAAAATAAGGGAAGTAACAGTGTGTCATTATTTTATCTAGCGCTGGTGGTGGGCAATCCCTACTTTTTTGTATCACTATTGTCTTTCTGTGGGGTGCTAGAGAAACACCCTGAGGGAACGCATACCCTAGCAGCTAGTGCGCACTCAGTGAGACACTTGAACTTTCTATTTACAGGTTGAAAAGGTCAACACAGCAGAGCTCAGCCGTGGTCACACAACATATGGATTACACAAGTTTTTTTTTTTTTTTTTTTTCAAGTTTTCATTATTTACCATCCAAGTGGATTACAACAGGTTCTAGTAACCCGTCAGGGCAGACATTTCCATGAATCTGGGACAGATATGGCAAAACCAAATATCAAATCACCCCCAAAAATGACAAAACAATAATTTTTGTGCGCGTTAATAGAAACAAGCTATAATAGTTGATAAATTGACAGGGGTATAGCCCCGGAGACAATTCATGAGAACCAGAACTGCTTGATTTCCATATTTAAAATCCAACAAAAACCTTCCTGAACACCATTCAGAGGAACTTCGTTGAAGGAGAGAATATGGTCAACAATTGTATCTGATTATCACACCTTCAACCACAAGAGGTCACTGTTTGTTCATGTTATCTCCATGGCATCCATCTTGAATCCTGTTTCCTGTTTGAACCTATCTGGAGTTAGACCCATGCTTGAGTGTTTGGTTTTCTCAGCTGCTTTTACTTGTTCCTGTATACATTCTCTCCCTGTGATTACCGAATGGTGTTCCAATGTTGGCATACTGTATGTCTGTCCACAATCTTATCTGTATTCTAAGGTAATGTGGCAACAGAGGTAATAATGGGTCCACCTCCCAGCCCCCCTGAAAGGTGGAAAAGTCTCCCGCTTGCCAGCCAGAGCCGCTGCACCCCCCCCCCCTTCCCCGCTGATCGTATTACCAGCATTTACCGCAAATCGCGGGACCGCAGAGAGGGGGCGCGGCTAAAATGATGCAAATCGCATAATTTCATACAATTTCAGCCCCGTCCTCTACTCGTCGACCTGCGAATCGCATTGTTTGCGTGGATTGGGGACGGGGCTTTGAGTCAGCTGCCTCGTTCCCGCCCCCCAACCTGGAGATTTGGCTGGCCTCTCTGGGCTTCTCCCGGAGTGGCAAATGTAAAAGTCATCAAGTATAAGTAATGCTAATACTGTTCTTTACATGGGGACAACTGGCCACAGTAAGCCTTCTAGGGCATGATGGCAAAAATAGTCCCCACTCCACGAACCTACAGTATACATACTAAAAGAACTCCCTCACTCAAAAAAACTTCTACCTTTTTTCTTCCAAGGGTGGTCACATCAATATTGATTTGATTTATATTTTTATTTTGTTCATTCACTTTGCATTTTGTTGTTTGATTTTTGAAAGCATTTTATTTTGCAGCATTTTTTCTACATCTGCCTAAAACTTTTGCACAGTATTGTATACTGATAATATAATTTCTCCATACAATGACATTTGGAGCTTCTATACTTAACATGAATTACCTGAGATAGGTTGAAAAAAAAGTTACTTATAATCCATAAATTGCATCTGGGTGACACAATCAGGTTCGCCTTGAGAAAGAAAAAATGGCGAAACGTACGTCAGCTGCACTCTCGCAGGCACCATATGCTATACCACTATGTGATGACTATAATCTCTTATATATTTGGCTACTTCTGTCACTCAAAGTGTGTCTGAAGCTGTAACGCTGGGTGGAGCCTCTGACTCACATGACTGACTCACATGACAGAGAACCAGCCCAGTGAGCCCACAGTGCCAGAGCAGACACCCTCTGCCTCTCCATGTTACACAGCAAAGACACAGCTACTCACCAGACACACCAGGTGAGCGCCCCACACCTCCATACCTCCCAACATGACTCTCTTCAGGAGGGACAGAATGTTCTGTTTGTGGACTTCCATCTTAATATATGATTGTCATCACCTGTTTTAAACAGGGTAATTGATAAGAAAGGTGTTTAAGCACAGGTGATGGTAATCCATAAATTAAGAAGAAAGTCCAGAAACAGAGCATGTATCCCTCCTGGAGAGGGTCATGTTGGGAGGTATGCACCCCCCCCCATTCACGGCAACCCCACGATTAAATGGCACATGTAAAACACTGACATGGCAATGGTCGACAATGAAAAAGGTTGACATGAGTTTTTGAAGATTTATTTTTCCCTTTTCAATGTTTTCATATTCATTCTCATGTGTCGACATGGACACCAATGAAGTGCCACACTTATGTCAACATTTACATGTCTTGACCTTTCTATGTTGATTTTTTCCTTTTTGCGATTCGCGGCACCCCCCGGTGACCCCCCTCCTGCGATTCGCAGCACACCCCCTGCAATTCGCGGCCACTCCCGCGATTTGTGGCCCCACCCCACGACCCCCCCTCCCACGATTTGCGCCAACCCCCCGGGCCCCCCCTCCCGCGGTTCGCGGTACCCCCCACCCCCCGCCCCTACCGCGATTCCCCCCCTGACCCCCCCTCCTGTCATTGCAGCAAACCCCCCGCCCCCGCGACTCACCCTCCCACGATTCACTGCAACCCCCCGCGTCCCCCCCTCCCACGATTCGCGGCACGCACACCCCCCCGCGACCCCCCCATCCTGCAATTCACGGTATCCACCCACGACCCCTCCTCCCTTGATTCGCGGACACCCCTCACCTCCTCCCTCCCCCCCATCCCCGCTCGCGATTCACGGCAACCCCAGGATTAAATGGCACATGCAAAACATTGACACGGCTATGGTCGACAATGAAAAAGGTTGACATGAGTTTTTGAAGATTTATTTTTCTTTTTTGAATGTTTTCATATTCATTCTCATGTGTTGACATGGACACCAATGAAGTGTCACACTTATGTCAACATTTACATGTGTTGACTTTTCTGTGTTGATTTTTTCTTGTAGCAATTTTTTTCCAGTGACAATTATGTGCACGTCAACCTACACATCATCAACCAATTCTTTGTATAATATATAACACCTGTTCTGTTGGGATGCAGTTAAAATCCCGGCGGTCGGGATCCCGGCGTTCAGAATGCCGACACATTCTCCCTCCTGGGGTGTCCACGACACCCCTGGAGGGAGAATAAATTAGTGTGCCGAGCATAGCGAGGCACCGGGCCCGCTATGTGGCGAGCGCAGCGAGCCCGCAAGGGGGGGCGATCCACGACCCCCCTTGTCGGCATTTCGGCTGTCGGGATTCCAGCGTCGGGATTCTGAACGCCGGGATCCCGACCGCCGGTATTTAATACTGAATCCGTTCTGTTTTACTGTAGGTGTTTTAAGTCAGATCTTTTACTGCTACTATTACTGTTTATGTAAATGCATTCTGAATGACAGCAACATCCTACCATCCTTCTACAAGAATATATAACCAACTAGGTGATTCATCGCGCCCCGTGCCCCCCTCTCCCGCAATTCACGGACCCCCCGTGCACCCCCCTCCCACGATTCAAGCCCCCTCCCACGATTCACATCACCCCCCGCATACCCCCCCTCCCGCAATTCACGCCCCCTCCCACACTTTGCAGACCCCGCCCTCTCCCGCGATTCACGGACACCTGCGCCCCCTCCCTCCCTTGATTCACGGCACCCCCCATGCCCCTCCCACAATTCACGGCACTCCTAAACCCCTCTTTAGTCCCCCGTATACTCACACACCCCTATCACTACCCAGCTTCTTCTCTCCTGAACCGTAACTTCCATCACTGGGGAGTCGCTGACGCTGTTTTGCCCACATGCCCCTATCATGCCTCATAGCCCAGCCTCCTGCTCTCATGGACACTAACTCCCACCCAGTAGGAGGAGACACTGACTCAGGGCCACCATCCTGTACTCCTGTACTGCCACACTGGACCCTCACCCACTGGCAGAAGCTGCACAGTATCTCCCACCCTCCTCTTTAGTCCCCCTTATGCCCACACACCCCAATCACTACCCAGCCTCCTGTTTTCCTGTGTTGTGACCTCCGCCAGTGGGGAGCCGCTGACTCAAAAACACCCTACTATACTATTGCACACACACACACCTAAACAACATGCACACACAGCCCCCCCCCCACCACAAATTTCACTGTACCATCCACACTATCAATGTACATCTTACTCTGTAACCGCTTTTTAAATAAACAAAACAATACACACCCCCTTCCAAATCATATGCTCTCTATTTAACACATTTCACCTATAACTCAAGTTGCAATACAGGCCATCTTTCATACAATTCTAACCATATTTCTCATATACAAATGTTCACAAATTAAGGGGGCGCAGCCCCTTACGACGGTGTGAAGAGCGCCCATAGGGCGCAATGAATCACCTAGTATTAGAATAAGGAGACAGGAATTGAAATTATTAGTGAGCACTGAAACTGGATAATGGATGCCAGTCTTATTACTAACTGGAAGTGTTTCCTAATTAATTACATGGAAGCTTTCCCTCCTTTGTTTGCAATGATCTCTCATGGAGCAGATGTTATCATGAAATATATAGAAACAGACAGGTGTTCACAGCTGTTGATTTAGGTTTTTAAATGGTATTTGTGTAGTTTCACAGTTGCAGGCTATGCTATGCTGTCAGCGTAGCCCAATGGCAGCCTAGTGTAGTCAGCATAGTGTCCCCGTCAGGCAGCGTAGTAACTGTACTATCCCCGCGAGCTGCAGCTCTGACCCCGGCATCCCTGGCAAGCCTATTGAGTGCCTCTCAACACTGTGCTGGTAACTGCCAGATCCCCTGCGCTGGCGGCCGGCGGAGAGGCAATCATCCGGGCACCGGTGCGCCTCTTGCACAATAAAGGACACATTTTCCACTGCTCCATATTACATACTGGCAAATGCCTTCATTTCAAACCCCCACTATCCATGTCAACCCAAAGTGTGGTGAGTGGACACGGTACGTGTCCTCCTGACCTTTTCATACTCACCCTATACACATTGGCGTGGAGTTGATTTTATAAAGTGTGGTGAGCGCAACGAGCCACCGTGCCCGAAGCGTGGCAAGCGCAGTGAGCTCCGCGCAGGGATGCGTAAAATGAGAACACTGGTTTATATAACTAAGCGCAGGAAACCAACAGTTGTCCCTGCTGCCGTCTAGAAGGGATACTCAACCCTTCTTGAAAAAAGAAGAAAAATATATACAAATAGACGGCGCTAATGGACACAATTACGGTAATTCAGTGGTGATTTGAAAATACAAGATACATTTTTTATTTTATCAATATCTAAAAAGCAGGGCACCGGCCGGTGAGACCAAATATCAAAACATTAATTATACATAATAAAAAACAATTACGGTGATAAAAGCACACTTAATCCAATATCCTCAGGAGAATATCAATTGCTCACTGAGCAGACTTGTAGTGTATTAATATACAGCAGAGAGGAGCTAAAACGCTGTTAGCTTGATTTTTTTGCATGTATGGGGTTAGTACTTCATCCTGTCCAGCAGGAATTAGTGGCAGTTATTTAGACAAGTAAGCATAGAAAGGAATATCCGCTCTGTAGTTAGTGGTTAGTTATTTGTAATACGGAGTGATAGAAATTACGTGGCGCAGTGCTGCCTCAATTCACAGTCCCCTGAAGTTACACCCTAACTTCACAAGATATACATCTGTAGTTAGTGGTTAGTTATTAGCTTGGTTAATTAGCTCAGTCATGCACTCATTTAATAGCATAAACTTTATGCAGATGAAAGAAAAGGAGCTCCGTTCTGCACAGATTTGTTTAGCATACACTTTATGCAGATAAATAAGGAGTGGTATACTTAGTCTCCTGCAGCTGTGGACTTAGTTGAAATTTGTAATCCACCTTTCAAGGGTTAGTTGCCCCTGCCTTGAACGTGTTCCCGGCTGCGCTGTGGCTCCAGTAACGCTAGCCTTATCTGGAAATTCTTGCTCTGGCTTCCGGGTCTCCCAAGCTGCGGTGATTCCTGTTTGCAGGCACTTGTTGATGATGCGTTTCCCCGCCTTGCACAGTGTCAGCGGCTTCATCAGACCTGAGCCACAGCACAGCCGGGAACATGCTCGAGGCAGGGGCAACTAACCCTTGAAAGGTGGATTACAAATTTCAACTAAGTTATTTTCAAATCACCACTGAATTACCGTAATTGTGTCCATTAGCGCCGTCTATTTGTATATATGTGTGTAAAATGAGCCTGAAGCATGGCGAGTGCAGCGAGCCCTGCGAGGGGATGTGGAATACACGTCAAGTAATCCACGTCCCCTCACGGGGCTCGCCACACTTCGGGCTCAGTGGAACGCTGCACTCGCCACACTTTCTAAATCTACTCCACGCTGACGTGGATAGTGGGGGTAGGAACAGGTCGGGAGGACGCGTAACATGTCCCCTCACAGGGCTCGCCACGCTTCGGGCTGACGTGGATAATGGGGGTGTTTCAGGAACACATTCAGACCTGTCATGTCAGGCAGGTGAAAAATTGTCAATGGTTCCCACACAATGTAATAAGCTCTGACACAACACTAACTGTGTAAGGCTGACTGACTACACTAACTAAGTAAGCTCCGGTTAGGCGCGAACGTACACACAGTCGCTTACACAAGCTGACTATGCTGGCCACGGGAACACTACGCTGATTCTAACAGGGACACTATGCTGACTACGTAACTGCCGCCGTGAAACTACACAAGTACATGTTAAATTTTAACACAGAACTATAATTTGAAGCATGATTACAATGAATCCATTCTTATGATAAATTCTAAGTACATATCATCTATACATACGATACAGCTGCCTGATATAAGGCTGTATGTGTGCAAAGGTAGCTGAATACAGTACTCCAGGCAATGAACATTATAACATTATATATAAAAGACCAAAGAAGGAGCGCACAAGTGAGCAAATAGTATATCAGTTCTTTTGCTAAAGGAATAAAGCTCACATACAATTAAAATAGAACTTATCAGCGTGGGACAGCTCACACGGCACATGCGGCATCACAGATCACAATGTATCAGCCAGAAGTCCTTGATGACGAAACGCGTTGGGTGTGGCTTCTCTGACGTTCTGTGTCCTAGTCCCATCGCTTGGATTGTGGAGACGCTGCCGTGGTTCCATCTGGCTGCATAGGCGTGCGCAGCACATTTTATTAGGGGGTGCACTATCAAAGGGGTGTGTCTAACATCACCAATCAGGCGTTTCTACCATCATCTATTGGCACTAGCTACTATATAAAACGTCTCCTACCTATTTCAGTTCTAATTACTCTGTGTAACAGTACATGCAAATAAAGTCACAAACATATATGGATGACGCAGCTATTTATTGATATGACAATGGTCTAGTACAATTAACGATGCAAATACACATAATTGACTGATGGGCGCTTCTTTTAATTGATTACAGTTATAAAAAAACAAAAAAGGGTAAAAGGGTATTGCTGGTATTGCTAACGGCAGAGAGGTGTTCATAAGGGTGGACACAGCATCAGGGGGTATACAATGAAGAGGTATGAAAGAAAATCAGTTAGTTTGGGCGCACTCCACATCCACACAGTCTAATGCGACTTAAAACACAATAATGTGATACCTTAAAGGTGTATATTTTATTTTATTTATAATTATATTTAACTTCTATAGCTAGCAGGCCATCACGTGTAATGTATGTTATACAATTTTATTAATTGTGTTGGACCTGATAGTATAATTCCCTGTAACAGGGATCGATAAGGCGAAAATTTATTAAAACAAGTTGATAGATATAAGAAAAAGAAAATTAGAAAAGATTAAAATTAGGCATCTGTAATCTGTTAATTCCAATGTTCAAAGGGAGGCTTCAATGATGCCTTGTCCCATTCAATGTGCCAAGTGTATGTTCACTTTATACACGCTATACTGCTGTATATGGGAAAATTTGTGTGTGTCAAATCTGGTCCCAGATTATTGTGGACCTTTCGGTGTGTCTGTTTTTCCTTTCAGTGTATATAAGATTCCATTTGCAACATTAGTGTTACCTTCTATTGCAAAATCAGTGTATCTAGACACTGTTGCATAAATGTTGCAAACATATATATCTTGATTAGTCTGTCTTTGTCGCAAGGATACAATTTATATTACTGTCCTTGTTCTTGTAACCAAGAGTCACCCCTGATTTGTATAGGTGGTGTATATAATGTAATATCCACACTCAGATAGGAGAGGTGTCTGCCGCAAGAGCCCCTCACTTCCCCTTTAGTATCTGATGTGTCCTTTTTACATCCACACTATGCAATCTCCTGGTTGTGTATACACTGTGCAATCACACGGCTATATCATACACATTTGTGCTGATGCCCTGTGTAAGACCATATTACACTAGTGTCTGTACTGGATGGTTTTATAATACTTCCAATATCACAGTACTAGTTATATTTTGCTGTATTGCACTGATCATGTACATTTATTCTATAATCATACTGTGATAAGCTGCACATGCGTCACAGTTCTCTGAGGTGGGATTTGACTCATATGTGGTTAATTCAATCTTTATATCAGATTGTACTACTCCAGGTTTGTATACACACAGAGCGATTTTAATTTTTAATGGGTTTGTATACACACAGAGCGCCTGTGCACCCCTAACACTCAATGTGCGCACACCTATGCACGTCGGTAATGGCGGCACTCAGGCGTCTTTTAGAAGAAAAACAGACCACACAGGTTCAGTTCAACATTTCGAGATTTAATCTCGTCATCAGGATACAATATGGCAAACACACAAACAATGTATAACCACATCCAAGTCCGAGGGAAGAAACTCCTCCCCAAACTAGGGCATGAATAAAGGTTATTGATTCCACCTGTGTATCACAGGTTATACCAAGCGTGTCTGTGTTTACAATCAGAATAAAGACAAATACATATAATATTGTACAAAAAAACACATCTAAAAAACCACAAAGCCACAAATACCACATTGCAGGATTTCTGTCATGATGAGAAGCTGTTTCAAAGCTATTCTTGCGGCTGGTAAGTATTGAGTGATCTCCAGTGACCTCTACTGGCAAGAAGATGATAATCATTTCTATCTATAATGAAAGTCAGTATTAAAAACAATGCTGTATAGATGAAGCCCCTGTCATCTTAGCAGGGGCTGGCGATTCTATCGCCAACCCCTGCCAGCTGCCAGCTCCCGCCTGGACAACAGAGCTCCCCGCCAACTTCCGCCGACGCCGGTCCCCCTCGCCACCCCGACCCCCCTAACCCTGCCCGTCTCCCTGAAGCGGAGACCATAGAGACTGGGACGCGCATGCGCATGAGGTGCACACGCGTCCCAGTTTATTAGACTCCATGTCCGCCGGCGCTCGCCAGAGGGGACTTTCTGGTGGGTGGCGGGCAAGGACAAGGCCGGCTCCACCTGAATACAGTTGTTACAAAAATGCATTCAGCCCTAAGCTCTCGTTAAGACCAATTGGTGATAAGGTCTTTAAGGGAGAAAATCCATTTGGACTCAAGATGTAATAGCTTTTTAGCTCTATCTCCCCCCCTAATGTTGAGGGGCACCTGATTAATAATGCTATACATGAGAGAGCTTAAGGAATGTTGGGCTTCCACTAAGTGCCGGGGCCACTGGCTGCTCGCTGTGGCCCTTTTCAGTCTCAGCTTTATTAGCACTGCGATGCCGTCATACGTTCCTTAAAGCATCTCTCAGTTTTGCCCACATAGAAGTTACTGCATGGGCAAGTAAGTAAGTACACAACATAACTTGAGTTACAGGACAGGTAATGTGTAATTGGAATGGTCTTGTCTGACATCGGATGCTTAAGCAAATTCCCACTTATCATGTAACTACAGGTCACACAATTTGGGCACTTAAACCATCCCATTCTCAGTGGTGCTATAACTCCTCTTTCCTTAGATTTTTCTGTGACGTCTGTTTTAACTAATAAATCTCTGAGGTTTCTACCTCTAGAGAAACATTGCATCACCCTGGTGGTTTTTAAAGAATCTAAGTCAGGGTCATCCCTGACCATAGGCCAATTCTTTTTCAACAATTTACGTACAGAGTTAAGCCAGCCATACATCTACAGATCTATGGTCAGATTGGGCTGGTTGGAACAAAATCCTGGTAATGGATGAGAGCAAATGACAGTTGACCATTTGCTTTGAAATGCTGGAAAACTGCCAAACTGTCATTCAAATATTACCAGGATTTTGTTCCAATCCGCCCAATCTGACAATCGATCTGTAGATGTATGGTCCCCATTACTCCTTATTTCATTCAGATTGGTGAAGCTGGGCGCTAGCAGGGCGCTAGAAGGTTCGACAGTAATCAGCAATAATATAGAGGTCCAGTGAGGGAAGAGTGCACAGTCCTGCTCCTGTTTTAGGATCAAAACTGTGCACTCTTCCCTCACTGGATCCTCACTGGACCTCTATATGAGGGTCAGGGACAGGCTGTGAGGGTGAGGGATAGTCGGCTGAAGGGAAGGGTAAGGATGAGGGGTATATGGAGCCCCTGTTGAGATTCTCCATGTTGGGAATATGGGGTCGGTCTTTTGACCACCGGCATTCCCACTACCAGCATATCCATATGAATCCCCCTACATACCCCGTGTGCTACTACTGCTTCAAAATCACTGGTTGCTGAAATTTAGTATGTAACATTGGAAATTCTTGGTTTAAATTATTGTATATTATGTGTGGTAATCCATATCTCAATATCCAGTGTTTCTTCTTCTCACCTCCCAAACTTCCAGGTCCTTATTCCCTCAGTGGTGGTCTGTTGCTATACAATATTCATTTTCAAGGATTTACGTACAGAGTTACACCTTATTTACTTATCGAGTGAACAAAACGATCAATCAAGCAATACAGTTGGCACAACGCGTTTCATCATGTTGTTGACTTCATCAGGGGCAAAAGGTACCTCAGTTGCATAAAATGACCACACAATATTCTTAAATGGAATAGTATTCCTTAGAAGGATATGGTGGTCCAAATTAAGAGTAATTTGGATAATACTGGTAACAATTTGAAAGATGTCCACCTTCAGTAGTTCTTCAGAGTTTAAAGTTGAAAGGGGATTATTTAATTCAGATTGGTGAAGCTGGGCGCTAGAAGGTTCAACAGCAATCAGCAATCATATAGAGGTCCAGTAAGGTGAGGGAAGAGTGCACAGTGGAAAAATGGAAAAATGTTGATGGTGGGCTGAATTTTTTGATGGCTGCCGGCACTGGGGTCAGCGTTGTATTGGAAGGGTTACTGTATTTACAAATAATGGTACTTGTTTCCTATCTGGGCGCCCACGATTTTAATCGCGGGCATCGGGGGTAAAATCGGGGCCATCGCGGGCATCGCGGCCGATAAAAAATCGGGTGCGATGGGCCAGACGCGATGCCCGCGATTTTCCCATAGAGAGCAATGTTAAATGCCTCAATTTACCCGCGATGACCACGATTTACCATAGGAAACAATGTTAAATGGATCAATTTACCCAAATCAGCATAGGAACAATAGTAAATGGGCCAAAAACACCCCTGAACATTGAAATGTCCCCCCAAAAGTAGTTGACGCCACCCCGCCATCAACGTGAACCCGAAGCGTGGCGAGCGCAGCGAGGCCGCGAGGGGCGGCGGTACGTGTCCTCCGACCTTTTCATGCCCTACTATCCACTAGGGCGTGGAGTGAGAATAGAATAGTGTGGCGAGCGTAGCGAGCCACCGTGCCCGAAGCGTGGCGAGCGCAGCGTGCCCCGCGAGGGGACGCGGATACCTTCACAGGTAAACGCGTCCCTTCGTGGGCTTCCCAGGTGTCCGCGTCGCCATGGACACCTGGGAAGCCCGCGAGGGGACGCGTATAACTGTGAAGGTATCCGCGTCCCCTCGCCACGCTTCGGGCTCGGTGGCTCGCTGCGCTCGCCACACTATTCTATTCTCACTCCACGCCCTAGTGGATAGTAGGGCATGAAAAGGTCGTAGGACGCGTACCGCCGCCGCTCGCCACGCTTTGGGTTCACGTTGATGGCGGGGTGGAGTCAACTACTTTTGGGGGGACATTTTTATGTTCAGGGGTGTTTTTGCCCCATTTCCCATTGTTCCCTATGATAATTTGGGGAAATTGATCCATTTAACATTGTTTCCTATGGTAAATCGTGGTCATCGCGGGTCAATTGGGACATTTAACATTGGTCCCTATGTAAAATCGCGGGCATCGCGTCGGTCGCATCGCATGTCATTATAATGACATGCGATGTACACGCGATGCCCGCGATGGGCGCCCAGATAGGAAACAAGTACCCAAATAATTCTTTGAGTTTTAATTTGCACACCAATTCATATTTCTCAATTTGCCACTGAAAATCATTGAAGGGTACAGTAGGTATAAAGGAAATGTGCACATATCATGGTTGTATAAAACTCTTTTGCTATTTTTCTATTACAGTATTCTAGCCAATGTTCTACATTATCTTATTGTTTACACCTGTTTCTATGGTGATGGTTGTCACTTCACACTGAACGTCTCATTGTGATGACATCAGCTGCAGGCGGGTGTGTGGTCCCAGCCAGTCCAGGTTGTCCTGCACGAGGAGTATGCCTATATATTAAGGTTGGTGTCTTATTGTTTGTATCCTGATAACAAATTATTAAATTTGAAACATTGAAGTACATGGGGAACCTACATGTTCTTTGCTCTATGAGGTTATGAGTGTCGCACCCTCACATCTTGTATGCAGCTATCTGTGAAGGCAGTGGCCGGGCTTATTTTGTCTTTTGGAGTGCATGAATGGTGCACCTAGTTGCAGCCTGCTATTGCAAAGCTACTGGCCCTGTGTGCGAAGAAGGCACATGCATGCCAGGATTCGTGTCATCCCCGTGTCATGTCAGAGCTTTGATGGGCGTGGCTATATCTGTCCTGTAAACTGGAGGAATATTTTATTACTGGGTGCTACATACTACCATGACACAGGGGTGCTGGGAATAGCTGCAAGGTTTAGACCTGGCCTTGGGTGCCCTAGAAGGGGGAGGGGGCTTTCATTGAGGGTGTCCTAACTCACCCAGGAATCCCCAGGTTGGGCTGACTAGATAGGTGGGAATCATGTGTTGGGTGGAGAAACCCATTGAAGTATGTCCCCTTGTTGTGGCAGTACGCAATGCTATTGGAGCTCGGTGCTGGTTCTATATATACAGGGGACCCCTATGTCATTTCCCCCCATATTTTTAGAGCCAGGACAAGCTCCAAGAGCCTGCTGCCTTGTTCCATAAATACTGGGGAACCCTACATATATAAGAATGATGCCATCGCGAGCCAGTTCTCCCATTTACACCATTGTTGGGGCATGGGCAGGTGTCTGTGGGCTGCTGTCATGCCTCCAGCCCCTCTGTCTCCTGTGAATAGACGCTTTGTGCAAGCACACAGCATCCATACACTGCTGTTCTGCTAAGCCGAGCGGTGAGTGACAGGGGAACCTCCCAGCTGCTCCCCCACATTGAGGACTGACCCAGGAAAATCAGGAGGTGACAGCTGGGAGGTACGCATACAACATTGTCCAAACACACCTGAGATTGCACACTTGGGCAGTCACGGATGTTAGTAAATGTATTCTTTAGTCTCATCAACTATTTGTTTCTACGTCTGTATTTCCTATTTTACTTATGTATTTCTTCTTATACTTCCTCTTAATGGAAATCTGCCTCAATTTCCGTTACACAATATAACATTGAAAGAGCTTCCTGTATATACACATTGCCACTTCTTTATCTACCGCTGGCTGCAAGCAGACATGCAGATCTCTGTACTGCTGATGTATTTATTCCAAGGTAAGAAAGTCATTATTATTATTATTATTATTATTATTATTATTATTATTATTATTATTATTATTAGTCAGTAACTAGACTGGCGCTTTGGGGTTCAGAATTACAAAACATTGTATATGGGCGGAATCCCGGTGGTTTCCTGGACAGCGGCATCTGTCACATCAGGGTGATTATTTATAGAGTCAATGAACAATGCATCTACTGGCTGTGTCCGGCTAATAAAGCAATGCCATATTATACAGAAACACAATCCAAAATGAAGGTTTTACAAGCCAACTAAACCCCCAGGTATCATCCACAATCAAATCCTCATTCTTTCAGCAGAGGTGCAGAGCCAGAATCATCTGCCTGAAGTCATACATGCATTTGTATCATCACATCTAGACTATTGCAATGCCCTCTACCTGGGTCTGCCAGGAAAACAAATTGAACTAGTTGCAGATGGTACAAAATGCAGCTGCCAGGCTATTACCCAACCAGCCCTGTTCCTGCCACATAACACCCACTCTCGTCACTGGCTGCCTGCTGATGGTGAGTCATCTTCAAGATTGGCTTACTGACTTCTATAGCCTTATAACTAGAGCCCAAGGTACCTGTGACTCAGCTTCTGACCCCTTACTGCCCACTCGCTCACTGTGATCTGTAGATGACGGACTGTTAGCAGCACCTAGAATCTCCCGGGATTCATCTGGGGGTTGGACTTTTAGCCATGTGTCTCTGACTCTGTGGAACTTACTGTACTTGCTGGCACAGGGTGATTGCAGCGTATAAGCCTTAATCTAAATCACAGGTCAAATGCTGAGTGTAGTCCCCCTTTCTGTAATCTGCACATTATCCAGATATAGAGCTACTGTACAACAAATATTGTATCCACCCAGGGCCGGCGCCACCACTAGACAGCCTTAGGCATTTGCCTGGGGTGCCGGCCACTGCAGGGCAGCACTTGGGAGCAGGTCAGAGTCCCTCCCGTAAAGCCAGTTAAGGCCCTACTAGCACCACTCACCCGCACCACCGCTGACTTGCTGCCCCCTACCCTGCCTGCCCGTGGACCGTGTGCCGGAGCAAGTCACCTGCACTACCGCTGACTTGCTGTGGCGCCCACACCCCCTCCCAATGTTCCCTCTAATTTTACTAAGCCTGTGTGCGGCTAAAGATTTTGGCTGTGCAACTTTTGAAGGAAATTTAAATTTTTGTGCGTCACTTATATATAACTGGAAAATGACATTCAGCATTTGTGTTAACTTTACTTCAAAATGATATTAAACATTTAAACATTCAAAACACAGCACACGATGTAGTTAATGGGTGAAACACACATTGAGTCCACAACTGCAAAAAGGGACCACTGCTGCTTTGTGCGCTCTGTTGTAATGTCTGTGCGCACGCTTGTCAAGGTGTGTGCGCGCGCACGTGCGCATAGCTTAGAGGGAACACTGCGGCCCCTCCCCTCATGTCCATGGCCCGTGCATCTCCTGAGCAAGTCACACGCACCACCGCTGACATGTTGCCCCCTGACACAGGAACAGGGGTGGATCCAGGACATAGTGACGGGGCACCATGACAAGGAGGGAGAGGGGGGAATTCCTTTGAGTGTGCCTAAGGTGCACCTGCTCCTGGAAAATTAAATGTGGATAAAAAGTAATGCCCTATCCATGAGACATGCCCACATTTGTATATGCTTCCTAACCCACTCTCTGTATGCCAGCCCCTCACCCAGCCCATGCCAACCATTGCCCCTTTAGTCGTTATGCACTCAATATTGGAAAACTAGGAAGAGGCAGTGGTTGACAGTAGAGAGGTGTTCGGGAGAGGTACTGGGAATTGGAGAGGCATCGGTTAACACTGGGTGGCATTGGGTGACCCAGATTCCATTGTGCCTTACAATTGTAGACAGTGATAGAAGAAACTTTGGCCCTTATTCTAATTCACTCTCAAAAGCAAAATCCTTCTCAAATGGACAAAACCATGTGCACTGCAGGGGGGCAGATGTAACATGTGCAGAGAGAATTAGATTTGGGTGATATTTTGTTTCTGTGCAGGGTAAATACTGGCTGCTTTATATTTACACTGCAATATAGATCTCACTGTGAAGTAAAACCCCAGCCAAATCTAACTCTCTCTGCACAAGTCACATCTGCCCTTTGGTGGATTAGCCACGGGGCGATAGGGGCAGTCGCCCCGGGGCCCCCACACCCGTCACCCCACTGATGCGGTGGCAGGTCACGGGTGGCAGGCAACGGGGTCTGGCAGCCCAGGGTGGGTAGCGCTGGCGGGCAGGGGGTCCCTGCGGCGTATGTGAAGTCAGCGGGGCTCTGATTGGCGACTAGGGCAGGCGCTGGCGGTTGGCTGGCGGCGGAGGGGGGGGGATGATGCCTCCTCCCGGCGTAGGGGGGGGGGGGGAATGATGCCTCCGTCCGGCGGAGGTGGGGGGGCACAGACCTTTTTGTCCAGGGCCCCCACACACCTTTATCCGACCCTGCATCTGCCCCATCTGCAGTGCACATGGTTTTCCCATTTTCCAAACAAATTTGTACTGTGATCAGATTTGAATAAAGGCCACTGTATAGCCACTTCTGACTCACACTAAATATACCAAATTACTGGATAGTGTAACATTGCCAACACTGGCATAATAGGAAGGCACCAACTACATTTTGGAAAACATGATATACAGTATGATAAAAAAAACAATTACACTCTTAAAAACAGCACTAAAATCTGCACTTACAGTGATATAGGAAGGCACTTGTACCAAGATTCATGTTACAGTAGCATAAACTATATTAAAGTTATAAAAAATACCACAGAGAACAGGGTGGTCCAATTAACTGCAATCACCATAGAGGACCATCATCATCCTCCGACAGACAGACTGCAGCAATACCGTTCTATTTAAAAATGGCAGGACTATTCTATCAAACAGCCCACAGAACGGCACCAGACACTCACTGATACATACTGTAATTAAACAGCAAGGAGCTCCACATTGCACGGTAAGATGCCGACCGAACGGACCACGAGTGGATGTTTCATGTGAACACCTCCTCTATCTGTGGGAACCTCCCCCATCCTCCGATGGTCGCCAACCATCGAATGATGGACCGAGTGGTCAGACAGCTCAGAGTGCTCCAGACCACTCGGGCATTTCTCCATGCAAAAGCAGGGATATGGGCGGGCAGCTGGCATCCGGCTATGTCATATGTCTGCCCCCCACACGTGCGTCACGGCCGGATTACCATACATACGCCCAGCGTTTTCATGGGAACGCCCATGAAACGCGGGGCGTATGCATATGGTAATGAGCCCAAACAGCCCTTCACACCCCTCTCCACCACATGTTCGGATGGATCCGTACGATCATTTTCTGCACGGACCTCACGCTGTGTTCGTACGTGTGAGGCGTTCGCACATGCGCAGATACTCCTCCGCACATGTGCAAACACCAACCATCGGCCATCCGTCCGCATTCGGAGACATCTGACTCAATCAGAATAAGGGCCATAGAGTCTAGCACAAACACTGTGCTCTGAAAAATATATAAGAGCATCAGTGTATATTTGCTGCAAATAACAGGACTCAATATACTCCACTTATATACAACTGAGACTGGTTACTGAACCAACGGTCAATCCAGAACCTTAAATGACAGTTGAATTAATGAGAACAAACATATATTGAACTGACTCTGGGCACTGAGCCAGCAATAGTACTGGAGCTCAATGCATGAATACATTGTATAACCCTGTCTATTATACAACATACATACATGAACTGGTTTGAACCACAGAAGATAATAAAGCCCATTCCTCAATATAACTTGAGAGGAGGGAGATTCTAAGCCCATACACACTTGATGATTTTTAGTTCAAAATCGGTCAAAACAGCTGTTTTGAGCGATTTTCAGCTGAAAATTATCTAGTGTGTAGGACCCAGCGGTGGCCAACTAGCGATGATGTGAGCTCCCGAATCACGGCCCTGCTCCCTCCCTTTGCTAATACTCACCCCACCGGCTCCAACCTTGTCTGGCTCACACTGCTGCATGTGTGAAAGTCACGGTGTAGGGTGGGTAGGGTTACCTTATCTTGTTGCTAGACGACTTCTCTTCGCGCAGGTTCTTCACCACGCCGGTTGGGAAGATCACACCACCGTAAGAACCAGAGCAAGGCGTTCGATCAGATATAACTGCTTACGTTTTATTTAGTAGAAATAGTGCAAATCAGCAATTAACACACAATCAATTTGCTATACGTGACTTGAAACAGTAAGACCCATGAAAACAGTACACATCTATAATAATCAACTTATACCCACCTAGCGGATTACTCCCCTGAGTTACTGTAGGTCAACAGAATTTAGTGTAACCGAACGTAACCATAGGTGTGCGTAGCCTGTTTTCTTAGGGGGTGCACCATTGGAGGGGCATGTCCATCACTACCTACTGGGCATGTCCATCATCGCCTATTATTACACATAATGGGCGGTATTCAATGAGGCTGATTCGCCAGGTTTTTATGGCGATTTTGTGCTGTAAGGCGAATTTCTGACTAAAACGGTGAATCACCCTATTCAATGACCAGATGGCGAATACATTTCAAGGTTTTTATCGCCATGATTCACCGAGTAGCAATCGCTATCTTTTTATGGTGAAGTGGAAGGTGAACTTTTAAAATAAAGTGTTTTGTTTTTTACATTTGGTGTCATGCTATTTTTATTTATGTGCTGTAAGCACATGAATATATATTTAATTAAAAAAATATATTTATTTTTATTTTTTTACACGAGCAGCCAGCAGGGGGCCGAAGCCGAGCCGCTCATTAGATATTCATATATTCACTGCACCCGATCATTACATATGCACGATCGGGTGCAGTGAATATCTGCTTCCCTGCTGCATCTCCCGGGGGGCAGCCTGTGCTGCCTGGCACCCGGGGAGCCCACCTCCCCCCCCCCCCCCACAAACTTCTGGGGCAGGCAGGGAGACTTCCATCTCCCTGCCTGCCGCTGTCCTCAGGCTCCCTGCGGCATCCGCCGCAGGAGTTAAAATTCGCCGGTCAGGGGCAGCGAGCCCCTGACTCGTTGAATACTGGAGCCGGCGAGGCTCCGGAACGCGGCAGGCAGTGGCGAATGTGCAGCGAATCCTAAACAGGATTCGCTGCATGTCGTCATTTTTCTCATTGAATACCGCCCAATGTAACACACTATCGCCCATTGGACATAATGCCACGCACAATAATGGCCATCACACATGCCACACACAGTAATGCCCATTCCACATTATGTCAGGGCTTAAAAAAATGTTAGTAAAACGGGGACAATAGGGACTCAAATTTGCACCGTAATGCATATTACACATCACACAGCCATTACATAGTATACCACAATCCATAATGCCCATTACACGTTACGCCTCACACCGTGATGCCGATTACACGTTACGCCTCACACCATGATGCCCCTTACACATTACGCCTCAGACTGTGATGGCCATTACAGATTATGAATGTTGGCAAAGAATGTTCTTTGCCAGGAGTCACATGTTCCTTACCATGGGTTTCATGCTCCCCGGAAGGGGGTGGTTAAATGTTCATTGACAAGGGGAGTTTCATGCTCATTGCTGGGGGTGCGCATTGCACACCAGCGCTCCCGTGAATCCGCACTTCCGGGTAGCGCTGGGTGCTCTTCTTATAAGATGCCCACCGGAGCTGCAGCCTCCTTCCCTTTTGAGCCGCTGGCCGGTTGCTGTACGCCGCACACTGAAGATACTTTACTTGTCAGCGGCAGGCAGCATCCGGCCAGCGGCTCAAAAGGGAAGGTGGCTGTGGCGGACCCGGGACACTTGTACCCCAAGTACCCAGGGGCAAATGCCCACTCGCACACATAGTATACATATACACAGCCCTCTATGCATACACACACACATACATACATACATACATACATACATACAGAGCCCCCCCACACATAGTATACATATACACAGCCCTCTATGCATGCACACACACACACACATACATACAAAGCCCCCCACACATAGTATACATATACACAGCCCTCTATGCATGCACACACACATACATACAGAGCCCCCACACACATAGTATACATATACACAGCCCTCTATGCATGCACACACACATACATACAGAGCCCCCCCACTCCTAGTATACATATAAACAGCCCTCTATGCATGCACACACACATACATACATAGAGCCCCCACACACATAGTATACATATACACAGCCCTCTATGCATGCACACACACACACATACATACATACAGAGCCCCCCCCACACATAGTATACATATACACAGCCCTCTATGCATGCGCGCGCACATACATACATACAGAGACCCCCACACATAGTATACATATACACAGCCCTCTATGCATGCGCGCGCACATACATACATACAGAGACCCCCACACATAGTATACATATACACAGCCCTCTATGCATGCACACACACATACATACATACAGAGCCCCCACACACATAGTATACATATACACAGCCCTCTATGCATGCGCGCGCACATACATACATACAGAGACCCCCACACATAGTATACATATACACAGCCCTCTATGCATGCCCACACACATACATACATACATACAGAGCCCCCCCCCCACACATAGTATACATATACACAGCCCTCTATGCATGCACACACACATACATACATACAGAGCCCCCCACACATAGTATACATATACACAGCCCTCTATGCATGCACACACACATACATACAGAGCCCCCCCCACACATAGTATACATATACACAGCCCTCTATGCATGCACACACACACACATACATACAGAGCCCCCACACACATAGTATACATATAAACAGCCCTCTATGCATGCGCGCGTACATACATACATACAGAGACCCCCACACATAGTATACATATACACAGCCCTCTATGCATGCGCGCGCACATACATACATACAGAGACCCCCACACATAGTATACATATACACAGCCCTCTATGCATGCCCACACACATACATACATACATACATACAGAGCCCCCCCCCCACACATAGTATACATATACACAGCCCTCTATGCATGCACACACACATACACACATACAGAGCCCCCCACACATAGTATACATATACACAGCCCTCTATGCATGCACACACACATACATACAGAGCCCCCCCACACATAGTATACATATACAAAGCCCTCTATGCATGCGCGCGCACATACATACATACAGAGACCCCCACACATAGTATACATATACACAGCCGTCTATGCATGCGCGCGCACATACATACATACAGAGACCCCCACACATAGTATACATATACACAGCCCTCTATGCATGCACACACACATACATACATACAGAGCCCCCACACACATAGTATACATATACACAGCCCTCTATGCATGCGCGCGCACATACATACATACAGAGACCCCCACACATAGTATACATATACACAGCCCTCTATGCATGCGCGCGCACATACATACATACAGAGCCCCCCCCCACACATAGTATACATATACACAGCCCTCTATGCATGCACACACACATACATACAGAGCCCCCCCACTCCTAGTATACATATAAACAGCCCTCTATGCATGCACACACACATACATACATAGAGCCCCCACACACATAGTATACATATACACAGCCCTCTATGCATGCACACACACACACATACATACATACAGAGCCCCCCCCACACATAGTATACATATACACAGCCCTCTATGCATGCGCGCGCACATACATACATACAGAGACCCCCACACATAGTATACATATACACAGCCCTCTATGCATGCGCGCGCACATACATACATACAGAGACCCCCACACATAGTATACATATACACAGCCCTCTATGCATGCACACACACATACATACATACAGAGCCCCCACACACATAGTATACATATACACAGCCCTCTATGCATGCGCGCGCACATACATACATACAGAGACCCCCACACATAGTATACATATACACAGCCCTCTATGCATGCGCGCGCACATACATACATACAGAGACCCCCACACATAGTATACATATACACAGCCCTCTATGCATGCCCACACACATACATACATACATACAGAGCCCCCCCCACACATAGTATACATATACACAGCCCTCTATGCATGCACACACACATACATACATACATACAGAGCCCCCCACACATAGTATACATATACACAGCCCTCTATGCATGCACACACACATACATACAGAGCCCCCCCCCCACACATAGTATACATATACACAGCCCTCTATGCATGCACACACACACACATACATACAGAGCCCCCACACACATAGTATACATATAAACAGCCCTCTATGCATGCGCGCGTACATACATACATACAGAGACCCCCACACATAGTATACATATACACAGCCCTCTATGCATGCGCGCGCACATACATACATACAGAGACCCCCACACATAGTATACATATACACAGCCCTCTATGCATGCCCACACACATACATACATACATACATACAGAGCCCCCCCCCCCACACATAGTATACATATACACAGCCCTCTATGCATGCACACACACATACACACATACAGAGCCCCCCACACATAGTATACATATACACAGCCCTCTATGCATGCACACACACATACATACAGAGCCCCCCCACACATAGTATACATATACAAAGCCCTCTATGCATGCGCGCGCACATACATACATACAGAGACCCCCACACATAGTATACATATACACAGCCGTCTATGCATGCGCGCGCACATACATACATACAGAGACCCCCACACATAGTATACATATACACAGCCCTCTATGCATGCACACACACATACATACATACAGAGCCCCCACACACATAGTATACATATACACAGCCCTCTATGCATGCGCGCGCACATACATACATACAGAGACCCCCACACATAGTATACATATACACAGCCCTCTATGCATGCGCGCGCACATACATACATACAGAGCCCCCCCCCACACATAGTATACATATACACAGCCCTCTATGCATGCACACACACATACATACATACATACAGAGCCCCCCACACATAGTATACATATACACAGCCCTCTATGCATGCACACACACATACATACAGAGCCCCCCCACACATAGTATACATATAAACAGCCCTCTATGCATGCGCGCGCACATACATACATACAGAGACCCCCACACATAGTATACATATACACAGCCCTCTATGCATGCCCACACACATACATACATACATACAGAGCCCCCCCCCCCACACATAGTATACATATACACAGCCCTCTATGCATGCACACACACATACATACATACATACAGAGCCCCCCACACATAGTATACATATACACAGCCCTCTATGCATGCACACACACACACATACATACATACAGAGCCCCCCCACACATAGTATACATATACACAGCCCTCTATGCATGCGCGCGCACATACATACATACAGAGACCCCCACACATAGTATACATATACACAGCCCTCTATGCATGCCCACACACATACATACATACATACATACATACATACAGAGCCCCCCCACACACATAGTATACATATACACAGCCCTCTATGCATGCACACACACATACATACATACAGAGCCCCCCACACATAGTATACATATACACAGCCCTCTATGCATGCACACACACATACATACAGAGCCCCCCCACACATAGTATACATATACACAGCCCTCTATGCATGCACGCGCACATACATACATACAGAGACCCCCACACATAGTATACATATACACAGCCCTCTATGCATGCGCGCGCACATACATACATACATACATACAGAGACCCCCACACATAGTATACATATACACAGCCCTCTATGCATGCGCGTGCACATACATACATACATACAGAGACCCCCACACATAGTATACATATACACAGCCCTCTATGCATGCCCACACACATACATACATAGATACAGAGCCCCCCCCCCCACACATAGTATACATATACACAGCCCTCTATGCATGCACACACACATACATACATACATACAGAGCCCCCCACACATAGTATACATATACACAGCCCTCTATGCATGCACACACACATACATACAGAGCCCCCCCACACATAGTATACATATACACAGCCTTCTATGCATGCACACACACATACATACATACAGAGCCCCCCCACATAGTATACATATACACAGCCCTCTATGCATGCACACACACATACATACAGAGCCCCCCCACACATAGTATACATATACACAGCCCTCTATGCATGCGCGCGCACATACATACATACAGAGACCCCCACACATAGTATACATATACAAAGCCCTCTATGCATGCGCGAGCACATACATACATACAGAGACCCCCACACATAGTATACATATACACAGCCCTCTATGTATGCGCGCGCACATACATACATACAGAGACCCCCACACATAGTATACATATACACAGCCCTCTATGCATGCCCACACACATACATACATACAGAGACCCCCACACATAGTATACATATACACAGCCCTCTATGCATGCCCACACACATACATACATACAGAGCCCCCCCCCCCCCACACACATTGTATACATTTACACAGCCCTCTATGCATGCACACACACACAGACACATACATACATACATACATACATACATAGAGCCCCCCCCCCCCCACACACATAGTATACATATACACAGCCCTCTATGCATGCACACACATACATACATACATACATACATACAGTTCCCCCCTACACATAGTATACATATACACAGCCCTCTATGCATGCACACACACATACATACATACAGAGCCCCCCCACACATAGTATACATATACACAGCCCTCTATGCATGCATGCACACACACATACATACATATAGAGCCCCCCCACAAATAGTATACATATACACAGCCCTCTATGCATGCGCACACACATACATACATACATACATACATACATACATACAGATCCCCCCCACACATAGTATACATATACACAGCCCTCTATGCATGCACACACACATACATACATACATACATACATACATACATACAGAGCCCCCCCACACATAGTATACATATACACAGCCCTCTATGCATGCACACACACATACATACATACAGAGCCCCCCCACACATATTATACATATACACAGCCCTCTATGCATGCACACACACATACATACATACATACAGAGCCCCCCCACACATAGTATACATATACACAGCCCTCTATGCATGCGCACACACACACACACACACACACACATACATACATACATACATACATACATAGAGCCCCCCCACACATAGTATACATATACACAGCCCTCTATGCATGCACACACACACACATACATACATACATACATACATACATACATACAGAGACCCCCACACATAGTATACATATACACAGCCCTCTATGCATGCACACACACACATACATACAGAGCCCCCCCCCCACACATAGTGTACATATACACAGCCCTCTATGCATGCACACACACATACATACATACATACAGATCCCCCCCACACATAGTATACGTATACACAGCCCTCTATGCATGCACACACACATACATACATACATACATACATACAGAGCCCCCCCACACATAGTATACACTAGCTGACCCGCCCGGCGTTGCCCGGGAAAACCTTGGGGTTTTTTTATTTCCAAAATTGCTGAAAAATGTAATCTTACAGTATGCTGTGCCAAAGACCTATTTGTTGTAGATTTCACCATAATGTTAGAATGTGTTTGCATTGATACTCAATGACGGCAATGAATTCAGGTGTGGTGGTGTTGTTTGAAACACAACGATCCTGAGTTGATAACTTGTATGTGTTGATGAATTCCACATCCACTCCTGAGATTTAGCACCTATGACATAGCCTCCAACATCTGAGGGTCAGAAATCGGTACAAAATCAGAAAGGGATGTGGCCACACCTCCATTTCTATACTTTCAATGGTACAGTTTCTAGGATGTGTAAATACAGGTGCTGAGTGCGTGGAGACCGGGGTGTGCGTTACTTACCGCGCCATAATTAATAAAAAATTCAACGCTCCCTGCCACTCCCGCTCCCCTCACCAATCCAGCCTGCAGCAGTCTCTGAGGTCTGGAGATCTGTAAAGCACATGCACCGGTCATCTCTACCAGTTGGGCAGCCCCTGAGTGTGGGAGCATGTCCGCAGGCCTGGCCACATGACGTCATAACGCGACGCAGGCTACCCGCACAACACTGCAATGCACCACTGGGAATGGGTGCAATGGGCCAAATTCTTCCCTACACCCGCCGGGCCAATCCACCGATCCAGCCATCGCAATCATCAATGGGTACATTGATAAGGTTTGGAGTGTAAGAAGTTGAAGAATAAGACTCAGATAAAGATTTTCCATGTTAAAGTGTACAATTTACTCAATAAATCATGAAAAGATATAAGTGTACATAGAAGTACAATCAAGAAATGAAAGTAGGATTAAAAAATAAGTTCTGATTCAAACTCATAATTGTTTGGATGGGGGTGGGTTGTGAAACAAATCTATAGGTGGAGGGGGATATGGATATTGTGGGCATAATTGGTGTTTGGTACACCTACAGGGGCTACTCATTTGATGGGATTTTCACAACAGTGTCATGGTCACAGTGTCACCATAAGGGGATTCCCAATTCGGGTCCAGGTGGTCTTTTAGGAACCCTTTACAATCCCGTAGGTCTCTTCTCCTTGAGATTACGGTCTCCCTTAATAATAGTCAATCACTGAGGGAGACCATAGGCTTTAGGAGAAGAGACCAACAGGATTGTAAAGGGGTCCCTAAAAGACCACCTGAACCCCAATTGGATTTCCCCCTACGGTGACACTGTAGTGAAAATTTCTCATCAACTGGGGACCCCCTGTAGGGGTACCAAACACCAATTATGCCCACAATATCCATACCCCCTCCACTTATAGATTTGTTTGGCAACCCACCCCATCCAAACAATTATCAGTTTGAATTAGAATTTATTTTTTAAACCTACTTTTATTTCTTGGTTGTACTTCTATGTACATATATTTTTTTCACGATTTATTGAGTAAATTGTACACTTTAACGTGGCAAATCTTCATCTCAGTATTATTCTTCAAATTCTTACACTCATAACATTTAAACGAATACATGCAGCGCTCATGCCCATCGACCAAACATTATCTATGAACCAAAAGAGTCTGGGACACCCTCAAGGCAGAGCAGTGCCTAACATACAACTGACAGGGTGAGTGCAGTGTACCCACTTTGTATTGATCAAGGGGTGCATTGGCCAGGACAAAGATTTCTCAGTGCAACTGGCTGGGGAGCGCAGTGACAGGCTGGAGGACTGGAGAGACGGATATGCGGAAAATAGAAAAAACGGTACATTAGGTACAGTTTTTATTTGCTGGTACAGACTGTTAAATAAACATCAATTTTCTATGTGTTCTGTGTGTTGTACTGTTTTTGTGTGTGTGATGTAGTGTATGTGGTTGTGTGTGTTGCATGTATCTGTCCAATGCGTAAGTGTGTGAGGTGTGCTATATATATACAGTATGTGTATGTTGTGTCTTTGTGTATATGCGCAATGTTTAAGTGTGTGTTTTGTGTATGTTGTACTGTTTTTTGGGTGTGTATGGTGAATGTGGGTGTGTGTTGTGTTGTTAGAGGTATGTTATGTGTGTGTGTGTGCTGTGTGTATCTGCCCTTTGTGTAAGTGCGTAAGGTGTGCTACGTATAAATGTGTGTGCCGTGTGTATCTGTGCAATGTTTAAGTGTGTGTGATCTGTGTATTGTACTATTTTTGGCTGTTTGTTGTAGTGAATGTGGGTGTGTGTTGTGTTGTTAGAGGTATGTTATGTGTGTGTGTGCTGTGTTTATCTGCCCTATGTGTAAGTGCGTAAGGTGTGCTACGTATAAATGTGTGTGTGTGTAGTGTGCCGTGTGTATCTGTGCAATGTTTAAGTGTGTGTGATCTGTGTATTGTACTGTTTTTGGCTTTGTGTTGTAGTGAATGTGGGTGTGTGTTGTACTGTGAGTGGTGTGTTATGTGTGTGTGTGTTGTGTGTATCTGCCGAATGTGTAAGTTTGTGAGGTGCGCTACATATACTGTGTGTAGTGTAGTGTGCTGTGCCTATCCTGGCAATGTTTGTGTGTGTTTCTGTATCTGCACAATGTTTAAGTGTGTGTGTGTGTTTGTTGTACTGTTTTTGGGTGTGTGTTGTAGTGTATATGTGTTTGTGATGTACTGCATGTGGTGTGTTATGTGTGTGTTTTGTTGTGTGTATCTGTCCAATGTGTAAGTGTGTGAAGCTCGCTACGTATATATGTGTGTTTTGTGTACTATGTGTGCGTATGTGGTGTACTGTGTGTGTGTGCACGTGTACAATGTGTACATTTGTGTGTGATGTGTGGTCTATGTATATCCTCATTTATTCCTAATTGTTTAAAGTCTCCACCATAGTGTTAGAATGTGTCATTCATACTCAATGACAGCAATGAAATCATGTGTGGAGTTGTTCCTTCGCAACGGTTTCCCAGATCGTCGATCCTTTTCCCAGATCATCAATTAAGGCAAATTAAAACTTGGTGTTTTTTAAATTTCTAAGTGAAATTTCCCAAAAACGGCTTCGAGGTGCACACCACCGGGTACAGAGGTATCTTGTTGCAGAATTTGGTGGCTCTGAGTGCCACAGTGTGTCCGCAATGCAACGGACACGCACACACACACACACACACACACACGCACGCACGCACACAGACTCTTCAACTTATTATATAGAATATACACAGCCCTCTATGAATGCACACACACATACACAGTGGCGGATTCAGGGGGTGGCACCTGGGCACGTGCCCCCCTGTCATTTATTTTGTAGCTGGGGTCCAGGGCTTTCCAACGAGCCCAGCCCCGTGTCTCTAGCCCCCCGGGAACCGGAGATATCGCCTGGCAAAGCTGTAACGTTTTTTCCCCATAGGATAATATGGGACCCTTCAATTCTGACCCCCACCCAGTTCCGAGGGTTGCCAGTTCCCTTTCTGGCATCACAGAAGCTTGTGGTTGATCTCATTCAATTTTAAATGGACCTTCAATATGATACCAGGCTGGTCCAAATCGGTCAATCGGTTCCAGAGATATTGTGTGTAAACCGATTTTTTTTATTTTTGACATGTAATTTCATGGCTGTTCATGTTTTTTGAGGGCAGATTATTCTGGAACCAAACGTTCCAGTTTCACTGGACCAAAATCATTCAACGCCCACTCAAAAGTTCTTCAATATGCTACTTGTCTCATGTAAATGGGTCAGTTGGTTCCGAAGATATAGCCGGTTAAATTAAATAACTGGTTAAAGGGGGGGAGGGGTGGTTTTCTCTCCCCCTCACACCAGAAAATGCAGGGACTAGGCTGGTGTAAAAAGGGCCAACCTGGGAATGCATTTTCTGGTGTGAAAGGGGTATTATTTAAAAGAGCCGGTACCTGCAGTGCTCTGAATACAGCCAGGCTCTGCCACTGTCAGTGGCTATCACTTCTGCCTGGCGAAGGCTGTCCCCCATTTACCGCGAGCATGTATTCCCCCTTGGCAATGAGCATGTAATCCCATATGGCAACGAGCATGGAACCTCTGGCAATGAGCATGGAACCTTTGGCAATGAGCATGTAGATAAGCAGCACTTATGTAGCATAATTTTTAATAGGCATTATGGTGTTTGGCATAATACATAATGGACATAATGGTGTGTAACTTAACGTGTAATGGACATTATGGTGTAAATGTGTAATGGTGGACAATGTTTGGTGGACAATGTCCCTGTTTATGAAGTGTATTGTGAATTTTGCCTTAATCCATGTGGCATTATGTGAATTCTGGCTCAATCCGTGTGGCATTATGTGAATTTTGGCTCATTCCATTTGGCATCATGTGTAAGTGGCAAGTATAATGGGGTCTAGTATTTTGTTGCATAATGTGTAGAAGTTGTATATAGTGTTGTACACTACACTCAAGGACATGCCCCCTGTTGAGTGGCCACACACCCTTTTCCGGAGCGCGCCATCGGCGCACGCACAACTACATCCTTCACTTTTTTTCGCCATGGTGGGCCTGCATACTTTAAAAGCCAGGGCCTATTTTTAATCCCATTCCCACCCTCTCTCTGCCGCTCTCTTAGCATGTACACTGGCACCACTAACACCGCCCCTCCCCCATCTAAACCCTCTTTTATCATGGTGCCCCCCCTGTCATTTTATCCTGGATCTGCCCCTGCACATACATACATACAGAGCCCCCCCACACATAGTATACATATACACAGCCCCAGTGGTACAAGTAGAATTTTTTTCTTGGTGGTACTGATAGCCTCCACCAAAATGGGCGTGGCCATGTGTCTAAATGACAATAGTGGCGTGGCATCAGGAGACAGGGAATGAGAAACATGGAATGACTGGGGGTGGGTTGGCTCTTGCTTGGGGGAGAGCCGAGCAGCTTGTGCTTACAATTGTGGAGCCTGCTCTTCATGCTGTCGGCACTGCTGATGCCTGTCAGTGTGACAGGCTAAATCAGCAGTAGCCGGTAGCTGCATACAGCACCAATCATAACGCTGGGTGTGCAGGCTGTGGATGCATTATATTTAGACTTAAAATAAAAATAGAATTGACAGTGGGTCAGGGGGTAAGTGGTACTGCGTACCTGCAACATATTTCTTACAGGTACTCCGTACCACGCCGTACCCCCTTACTTGCAACACTGCACAGCCCTCTATGCATGCACACACACATACATACATACAGAGCCCCCCCACACATAGTATACATATACACGGCCCTCTATGCATGCACACACACACACACACACATACATACAGAGCCCCCCCACACATAGTATACATATACACGGCCCTCTATACATGCACACACACACACATACATACAGAGCCCCCCCACACATAGTATACATATACACGGCCCTCAATGAATGCACACACATACATACATACATACATACAGATCCCCCCACACATAGTATACATATACACAGCCTTCTATGCATGCGCACACACACACATACATACAGAGCCCCCCCACACATAGTATACATATACACGGCCCTCTATGCATGCACACACACATACATACATACATACAGATCCCCCCACACATAGTATACATATACACAGCCTTCTATGCATGCACACACACACACATACATACAGAGCCCCCCCACACATAGTATACATATACACGGCCCTCTATGCATGCACACACACATACATACATACATACAGATCCCCCCCACACATAGTATACGTATACACAGCCTTCTATGCATGCACACACACACACATACATACAGAGCCCCCCCACACATAGTATACATATACACAGCCTTCTATGCATGCGCACACACACACATACATACAGAGCCCCCCCACACATAGTATACATATACACGGCCTTCTATGCATGCGCACACACATACATACATACATACAGATCCCCCCACACATAGTATACATATACACAGCCCTCTATGCATGCACGCGCACACACACACACAGAGGCCCCCACACACATAGTATACATATGCACAGCCCCCCTTTGCGCACCTACATACACACACAGCCTGCACACATACAGATGTAGTATACATATACAGAGCCCCCCCACACATAGTATACATATATATATATATATATATATATATATATATATATATATATATATATATATAGCCCCCCTACAGTATGCACACAAAATATATACTATATACTATATACACACACACACACAGTCAGTATACATATACAGATATACACAGCCCACACATATATACACACATAGTATATATACAGGCACAGCATGCACACACACAATGTACTGTAGTATACACAGAGTCCCCTCCCACACACATAGTATACATATACACAGCCTCCCTATGCACACACACAGTATACTTACAAAAAGCTGATAAACACACACCTTTATGACATAACAAAAAAGCAGCCATCATTATTAGGCCAATATAATTACAACGTTTTGTACCATCCCCCTCAGGGGCAAACGCAGGATTTTCAGAAGGGGGTTTCCAGAGGTGCGGAGCAAAGTACGGAGATGGACACTTAGGTGACCCAGTATATGTTTTGATGTCCCGTGGGTGGTAGGGGTATTATATCAACCGCTCAGCATGTAGGGCCTGGATCAGTAATTTCCACTAATTACCCCTTTACTGCACAGATGGCGGGAGAAGGGGACATTGGGCTAAATGAAGGGGCACTGATACATAACTTCCAGGGTGGTAGGGGATGTTTAAGAGGAGGGGTGTATAGTGGAGTGGGCTTATTATTCATAATTTTCTGGTGGGGGGACACTTGCTTGACTGCAGATATCTCCAGTTCCCGGAAATAGATTTATTAGATTTTAATGGAATTAAAAACTAGAGAATCCCACCTACCAAATGGTGTTGGGGTCGAGGGGATCAGAGTTCAGGAGGCAGAGCAATCCGCCAATGAGGATATAAAACTACATACCAGGTGTGTGGAGCTGGAGCAGTAACCAGCTGCTTGAAGGCTGATATCTCTGGTTCTGGGAACAGTAGAGACAAGCTTCTAGTGTCCTTCAAAGGGGGAGAGTCACAGATTTTGGAATATATCCTCAGAAAAACTCTACGTTAGACAGAACCTGAAATATCTGACTGGGAAGAGCAATTAACAGGCTTGGATGGGGACCACTGCTTTGAAGTCAGATATCTCCGGTTCCCAAGGTCCGATTTTAAAAATTCTTGTACTCTTGGAAAGAGGGGACCCTCAGCTTTCAGACAGTGGCCCTTAGATTCCTGGGGAGGTTTCTGGGTACTCGGAACCCCCCCCTGCGTGCGCTACTGATCCCCCTCCCCCTCTAAAACAAAGTCATAGCCTGCTCATACTGTATAACATACAAACCCCCCTGTTCCAGTTCACCTGCAGCACATTTCAAACACCAGGAGGTAGTCCTCGGCTCACTCCTCACCCGGCCACTCGGCCAGCGCTGCTAAGTAATGCCTGAGAGGAGCTGTCTGCTCTGTGCACTTCAGCTCCCCCAACAGGCAGCCAGGTTCTTCACACCTCTGTCACTGCAGCCGGCTCCCGGGAAAAAAATGGTATTCTGTGATGTCGGACCTTGCAGCATACGTGCGGGGATGCCTGTCATTAGGAGGTGCCTGTGCACCCCCGGCACTCACCGTGCGCACGCCTATGAACGTAACCTTCCCGTGTCGCTGGAGAGTGAGGGGACTAGTCCTGCAGACCGGCAGGTGCTCTGAGGAAAAAATACTCTCACTCAGCATTGCCAGTAACACTTGTGGCACTAGCCACGCACTACGATGCAATTACTGTATACAGAAAATACTATACAAAATACAGACAAAATGAAACATGTAGTATAACCTGAGGACGTATCTTATTCTGCAGTCCCTTAGTGAGTCCCCTGATATTCACCCTCTCGGGTGGTGCTCCTGGGATGCAAGTAACTTCCGGAAGTGTTTAAAAATAAACTGGAACTAAATCCTGGCGTTATCAACTCTGGCCACAAGGTGGGGCTGTTTCCCAAAGAGACAACAGCCTTGCCATAGAGTACACAGTAAAGTTAGCTCCTTGTGGAACTGGGAAAGTAACCCCACTAAACTTGATGGGGATGACTCAGGGTCCTGTAGGGGTAACTGTGGGATCTGGGAGCCTCTCTGGGACTATTTCCAAACATCCGTTTGTTCCAATTGGCCCGGGGTATGTCCCCCCTAAATGGGGCTGTGTGTCCTCTGATCCTGGCAGGGAGTATTAGGGCTTGAACGGGAGCTTCCTCACCGAACAGGGGTAAGAGAGTGGTGCGTTTTCAGGTGCTGGGAAGGGGAAATGTAGGGTCAGCGGTATAGAGGGGTTGCCTTGAGGTGCCAGGCAGGGTAGGTGACTGTCTGTGATGGTGGGCACAGCGGAGGTCTGCCTGGGGTGGCGGGCAAGGATGGTACCTGTTGTCTGGAACCAGTTGCAGGCTCCTGCCCGTCACTACAGGGTCTCCCGATGTCCAGTCTGTTGGCTGTAGGTGAGGGGGTCTCTGCTCCGACTGCTGCCAATGAAGTCTTGCAAGCTCCCTCTCTTCTGCTGGAGGGCACACTAGTGTGGGCGCCACAGTGTTGCCACACTCAGTCGCCCCTCCGGTCTGCTGGCTGCTTCTCCGGTCCTCTTCTCCGTGCGCGCGGGCTCTCCCTCCCTTTGGCTTCTGGTGCAGGCGGGGTCTTCTCCACGGCTCCTCTTCTCCGTGTGCGTGGGCTCTCTTTCTCTTGGACTCCTGGTGCACGCGGGATCTTCTCCAGGGCTCCTCTCTCCTCATGCGTCCGGTCACCTCTCTGCGTCACCACCGCGCCGCCCCTCTCTTTCACGCTCCCGGCCTGTCACCCAAAACCCAGGTCAGCTCCAGGGCGCTGTTCTACGTCATGGCGCCAACATGCACCTGCTGCGTGTCTCTCCTCCGGCTGCCAGGTCTCCACTGCGGTGAGTGGGTTGCCTGACAACCACCTATGCGTCCTCTATGGGGCACCTTAGGGTTACGGGGTACCCCAGGTTGGAGTGCCACACATCCCCATGCTCAAAGGATGCCGGTCCTCAGGCATCAGTTTGAGGGTCGCAAGAGCTCTGTACGAAGTCCCAGACATAATATAAGGCCCAAGTGTCTCTGTCCCTTTTGTAGGGGGCCACATACGTAAATCACACACTTGTAAATCACATACTTGTAAATACTAACGGCACTATTGTCGGTACCGTAGGGGTGGCACGCTTTGCGTGCTCCGGACCGAATGCCTCTCCTCGACCCCAGGAGGTGCTACTTCGACAGGTTCAGGAACCGGTTCATTGGTTCTCGGTCTGGTTTGAATCGGTACATTCGGAAGAAGCGGCATGGCCCATCCAACATTCAGCATCAGCTCCAACGGATCTTGGGACCACCTTGTGACGGGATCTTCATTCTCTAGGCCAGTGGTCTCCAACCTTTTTTGGGATGTGAGCTACTTGTGGCAAAATAAACGGTACTTGTGTAGTTTCACGGCGCCGTCGCGCGCACAGTCTGTATGAAACTTGGCAGCCTGCCAGACTCTGGGCGCGTGCCGCTCTAGCTGTTCTCAGCGCATCGCTACGTTATCAGCGTAGCGTCTAATTCCGTCTAAACTCAGCACACCGCTATCAAAGGGGGTGCCCAAAATGCAGACGCTACAATTTAGACGCTTTAGCGTCTGAATCCATATGCACTGTGCAAAACTTAAACCTGTCCACAGTGGCACTAGTCGACGCAACAGCTGTTGACCTTGTAAATCCCACTATCCATGCCAACCCGAAGCGTGGCGAGCGGCGGCGGTACACGTCCTATGACCTTTTCATACCCCCACTATCCACGTCGGCGTGGAGTTTAGAATAGAAAGTGTGGCGAGCGCAGCGAGCCACCGAGCCCGAAGCGTGGCGAGCGGACGCAGATACCTTCACAGCAGAACTCACTGTTGTTGTTCCTTCTCCTGCCGGGGGTAGGAGAGTCCAGTGCTGGAGCTGGCTGGCTCCTCCGTCATCCATTGCTTGCTGCAGTGCTGCTGCTTCCCTTCCCTGTGACTGGTGACGTGAGGATGGTGTTATAGAGGGGTTGACGTGAGGATGGTGTTATAGAGAGGGTGATGTGAGGATGGTGTTATAGAGAGGGTGATGTGAGGATGGTGTTATAGAGGGGGTGATAGGGGGATGGTGTTATAGAGAAGGTGATGTGATGTGAGGATGGTGTTATAGGGAGGGTGATGTGATGTGAGGATGGTGTTATAGAGAGGGTGAGGTGATGTGAGGATGGTGTTATAGAGAGGATGATGTGATGTGAGGATGGTGTTATAGAGGGGGTGATGTGATGTGAGGATGGTGTTATAGGGAGGGTGATGTGAGGATGGTGTTATAGAGGGGGTGATAGGATGGTGTTATAGAGAGGCTGTTGTGAGGATGGTGTTATAGAGGGGGTGATAGGAGGATGGTGTTATAGAGAGGGTGATGTGATGTGAGGATGGTGTTATAGAGAGGGTGATGTGATGTGAGGATGGTGTTATAGAGAGGGTGATGTGAGGATGGTGTTATAGAGGGGGTGATAGGAGGATGGTGTTATAGAGAGGGTGATGTGAGGATTGTGTTATAGAGGGGGTGATGTGAGGATGGTGTTATGGAGAGGCTGATGTGATGTGAGGATGGTGTTATAGAGAGGGTGATGTGATGTGAGGATGGTGTTATAGAGAGGGTGATGTGAGGATGGTGTTATAGAGAGGGTGATGTGATGTGAGGATGGTGTTATAGAGGGGGTGATGTGAGGATGGTGTTATAGAGGGGGTGATGTGAGGATGGTGTTATAGAGAGGCTGATGTGATGTGAGGATGGTGTTATAGAGGGGGTGATAGGATGATGGTGTTATAGAGAGGGTGATGTGATGTGAGGATGGTGTTATAGAGAGGGTGATGTGATGTGAGGATGGTGTTATAGAGAGGGTGATGTGAGGATGGTGTTATAGAGGGGGTGATATGAGGATGGTGTTATAGAGAGGCTGATGTGATGTGAGGATGGTGTTATAGAGGGTGTGATGTGAGGATGGTGTTATAGAGGGGGTGATGTGAGGATGGTGTTATAGAGAGGCTGATGTGATGTGAGGATGGTGTTATAGAGAGGGTGATGTGATGTGAGGATGGTGTTATAGAGGGGGTGATGTGAGGATGGTGTTATAGAGAGGCTGATGTGATGTGAGGATGGTGTTATAGAGGGGGTGATGTGAGGATGGTGTTATAGAGGGGGTGATGTGAGGATGGTGTTATAGAGAGGCTGATGTGATGTGAGGATGGTGTTATAGAGGGTGTGATGTGAGGATGCTGTTATAGAGAGGGTTATGTGATGTGAGGATGGTGTTATAGAGAGGGTGATGTGATGTGAGGATGGTGTTATAGTGAGGGTGATGTGAGCATGGTGTTATAGAGGGGGTGATAGGAGGATGGTGTTATAGAGGGGGTGATGTGAGGATGGTGTTATAGAGGGGGTGATAGGAGGATGGTGTTATAGAGAGGGTGATGTGATGTGAGGATGTTGTTATAGAGAGAGTGATGTGATGTGAGGATGGTGTTATAGAGGGTGTGATGTGAGGATGGTGTTATAGAGAGGGTGATGTGAGGATGGTGTTATAGAGGGGGTGATAGGAGGATGGTGTTATAGAGCGGGTGATGTGATGTGAGGATGTTGTTATAGAGAGGGTGATGTGATGTGAGGATGGTGTTATAGAGGGTGTGATTTGAGGATGGTGTTATAGAGAGGCTGATGTGATGGTGTTATAGAGCGGGTGATGTGATGTGAGGATGTTGTTATAGAGAGGGTGATGTGATGTGAGGATGGTGTTATAGAGGGTGTGATTTGAGGATGGTGTTATAGAGAGGCTGATGTGATGTGAGGATGGTGTTATAGAGGGGGTGATGTGAGGATGGTGTTATAGAGGGGGTGATGTGAGGATGGTGTTATAGAGGGTGTGATGTGAGGATGGTGTTATAGAGGGGGTGATAGGAGGATGGTGTTATAGAGAGGGTGATAGGAGGATGATCTTATAGAGAGGGTGATAGGAGGATGGTGTTATAGAGAGGGTGATAGGAGGATGGTGTTATAGAGAGGGTGATAGGAGGATACTGTGGTATGATAACATCACTACACATGGCACACAAGTGACGTGTGTGCAGTAGGGTGGCGTTATACAGGGGTACAGTATGAGATAGTGGTGCCCAGCTGGCTCTGTCTAGCAGTACTGGCCGCTGTCGCTCGGGCTACACTGTAGGTCAGCGCAGTGGAGGCAGCGCCGTGACCGCAGCAGTAGCAGCACTGGGAGATTAGCAGCAGCAGACAGTGAGACGCTCCAGACACCGGTGGTGCTGAGACACAGTCCGGTTACACCAAGCCATGCCGCTGCTGGCATAGGCCGGGGTTCCGGAACCGACTGCGCGGTGGCCGGGCAGCAGGAGCACAGATGGGGATGTGGTTCACGGCAGGCCGCGGAGGACTAGGCCCCGGTTGCTGGCTTGCTGCAGTGCTCAGTGCCGCTTCCCTTCCCTGTGACTGGGCAAATCAAAGCTCGCGGGACGGCTCCTGATTGGCTGCCGGCCCGCGAGCTCTGATTGGCTGATGGCAGCTCAGTCACAGGGCTACACACTGAGGGGAAGGAGAGACGTACGATGCGCTCTCCTCCCCTAGCGTCGGCGGCGAATTACACTTAGGGAGGGGGTTAGAAAAGGAGGCGGATGGGCAGGCGGGCGGCAGTGGTCGAGCCACCCAATTTGCTTCCTTGAGCTACCGGTAGCTCGTGAGCGACGGGTTGGCGACCACTGCTCTAGGCTTTCTTCGCTGTTTGACTTGGAATATACTGGGGTTTGATTCGGATACGGTATGATCTGGTTGCGATGGATCCACTGGGAGTGGGTGCCATCGCATTTGGTGATGCAGTAGAATGCTGCTGTATTCCGCGGTTCTTCTGCCACCACGTAGGGATCCGATTCCCACTTAGCATCGAGTTTACTCTTGGGGCAGTTATTTCTTTTGAACACTGGGGTGCCGACAGGTATGAGCTCAGCTTGTGCTTTCTTGATTTTTAGTTGATTTTCTGGCGGTCTCTAATCTGCTCCGACTTCTGGGCGACCAAGGCTCCTGCGTTTGCTAGTTTGGACTGGTGTTCTTGCACCCAGGGTGCGTATAGTTTGTTGGGAAGGGGTGTCAGGGATGTTCAGGCTGTGGTCAGCTGGCAACTTTCCGGGGCGTCCGATTAATAGGAAGTAAGGAGAGTACCCTGTGGAGCTGTGGGTAGTGTTGTTGTAGATGAATGTCAGTTCTGCCAGTAACGTAGGCCATTCAGACCGCTTTTCTGCTGACACAGCTCTCAGTAGATTGATGAATGTCTGGTTAGTCTGCTTGCACAAACCGTTGGTTTGGGGGTGATATGGGGTCCTGCAAATCTTTCTGCACCCGTATGGGTCACAATTCTCGGAAGAGAGCGGATTCGAAGGATGGCCCTTGATCCATTAGAATCTGTTGCGGGAAGCCATAGGGTGTGACAAAGGCTCGCCAGAACACTTCGGCTGTAGTTCGAGCTGTGAGGTCCCGGACTGGTAGTACCACAGCAAATTTTGTGTAGTGATCCACGATAGTAAGGGCATAGTTGAACCCGGATTGGGAGGGCTCTAACTTCACGTGGTCCAGTTCCACTAGTTCCAATGGCCGACTGCTGACAATGGGGGTGAGAGGAGCCTTCTCTTGCTCCGTGGCAGGCTCCGCACTGCGCAGCTCACACAGGTCCTACACCACTCTTCCACGTCCTGTCGAAGGTTGTGCCAGTAAAACCGTTGTCTTAGGTTGGTCTCCATTTTCTGGATTCCAAAGTGCCCCGACTGGTCGTGGAATGCCTGCAGCACGATCTTGATGGCTGGGCGGGGAACGACCAGTTGGTACCGTGGACAATGTGACTTTGGGTCAATCCACCTGCGATACAACAATCCCCGAATCACTTCAAGTTTTTCACGTTGTCTCCACAGCTGTGTGAATTCTGCAGGGGTTGCTTCTCGTTCAGCCCTCATGGGGCTCTTATTTGTTGCTAGAAGGATCTTGATCCGCTGGAGGTGCGGACACTGTCACTGCCACCCTCTCCATTCTTTGTCAGCGGACTCCTCTTCTTCTCTGGCGGCAGAAGCTGCATTCACTTGTGGGGGTTTCTGTGTCGGTCTAGTGAAGGCCGGCATCTCGACTTGTTCCTTATTGTCCTCGATTTCTTCTCCAGGAGGTAGGGGTAGATGTGAGAGGGCATCAGCGTTGGTATTGCAGCGTCCACTTTGGTACTCCACTCGGTACTGGTAATTGGCCAAGCGGGACGCCCAACGCTGTTCTAAGGCACCCAACCGGGCTGTTTCTTGGTGTGCAAGGGGGTTACAATCGGTGACTGCCACGAAGGGGGTAGCGGCTAAGTAGTCCCGGATTTTTTCCGTCACTGCCCACACCAGTGCCAGGAATTCCAGCTTGAACGCACTGTAGTTAGCGTTGTTCCGTTCCGTTTTTCTCAAACTTCGGCTGGTGTAGGCGATGACCCTCTCCTGTCCGTGCTGTTTGAGCCAACACTGCCCCTAGTCCCTGCTTACTTGCATCGGTGTATAGCCAAAATGGTAGACTGTAGTCTGGGTAAGCGAGGAGAGGGTCTCTTGTGAGAATCTTTTTCAGTTGGTCAAAGGCGTCCTAGCGAGACTTGGTCCACTCTACTACAGTTTTATTGTGGTACTCGCCCTTGGGGATCCCCCGGACAGCGGCATGGTGATCTTCGCGAAATCTTTCACAAACCGCCGGTAATATCCCACGAAGCCCAGGAATTGTCGGATGTCCTTGACAGTCCTGGGTGTTGGCCAGTCTGTTACCGCCTTGATCTGACAGCCAGTGTGGAGTGTGAGCAGCCATCCCCTCTTTTCGACCCTACATTAGATGTATGTATGTTTTATTCATTTTTTAATTTTTTCATGTTTTTAAAGTTTTTTGTATGACCGCTGTGGGTCTTGTGTTCTGTATTTTTGGACTTTGTGGCATCCTGCCATCATGGAGGACTTTTAAACCTTCTTGTTGGAATAAATTACCTTTAAAAGAAAAGGATCTTTGCTGCTTTTGTTGAACACTTGCAGTAAGGGAAGTGAAGATTTTCTTCCCTGTGAGGAACATTGAGACATTTCTCCATTTTTTCTGCCTCTTACATACTGGCCATATGACTGGATGTGGATCTATCAGTTCATACCACCAACACGAGGCTAAAGAAAACGCTATATGAGTATAGAGACTTACCTAACCGTAAGTCTGGTACACCAACACTGCTACTATTCATAGATACTACTTACACTGGGTATAAATTTCCCTGGTTCTTGCACTTGGTGAAGGACACCTACATCACGTTTATTACCACGTAAAGATACCTTTATGCACATTAAGAAAGCATTCAAAAGTGTGAGTCCCGGTGCGACTGTGTACACCTTCTTTTATTTCTCCGGGTAAATAGGAGATGCCAATATAATATTGGGATATATGCACATCAACTGTGACGAGACTACACATTGCTTGTTTCCTCTAGTTTTTTTTATATATACACTTTGGATGGAGAAATCCTGACCACTTACAAATAATTAGGAAGTCACAAGGAAAAGAACCTGCTACGGGCATATACTTCATCATTTCTACCGTGAGTGGGGTACGCCCTTCTATTTTGACATTGCACCTTTTATTGCTTAAATTGGCTTCATTGGAAGGGAAAGAAACCTTTATAGGTGTACTGTACCTCCCCCCGTATATTGGGTGAGTGAGGTACGCTGATAAGAGATCCTTCCCGTTGTCTGTCACAAGGGGTGATAATAATTAAAACTAAGGAATAAACGGATTTACACATTATTGTTTATTTTTATTTTATTTCTATACACACCATTTGGAGCTGAAGAGGAGAGCATAGAGAATCGATCAGAGGATAAAGTACACGCTACGTGCACATACAGTGCTATTCACACTGTGAGTAGGGTGCGCCTCTTTTATATTCTCCTGCTCATCCCACTGGTAGATTTTTTTCATCAATACACCGAATTGTACCTAATTGTTGGTTTCTCCTCTAATTTGTTTCCCAAACCTTTGGAAATATATGTGGTGAGAATACACATATATGAAGAGACTTATTGAAGTGTTGATGGTCTGAACAACATCTGGACCGGTTGCGCATCAGGAAGTTTGGAATTCTCATCTCTGTAATATTTGTTATTGTTTGAGTTATTGGGTGATAACTACGGGTTAGTACGAACCAGAGGCTACAGTGCGCCAAGTAAGGGTCATATCCTATATTTCCATTCTTGTATATTACCAGATTAACCATTGAATGACCAGCGGCAATCCCATGGATAACATTGGTCCAGGTGTGCTGATGGGAAATTTGCAGGTTATGATCAAGGATCAATATTACAATTGAAATTTATAGAGCAGGATAACAGATAAATAACACACGCATCAAGGTAATAACACACAGCTTTATTTTAATTCACACTTTGTTTCTATACACAATTCTTTATTTTTATATATTTTGCTGAAGTAAATAAAGCAATTTTACAATAAATCATTAAAAGTTACCTTTTATGGCACTCTCACTTAGGCCCTTATTCTGGTTGATTCGGACGGATGCGTATTTCGGACAGGATCCGAGTGTTCCCAGCCCCGCCTACCGTACGGATCGCTCACACCGTCCGAATGCGGTAAAACGCCGACCGAACGGATCGCGAGTGGATGTTTCATGTGAACACCTCCCCCATCTGTGGGAACCTCCCCCATCCTCCGATGGTCGCCGACCATCGAATGATGGACCGAGCGGTCAGGCAGCACCGAGTGCTGTAGACCACTCGGACATTTTTCCGTATGAAAGCCGGGATCTGGGCGGGCAGCTGGCATCCGGCTATGTCATATGTCCTCCCCCCACACGTGCGTCACGGCCGGATTACCATACGTACGACCAGCGTTTTCATGGGAATGCCCATGAAACGTGAGGTGTACGCATATGGTAATGAGCCCAAACAGCCCTTCACGCCCCTCTCCACCCCCTGCTCGGATGGGTCAGACCGAACGTTTTCTGCACGGAACTCACTCCGTGTTCGGATGTGCGCGGGGTTCGCACATGCGCAGATACGCCTCTGTCCATGCACAAGCACCAACCATCGTCTGTCCGACAGCACACAGTGCCGACCGAACCAATCAGAATAAGGGCCATAGTGCTGCTGCTGGTCCACAAGTTATAGAATATTGGATAAGAACTACTCTAAAGTGGAATCTATGTGTGATCTATTACAGGGCTCAGCTGCTCTATGGGTTCCCTTTGTGTCCACCAACCAGTTGCTCTGACAGTGACGGAGAACGGATCTATCACCATCCCCTGCACATTCACATATGACAAGACTCCTGGGCAGGATACACAATACAGAGTTCACTGGAGGAAGACAGATGCCAGATTATACTGCAGCCTACAGTCAGAGAAGATCACTGACGCTGATGGGAATGGAAAAGGCCAATATGAGGGGAGAATCTCCAGGGTGCAGGATCCTAATAACAGCCGGAGAGAATCTATCACAGTCACTGGGCTTCAGCCGTCTGATGGTCCCGTCATCTGCTGCACAGTATCGGGTATTATTAATGGCAACAATTATAGCTGGAAAAATGTATATGGGACTTCTCTACAATTTCCAGGTAGGGATTTATATCTAACATTGGGCCTGATTAAGGTGTGGATGCTGTTAGCTGCTGCCTCTTTGCTAACATTCTAATATATGATTATGTGACCTGCTGCTGGGTCCGAGGACTTGGCACCAGATCACTCTGTGGGACCATTGGCCATCTGGGTAACCTTCAGCAACTCCAAAAACGAGGCCAGGAAATCTGCGTTGGAAAATGCAGACCCTGACATCTGCTCTCCTAGGAAATGAGGACATTAGGGAATCCTGGCTGACACCATCCCCTCCATGGCTCCAAACGGCTGCAGCCATCAATAAAGCTATGGCTGTGAGGCCCTGCAATCACGATCACAGACTTAGTTCTGAACATGTGTAAAAAAATATGTCTAAATCAAAAAGAAAAGTAATACAGATAGAGAATTGTACAGGCCCTAGCAGCAAGCAATGGGCATTACATTTCTGAAACTGATAAAGGAAATGAAGAGAGAACAAGGCAGACATACTACAAAGTCCTGCTTTGCACACATCACTCAGCATAAATCACGGTGTGCATCACAGGTGTTCTGTGCTGAGCGATCGTGCTTAAGCAAGTCGCTCAGCCAGAGAGGCCGGGTCACCCAGTGTGTAAAGGTTATAGCAATGGCCAGAGCCGGCCCTAGCCTAAATGACACCCTAGGCAAGAATTTGGCTGGTGCCCCCTAGCACCGCCACTAGTTCCGCCTCTAACCCTGCTCCCCTTTCCCAGCACCATCAACCCTCATCATAGCAGTCATTATTTTGGTGCTCCTACCCGCAATATTTTAAATAGAAACAGCGCACACATTGAGTGCGCAGCTCAAACAGGGGTGTGTTCTTGCTGGGAAGGGGCATGGCCACACAATAATACCCCCAATTCAAATTATGCCACACAGTAGTGCAACTTTATTGACATTATATCATGCGATGGTGTCCCTTATTCACGTTACATCACACAGTAGTACCACTTTACCTTATATACATTACTCCTCACATTATACCCTTAGAAAAAAATCCTGAGAAAATATTGTATTTTAAGCACCTCCATGGTCACACTGTAACCCAGCCCAAAGCAGTATATGCTGGGCAGAGGAGAAGAGCTGCAGCTGCTGCTGTCACTTAAGGGGAGGGGGCCCGGGGCCCCCACTGGGCCCTTCCATCAGACTTTGGCCTGAGTAATTTATACCCCCTACCCCTTTCTCTCGGCACCCCTGATAATATCACACAGTAATGCCCCTTACACATACACATATTATTAATGTCCTTATAAACATAATGCCCCTTACACATGATGGCAACCTTTATTAATGCCCTTCATACACATAATGACACATATAATGCCCCTTACACATTATGCCAACCTTTATTAATGCCCTTCATACACATAATGACACACATAATTCCCCTTACACATATGTTGCATATTATTAATGCCCTTATACTCATGACACACATAATGCCCATTACACATATGCCTAACACTATTGCACCACCAACCCACCTGTAGACAGCACTCACACAGCCGCTAACACTGTGACCACTTGGATACAGATGTTTCCTCATACATCTTGCCTCAATAGGCAATGCAGCTCCTGGCCAGTTCTGCTAACGTTGGGTGCCTTTTTTGCTGAAAATTCATCTTATTTACATTGTTATGTGACTAGGACACACAAGGAGGTTCCGATGATTAAAATGATATGCGGCATGCCTATTCTGTGCGACTGTGGCTGTACCTACATACGGAATGCTATGTTACAGTGATTTCCATGAATACACTATTTCATATGCAGATACAGCCTCACTCACACACAGAATATAGGCATGCTGCATATCATTTTAATCAGCAGAAGCTGCTGGTGCCCCTAGGCAATCCAAATGCCCTAGGCATTTGCCTAGTTTGCCTATGCCTAGGGCCAGCTCTGGCAATGGCATCGCTCACCGGGATAGACAATGCAGGGCAGGTGCCTCCACTAGGCAGCTTTAGGCAATTGGCTATGGGCGCCGGCCACTGGAGGGCGTCACCACACACTGTCAATGTATTGAGTTAAGCTCTTTGGAAGAGGTGAGGAGCATGGTAGAAACAGCTGCCCACCATGTAACCAGCCCAGCCAGGACACAAAAGTTGGTTAACAGTAAGTAGCCCGCCCACGTGAGTACACTCTAGTCAACCTGCCCTCACCATCAGAACCTGCTCTGATCTCCAACGCGGTCTCTCCCTAGCACCTATCCTGGCAGGTGACTGCTTTATACAGGGGCCAGCTGGGACAGTAATCTTAATTTATGGCCACTGTTGGCGCTGCCTTACACTGACACTGGTGGCTGCCACTGCCCGCCCATACACCCACCAGTCAGTCCAGCCGGTCCCAGGCATGGACACTGGTGGCTGCCGCTCCAATTCCCTCCAACATTTGATGGGCAGAAATCAGTTCAACTTCAGAAAAGAGGTCTGGTCACGGGCAAAGGGGAAGTTGCCACGCCCCCTTTCCTATCCTTTCAATGGACAGTTTTGCTGATATATAATGATCCTTTCTGATCACACGCTGCTTGTCCATACAACCACTAGCCAGTGCCGCTCATCCCAGATACTGACAACGGCAGCTGCTGCTGCCTTCCCAGCCTGCACACCAGCCAGTCAGTGCCACCTGTCTGAACCCCCAGGCTGTCTCTGTGTCTAGAGGCAGGCCGCGGCCAAGGACTGCTGAAGTGAAGAGTGCAAAGGAGGACAGTAGTGCATCTTCAGCGCCCACCGCGGGGCTGAAGGACAGAGGCTCCTAGCATGTACTAATGAGGAGCTGGGTATTTTGGCTGGGGGGGGATGTGTGTTGGGCTGACAGTTTGCCAAGGGTGTTTGGAAACCTTGCACCAGCCCTGAGACATTGCATGCACTCTCTATCCTGGTTAGAGTGCAGCATTTTGCCTATTAGCATAGGCAAAATGCAGGCCCGCCGACAGGGGGAGTCTGTAGGGTCTGGAGTCCCGGGCCCTGACAGAGAAGGGTGCCCGGACCTGGTCCTCCAAATATTAACATCAATAGCTCCTTCCAAGCTATCTCTGCCCCTGCCTTCTGGACTGTCCCCGGACCCCGCGGTGTGTGCAACGTGCCTCGGCTGATTTGGCTCCGTTGCAGCCAGACTCTCTGGTCCTGGACAGCAGGGGCTGCTGGGACATGTATTTTTTTTTTTAAGTCTCTGGTAGCCAGACACTTAAAAAAACTACATGTCCCAGCAGCCCCTGCTGTCCGGGACCAGAGCAGACCAGACTAATGGATGCCCGAAGCAATTCTCAGTGAGAGCTGCAGCTGCTGCTGCTGTTCAGGACAGGAGGCATCAGAGTGTTGCATGGAGGAGATAGTGCACTGCCTGTGCGGATGAGGGAGGAGGAGGAGCCAGCAAGTCCCAGGGATCCAAAGAAAATAGTGCAGCAAGGATCTCCCTGTCAGCCCCCCACCACAGTGAGTACTTGTATTATGCATACCTCCCAACTGTCACGATTACAGCGGGACAGTCCCGATTTTCGGGTCCTGTCCCGCTGTCCCACCCGCGGCAGGCATTGTCCCGCTGCGGGGGGTGGCAGTTGGGAGACCCCCCCAATCTAGTAGAATAGACGCTGTGCGCATGCGCACAGCATCTATTCTCGTATGAAAATGAGGTTGCGGCTAATTAGCATAAGTCGCTCCCTCATTTGCATATGCCGCGCCTTTTCGGACTAATTAGCATAAGTCGCGCCCTAATTTGCATACACCCCGCCCCCTTTTCGGGCGTATGCATAGTGTCCCTATTTCATCAGGACAGAAGTTGGGAGGTATGATTATGTGATCATGTTCAGGCTGATCTCTTTGTTGCTCCTCTCTCTCTCTCTCTCTCTCTCTCTCTCTCTCTCTCCCAATTTCTCCTTCCCCTCTCTCTTTTCTGTTTCTCACTCTGTCACACGCGCACCAATTTCCCCTATTCATTCTCTCTCACCCTCCCTCTTCCATTTCCACCTATTCTCTCTCTCTCTCTCGCTCGCTCGCTCGCACGCACGCACGCACGCGTGCGTGCGTGTACGTACGTACGTACGTACGTACGTACGTACGTCCCGGGCCCTATAATTTCTGATGGCAGCCCTGGCAAAATGCTGCTCCACAAGTATCACTCAGCACATGCGGTTGCATTGCAGGTGTACTGCGATGTGTACTGAGTGATCATACTTTAGCCCGTCATTCAGCACAGGCTCCCCTGTCACTCTATGTGTATGGGGCTTGAGATTATAGCCATGTGCTAATGATCAGAGGCAGAACTACCAGCGGTGCAGTAGGTGCATTGCACTGGGGCCCCTGAGGACTAAAGGGTCTATTGCTGCCCAGACCAGCAATGACTTATCCCTTGGCCCTCCCACAGACAATATTGAGCAGAGATGGTTTAATGGCCCAGTGCAGAGAGACCAGGGTGGGCCTCGTTACCTAAGGGACCTGACTTTATGTGTGCCAGTCTAATAACAGAGTCCTGCCACCAATCAGCGCTGATAATCACAGTCACATGCTGCATGAAGGACCTGCCCCTTACCTTAGAGAGGCGGGGCTGACCTTATGTGTGCCAGATTAATTGAAGAGTCCTGCCACCTATCAGTGCTGATGACCCCAGTCACATGCTGAGAAGCCCCCCCCCCCCCCCCCCCCCATTTAACCCCACTACCCTGCTTACCAGCTTCCTCTGCACCATGGGTCATGGGCGAGCTGGCAGGCCCGCGGCAATAGCAGCAGTGACAGTCAGCAACTGAGTGGACAAGCCGTGCATTCCAGCGATGGCAGACGCGGTGCCCAGTGCAGTTGCAAGGCTTGTCCTCCTGCAGAAATGGCCCTTATTCTATGCACCACACGGGACATTGTACTTGTATCCCTAAAACCCACTGTCTCTCCCTGTCACCCACTACATCCCCTGTCAGACTCTCCATGTCATCCACTGTCTCCCCCTGTCGCCTCTGCCTCCTCCTGCCTGCTGTTGTCACCCTCTGCCTTTCTGTGTCCCCACTGCTTTACTCTGTCACCCACTGCTGTGCGGCATATTGTGTTCTTGGGCTGGGGTAGAGGAGGGGTCCCAAATTATATATTTGTACCTGGGCCTGTCACTCATGTTTCACCACTGATAATGATAATGACTGCACATCAAAACTAAATCAGAACAAGATAATGAAACACTGACAATTGGAATCTCTAAAATTTGGCTGAATTTTTAACTGATTGGATCTATTCTCCCATCCCTACTAATCAGTCCTCATTGTATTTTCTCTGAAGGGGCCAAGTCTATAACTCAGCTGGATGAGGTGATAGCTGTCCTGGGAGAAGAGGTCATCATCCCCTGCTATTACCCACAGGAGGCCACAGGGGCAGCACAGAAGGTCATCTGGTATAGAGGAGAGATTGGATGTAATTCATATAAATATGAAATTTACAACTCAGCCCAACCATACAGCAACGCCTGGTACTCGCTGGTCAGTTTCCCCACCGATGTCTCACTGCGCATACACAGATATGAAAGCACGAGTTACACCCACTACTGCTGCCGTGTGACCACCAGTACTGAGATATTAATGAGAATAGTAGGCACAGATCTGGTTACTGCAGGTGAGAATACGGCATAACAATGTGTACATAGTAATAGTTATATACAAATGGTTGTCACTGCGCTGGTGGGTATATCAGGTACAGTAATATAACAAGGGAAGTAATCCTTATCAAAGAGTCCGCTTATTCCATATACATAACACAAGACTCCTTTATAAGTTTAATTCATATACTGTATATAATACATTTCAACATAAAAAAGTGACCATAGTACAACAAACAAATAAAATATAAAAAAATCAAGACTGTAAAGATATTTGCTGGCGTCCCAGCTGTGTTAGAGAAGCAGCATAGTGTTTAGCAAGCAGTTAGTAAAGCAGATGTTAAGCGAGAACAGCAGCAGATTCATTTTTCAATAAATAAATATAGTAAAAGCGGTAATGTTAAGGTGCATACAAACTAGACGATGTGTGCAGTGAAAGGTACTGTATTGGTGTACAATTTCCCTTGCACTTCCAAGTGTCCTGGACAAATGATATTGTGCATACACACTGAATGATATGAGGAATGATGAAGAGTCCATAACTTTTTGTGAAAGACGTCCAAAATTGAGCTGCATGCACAGACGACTTAAAACCCTGAAAAGAACCAGCGGGAGCGCGCATCGTACGTTGTTCATTCATACACACTGGCTAATACTTTGAAATATATAGTTCAGAGGGCCCAAAATGATCGATACCTTTAGTATTGATCATTTTGGTCCGAAGTAGTATTGATAATTTTGGGTCAAACACATGTGCAGAACAAGACTTGTGATAATCAGTCACTGAAACAAGACCCATTGGCACATTAATCTTCAGAAAGTCTCCTATTACTGTGGAGACGAAACGCATTGGTATCACTTCCAGTTTTGAGACAGACAGTCTTCCAAGTAGCTCAACCACTAGCAGGGCCGGTGCTAGGGTGTTTGGCGCCCCCCTGCAAACTATAAATTTGCACCCTCCTACAAATAGGAGAGGCAGTGTGTAACCCTGGGAAGAAGCAGTGGGTAACACCCAATAGATGTGGGCGGGATTGAAGGTACTAGCTCATAATTATGGAGTCAAGTAGAAAAAATGCTAGTTGAACATGGTGGTAGAGGAGGAATGTTCCACCTCCAGGAGAGTTGTTTTACGTTTAAAAATTAACTTTTATTAGGTATAGCGTAAAAAAGTATCTAGACAGACATTAACAGACGTTTAACACAAAACATTTAAACATATAGACAAATGGAGGTAACCCTTAAATATCTGTGCTTATTGGGGCACTGGGTCCTCCTGTGTTACCTCCACCTGGGTGGGCAATGTGCAAAATCCCAGGTAAGAATAATGCCTCCTCTACAATAGATTGTGTGTTAGAGTCCGCGGAGGGAAAGTTAAATAGTGCCTCCTCTACGGTAGGTTGTGTGTTAGAGTCCGCAGAAGAATAGGTTGACTCTGTCCTTTGTAAAAGGTAATTTTATAGCGGGGTCAGGGATTCCGCTAATGGGGCTTGAGGCGTTCTTGCACTGGGTGAGCCTAATCCTAGATTACAATTGTACAGGGGTAGCCTTTACTAAAAAGGCTAGGTGGTGATCTAGTACCCAATTGGGTTCACTCTTTCTAAAAGAGTGTGGTGTGTGCGCCGCTTAGGGGATTGGTATATGGGTGACAGATACTTAGGTTCTAATAACCCCCTATATGTGTCCGCACTGTACACAGGTGATTCGTCCAGGTCTGGCTAGCGATATGTCGTCTAGGTAGTCTCAGGTCAGATTACTCAGTGCATACGGAGAAATTTACATGACGTATTGTAAATCTTCACAATCAAATCAACAAATGCCAACATGATCAAAGAAACAGACATCTACCTGACGTATTGCAAATCTTCACAATCAAATCAACAAATGCCAACATGAACAAAAAACCCCGTGTTCCAGGATATCCTCTTTGTAGCAAGGAGGATATCAGGATATCAGGGAGGTGAGAAGTACCCCAAAAAGTACTTTGGACTAACAGGTGGTGATATCCTCCTCGCTACAAAGAGGATATCCTGGAACACGGGGTTTTTTGTTCATGTTGGCATTTGTTGATTTGATTGTGAAGATTTGCAATACGTCAGGTAGATGTCTGTTTCTTTGATCATGTTGGCATTTGTTGATTTGATTGTGAAGATTTACAATACGTCATGTAAATTTCTCCGTATGCACTGAGTAATCTGACCTGAGACTACCTAGACGACATATCGCTAGCCAGACCTGGACGAATCACCTGTGTACAGTGCGGACACATATAGGGGGTTATTAGAACCTAAGTATCTGTCACCCATATACCAATCCCCTAAGCGGCGCACACACCACACTCTTTTAGAAAGAGTGAACCCAATTGGGTACTAGATCACCACCTAGCCTTTTTAGTAAAGGCTACCCCTGTACAATTGTAATCTAGGATTAGGCTCACCCAGTGCAAGAACGCCTCAAGCCCCATTAGCGGAATCCCTGACCCCGCTATAAAATTACCTTTTACAAAGGACAGAGTCAACCTATTCTTCTGCGGACTCTAACACACAACCTACCGTAGAGGAGGCACTATTTAACTTTCCCTCCGCGGACTCTAACACACAATCTATTGTAGAGGAGGCATTATTCTTACCTGGGATTTTGCACATTGCCCACCCAGGTGGAGGTAACACAGGAGGACCCAGTGCCCCAATAAGCACAGATATTTAAGGGTTACCTCCATTTGTCTATATGTTTAAATGTTTTGTGTTAAACGTCTGTTAATGTCTGTCTAGATACTTTTTTACGCTATACCTAATAAAAGTTAATTTTTAAACGTAAAACAACTCTCCTGGAGGTGGAACATTCCTCCTCTACCACCATGTTCAACTAGCATTTTTTCTACTTGACTCCATAATTATGAGCTAGTACCTTCAATCCCGCCCACATTTCATTTCAGACAACCCAACTACCTTGAAATATTTTCATAGATTACTTAATGTAATCATTTAACTAAGAGTGCCCCAACACCAAAGAGAGTCGTTCCTTCTTCTCCTTTCTAATTACATTTACTCTCTAGGGTGCACCTCCACATCCTTGACTTTTTAGGGAACCTCCTGTTCTATTAATACAATTCTATTGTGGACTGCCATTATCATCTTTCTATATTGAGATTACCATACCAACCTGTGCACTGGCCCGTCTCCCCTTCCCCCTTCCCTTAAAAGCTACATATATCTACCTGGGTGATCCCAGGATTCGTAAAAGTGACCAGTTTGCACGGTACTCTAATACTTGACTGTTTAAAGACAGAACATACCTATATACACTAAGGGACGGAACTAGCTCACTAATAGGAGACCATAATGGCGTTTAGCCTACGTAAAGAACTTACATCTAAAAGGGGTACAAATGATGACCTGGACGATATATTTCCGTCAACACCCTTGGGGACCACCCACACTGCTACATGGGAAGAAGATCTCATATCTTTGAAAAACTCCATGCAGAAACAAATCAGACTTAATTGGGAGATTACTACCCTGAATAGCTATCTCAAACAGAAAATAGTGCCAAGGGGTCTACGACCCCGCATCTTTCCAACCTTTGAACTGGCCACGGATGCTCTAAGGACGGAGTGGGAGGCATGTCTCCTGAAATGCTCGAATGATCTGATGGGGATCCTCGTGAAACACAGCATGCTCACCCTGAATACCTGTGAGAAACAGATTGAAGACCTGGGGACGAAATTAGAGACCTATGAAAAAGACATCATGTTCCAGAAAAGCTTCGAAATTAACAAAGAGGAACTCAAGAGGTACGAAGATACCATAATTGATAGGAAAAGGAGCAAATATCAGAGAGACAAGAAAGATTTTGCAAATGGCAACATCTTCAAATGGACCCCCACCACGCGGAACCAAAACCGTAATCAAAGCAGACGGTACATACACAACTACAGTTCATCAGAAACGGATGTCTCAGAGACTGATGAACCCTCCTCATCCACATTTAGATCCCAGGTTCCTTTTTTAGAGGAAGGCCCCACTGGCAGGGGATACCGCCGAAACCCAGGAAGAGGAAGATCCGGCGAGGACAGAAGAAGAAGAGACTGGAGAACCTGGGACCCACCACTACCTCAGCGACAGTCCTCCAGGACGAGGAAACAGAACCTGTAAATACACCTCTCACAGTGATTAACCTCTCCAAACGGGAACTCTCAAAGGAACACCTCAATGTCCTGGGCAAAGGACTATCCTTTTCGCCCAATACTCAGATGAACCGCTTTATATGGGAGAAAGACCTGCGTCTATTTGGCAGAAAGTTGCTTCTTAAGAAGTTCTTTGCTAACAAAGAGAGAGGAACCACCCTCCCCCAAATAGATCCTACTTTCTCACAAGCGCAAGGGGAATCACCTCAGGGAGACGAAGAACTCTCAGCCCAAGACCGTCTGATGATAGAGATCCTGGAAGAGTTACAGGACCCAGAGGCTTCCCAAACCCAAGGACCTGGACGACCCATCGTGAGAAAAAAGAGCTCATTCATGCCACAAGAACACCTGAGCGCAGAAATTAAAGTTTTTCTGGATACAGTGTCCAGAGACATGAACCGTCTCATGAGTCATCTTGAAACACGCAGAAACTTTAACACCAATCTGACACAAGAAGAACGACACACCCTCAGGGACATCTCTGCTTGGGAGGAAATTACAATCAAACCCTCTGATAAAGGGGGAAACATCGTTTTATGGCCCAAAGACATGTATATGAGGGAGGCCAACAGGCAGCTTCAAGATCAAAAGTGCTACAAACAACTTACCCTCAATCCTACCAACACCTACAAAAGCATGTACGACAGGCTCATAAATCAAGCATATACGGAGGGGGTGATTCTCAAAACAGAACACGCTTTCTTAGTCACAGAACATCCGAAGACGCCCACCTTCTACATGCTCCCCAAGGTACATAAGAACCTGGTGAACCCTCCAGGGAGACCCATCGTGTCGGGGATCCAGGGCCTGTCGGAGCAAGCAAGCATATTTTTGGACAAACATCTGAGACAACATGTCCTGACACTTCCCTCCTACGTCCAAGATACCAGGGATATCCTCAAAAGAGTGCATGACATACAACTGGAGGAGGGCCAACTCCTAGCTACCCTGGATGTGGAATCGCTCTATACCTGCATAGAACATGACCTGGGGCTACAAGCGATAAGATATTTCCTCACGATGCAGGGGATGACAGAATTTGGGGAATTTCTTCTGGCACTGCTGGAGTTTGTCCTCAAGAAAAACTATTTTACATTCGACGACAAGTATTACCTCCAAACCCGAGGAACAGCGATGGGCGCAGCCTGCGCGCCCACATATGCCAACCTGTTCCTCGGGTGGTGGGAACGTGAATACGTCTTCTCTGAGATCAATGACACATATACCAACCAAATAGTGTCATGGGTCAGGTACATTGACGACATTATGGTGATCTGGCAGGGAGATCGCGAAAGCCTGACCCAGTTCATTCACATTCTCAACAGCAATAGTTTGAATCTCAGGCTGACGCATTTTATTCATCATGATGAAATTACGTTTCTGGACCTAACGATATACCGGTCGGAGGACAACCTGTTACAAACAAAATTATACAGGAAAGAAACGGCAACTAATAGTCTCCTAATCTCTAGCAGTGCACATTTCCCCCCGACCATCAAAAACCTCCCCAAAGGGGAGTTCCTGCGTCTTAGGAGGAACTGCTCCACCAAAGACATGTACACCAGCCAAAGTGAAGAACTGGCCTCCAGACTCCAGGCACGGGGATACAGTAAAAGATCCATTAAAAATGCCAGACATCAGGCCCTTAAATGCCGAAGGGAGGACCTCCTGTTCTCAACTGCAAAACAACAGGCCACCACCGAACCAGCCACAAGATTTATCACCAATTTCTGTGATCAGTGGCAGGATTTACAAAACATCATCCGCAAGCACTGGCACATCCTGGAGATGGACCCAGATTTAGGAGAAATTACGGACAAAGGTCCACAATTTAGTTGGAGGAGGGCTAAGAACCTCAGGGACACATTGGTACAAAGCCATTTCCAATGAACAGCTAAGACCAAACCTAAGATCAAAGGTACCTTTCCCTGCACCAAATGCAAAGCGTGTATCCACATCCAGAAAACTAACAGGGTGACAAACCGGTTCGGCAAACCAGTAACAATAGAACAGTATATGACCTGTGACACTGTGGGGGTCATATATTGTCTAGAATGCCCTTGCAGATTGAGATACGTAGGAATGACGAGTAGAAAACTCAAAACACGCATATTAGAACATGCTGGCAATATCAGGAATGCCCATGCGGATGCACTAAAATACAAAAAACTCACCTCAGTGGCAAGGCACTTCCTCGCCGAACATGGAGGATCACCACTGGATCTTAGAGTCTTCGGCCTGGAACAGGTCCGACTAGGTATAAGAGGTGGAGACCTCACGAAGGAATTACTACGCCGAGAAAGCAGATGGATCTTCGACCTAAATACAGTCAACCCACATGGACTGAACGAAAACAATACCTTCGGAGCCTTCCTGTAGTTACCCTGCCTGTCATTACTCTCTCCCGATACCCTCCAGTTCCCCCACATAATAGCCAGATATCTGACATAAAACCTTTTTTTCCCCCCCTCTCACCATGCTTTTCACCAGCCTTATTCTTCCTAGGCTAGGGATACATTATGACTAGGGACCCACTTTCAAGTACCTAACGTACCACCACAGCCTCCTTGGAGTATTCCTCCACTATGTCATCTCTGCCATTATCGTTACCTTTGTTCCCTCATTAGGGAAGTCCTCCCTCCCTCCCCCCCTCCCCCCAATTCTCCCCACGCCATTCACGGCATTTATCACTATCACGGGCCACAAACCCTAAACCCCCCCCTTCCCCTTTCCCCCCCCCTCTCTTACCCTCACACTCATCTTACAGTCGGAGATGAGTAAGGAGGGTCAAGATATATTTATATTTGACAGGACACATTTCTTAATGGTTGTTCACTTAGGAGAGAAGGAGAGTCCACACTCTCTCCCCAATCTTACACCGGTACAAAATCACATCAATCTTTGTACCTTATCACTATCACATATACACATGACCATCACACCCCCTCACTGGTTTTCATTACTGTTAATTGGTTAGCCCCCCATTTTTGCGCACTGTTTTCATGCACCACTCACTCTACATACTATGCATCTCATACACTCTTTCCCCATTAAAATAAGTTTGGGACACACACGTATATACACATATTTTCTAGTATAATTCCTCTCACATTCAATGATTCATACTAATTTGTACATAAATAATAAAATTCCTCTTAAAAATTTGTCCATATTATATTTATTTAATTACTTATTGATAATTATCTTATATTTAATCATTATTTATTTACACACAAATTATAGCACTATGCACTCAAGGGTGAATCTGTGTCCTTTTCCTCCGTTCCTTTATACACCATAGAGGTTATCAGAATATCCCTATCAGCGCTAATTCTATTATTCTAACTCCACATATAGCATTACTAAGAGACAGGCAGAAGGAATATTTTTGGGTGCAGCTTTCCAAATCCATTTTAGCAGACAAACAGGGCATCCTCCCAAATAATTTCCCCGATAGAGAGGGATAAACCAATGAGGCTCCTAGGGAGTACATTGACTACAGGGAACCTCAAGTTAATATAATTTCCAAGCACCCAAGATAGAAGGGCGCTACAAATCCACTGATACGCTATTCTTATCAGATACATCTCCCCCGCTGGTATGACTGCAAAAACCCTAATAGTGTAGGGAGGTCGTTTTGTTAATAATACGCTGCCAGAATATAAGCGTAAGTCCCACATACTATGACATTACATCTGGGAGGGAGAGACTTTGCGGTTTTTGTCTCCTCTCCAATCCCCGCTACGTGAATAAGTCCCAATCAAATCCATTATCGCCAGAACAAAAGATTGCACTAATTCCCCTAACATCCATAATATCTTATTATGGCACACGGGCACAGAGCCCTGAAATATCTCAAAACATTACCAGGTGTTTCAATAGATACCCCCAGTACTCATTTTAGACTGATTGGAGTATCATTAGCATACCCAATCATAGGACAGCAGCCACAGGCTAAATAGGTGGCTGACAGGCCCCTTAACACAAACCCTGACGAAGCCCATAGGTGAAACGATCGTTGGTGATCGGGAGTGACGCTACTACCAAGCGCCTCCCGTATTAGCCGCATCTATGCGAGGAGAGGGAGAGACGCTTCTATCCAGCGTATCCCACACACAGCCAATCCACGCATTATAGACGCTACCGCTCGTGGATTTGGGGAACAGCTCGGACTTGAGCATTCCCCGCAACAGCCACCTCGCTTGGTGACCGGGGGAGCAGTCCTGATACAGAGTGTCCCCTGCAGCGGCAATTTCAGTCTGCTCCAAAGTCCGGGAGCATCAGGAAGACACCCGTCAGACGCCGCGTTCAAGGGAACTCCCCAGGCACCCTCCTGCCTCATATATACAGCAGCCTGCATAAGTAACGGAGATACACGGGCAGACACAGGACGCCGTCCCGCACAGCTTCCTATACCTGCAGGAGACGTCCCAAGTACCAGATACGTGTACGCAGTACACAGACAGGTATCACTTTCTCCCGCATTCCTCTGCTACCCTTTCTGACCTGTGCTTCCTCCCTCTCTCTTCCCTCTGTCCCCCTCTTCTTTAATTTCAAATCTATTCCCTACTTACCACATTAGCTGGTCCTTTGATAGGTGCCGCTCACCCTCCACCACTATTGATATATGTGGAGGACAGCAGCACACCTATCCCAGCACTGACTTTAAATCTTGTTCAGGGTTTGACTCCCTGCTCTGGGAACACTCATCCGGGCTTAGCACCCATCACTCACCCTGCACTGGAAATTATCTAAACAGGGGACTCTGAGTGCTTGCTCTGACAGCAGTTTCCCCACTTGACTGCTCTCGCCGTATATCCCTCTTTGTGCGCCAACACAAGCCCGCTCACCCGCCATACCTCTGAGGTCCGTCGACAAACTGACGGCAACCGGCCCGGGGCGTCTGAAAGTACTATGAGAGAAGGGTGACCTCTCTCCTAAACCGTACAATATTCTACCCCGAGCCCACAGGTATACAAAGCAGGGCAGCAGCCGCTTGCTATAAGAGGATTACACAGAGCACTCTTTCATATTTTCACCTTTGACCCTATACCCTACAAGGTTGGGAACATCCCCCACAATACCCTAAAAAGCCCACTCTCACCAAGTGGCAGCTGACAGTTGGAGTAGACAACCTGCCAGAGGGGAAAGGAGACTTTCCAACCTTGAACCAGACTCTCCCTTCCGTTACGGGTATATAAAGTCGGTGGGACTACCCATACCTACTGGGCAGAACGGGATCCCTACCCCAACTTCCACCCCATTCTTACCCTAACCTGCCTCCTATCTTTCCTCACCTTCCCTTCCCCCAGCCCAATCCCTTCCTCCTTGCGGGAGAATTAGATAGTTTATACTGCTACCTTTTTCCTGTCCTAAAAATGTATTGTCTGACTGAATAACTTCACACTGGCCATTGAGATTAGACCCAGTAAAGTCTTTTGTAGACCAGTCGGTCTTTTTTGCAATTCTCAAGTGACTTTGAGACAGAACGTTTATCTGTTTATGAGGCAGATTTAAAAGAATATTCACCCTTCCAAGGGATTACTGGTAACCAGGCCTCAAAGGGCCCACATACTGTGTCCTCCTGTAGGAGCAATTACGTCCATGATTTATGGAACTATTCCCTTCTCGAATAATTTAAAGTGTGTATAGACAGCATGATTGTTTCTGTTTCTGCAGAATGCTGTAATTGTGAAATGAGCACATCTCTGTAAACTGCATACATTGTTGTCAATTTCTGCACAAAGGTTAACTCTGCTGAGAACATCATTACTCAGGAAAAGAAATTTTGTGGCTTAAAATAGGAATTTTATGTCTGCACTGTGATTCCTCTCAGGGAGGTGAGAAGTACCCCAAAAAGTACTTTGGACTAACAGGTGGTGATATCCTCCTCGCTACAAAGAGGATATCCTGGAACACGGGGTTTTTTGTTCATGTTGGCATTTGTTGTTTTGATTGTGAAGATTTGCAATACGTCAGGTAGATGTCTGTTTCTTTGATCATGTTGGCATTTGTTGATTTGATTGTGAAGATTTACAATACGTCATGTAAATTTCTCCGTATGCACTGAGTAATCTGACCTGAGACTACCTAGACGACATATCGCTAGCCAGACCTGGACGAATCACCTGTGTACAGTGCGGACACATATAGGGGGTTATTAGAACCTAAGTATCTGTCACCCATATACCAATCCCCTAAGCGGCGCACACACCACACTCTTTTAGAAAGAGTGAACCCAATTGGGTACTAGATCACCACCTAGCCTTTTTAGTAAAGGCTACCCCTGTACAATTGTAATCTAGGATTAGGCTCACCCAGTGCAAGAACGCCTCAAGCCCCATTAGCGGAATCCCTGACCCCGCTATAAAATTACCTTTTACAAAGGACAGAGTCAACCTATTCTTCTGCGGACTCTAACACACAACCTACCGTAGAGGAGGCACTATTTAACTTTCCCTCCGCGGACTCTAACACACAATCTATTGTAGAGGAGGCATTATTCTTACCTGGGATTTTGCACATTGCCCACCCAGGTGGAGGTAACACAGGAGGACCCAGTGCCCCAATAAGCACAGATATTTAAGGGTTACCTCCATTTGTCTATATGTTTAAATGTTTTGTGTTAAACGTCTGTTAATGTCTGTCTAGATACTTTTTTACGCTATACCTAATAAAAGTTAATTTTTAAACGTAAAACAACTCTCCTGGAGGTGGAACATTCCTCCTCTACCACCATGTTCAACTAGCATTTTTTCTACTTGACTCCATAATTATGAGCTAGTACCTTCAATCCCGCCCACATTTCATTTCAGACAACCCAACTACCTTGAAATATTTTCATAGATTACTTAATGTAATCATTTAACTAAGAGTGCCCCAACACCAAAGAGAGTCGTTCCTTCTTCTCCTTTCTAATTACATTTACTCTCTAGGGTGCACCTCCACATCCTTGACTTTTTAGGGAACCTCCTGTTCTATTAATACAATTCTATTGTGGACTGCCATTATCATCTTTCTATATTGAGATTACCATACCAACCTGTGCACTGGCCCGTCTCCCCTTCCCCCTTCCCTTAAAAGCAACACCCAATAGATGACAGTCAAAAGTCATAGTGAGGAGAGGCAATGGGTGACACCCAATAGTTGGTGACACTGGGGAGAGACAGTAAGTGACATGGAGAAGGACAAAGGAAGGAGTGAGTGATGAGGAGAAGCAAAGAGTGATGGGGAGAGGCAGATGGTGACAGGGAGCTGCAGTGGGTGACAACCATAGAGTAAAAGTGAGATACACAGGGGGACAGGAAGAGGCAGAAGGTACCTGTCACCCTATCTAAGTAGAGATAAGGGTACAGGCAATAGGAAGATAGGCTGGCACAAACAATGGATGGGTAGAAAGGCTGATGCACACAGAAGGTGTACAGAAAGAGGGTGGGCAGAGAGGCTGGCAAGGATATACAGAGAGTCTGGTGCATACAGTATGGACAGAAAGGCTAGAACAAAGAAAAGGGGAGAGGATGGTGCAGAGGCTGGTGCAGAGAGGACAGCAAAATGCTGGAATAGGCAAGAAAGGGACTGGAAGGGTGACAAGAACAGATAGAGGAAAATGAAGCAAACAGAAAAAAAAAACAGGAAGAAATTGAGCTGTAGAAGATGGAGACGATGACAGGGGTAATCCAAAATTATGTGGTAATTAATGACACCTGCCTGCTGCTCCCTCTCCAGAATAAGGGGTCAATTTATCATGTAATATTTGCAGCTAATTCCCAGAACACACCCATTTTCTGAGCTTAGCCGCAAGTTTTAAGTACAGTACCTCCCAAATTAAAGTAGAAGGGATCAGACATACCTGCTGCGATCCCTCCATTGCCACCTGCAGCCACCTCCAACCATAGGCTGCTAAGGGGGAAGCAATACTGCCTGATTCACCAATATATGCCACCCCTTGAAAATTGTTCTCCCTCCTACAGAGCAAGCAAATATTTTTTTTTTTTTTTAAACAATTTTTATTGAGTTTTTCCAATAGGCATAACAATGTTGAATAAATGAGATCACATACAATTGCCAGTCACATCTGACATAAGATAGTCATATTATACTGTATATACCAGGATTATACAATGTAAGAACTGACATCTATGAGTACAAGTAGCTTAGCAGGAAGTTGTCCACTTCCCAGGAAGCAGGAAAATAGGAGTAATTGTACCTATTAAGATAGTAACACTGGAAATATTACACAGAGTGAATGGAAACATACATATAACAAGTAATGTAATGAAAACTACTGTAAACATTCTAAGGAGGATGAAGGGGAAAGGAGCGGGAAGGGGGGGGGGAGGGTGGAGGGGAATGTTATTGGGAGAGAGGGAGGGGGGGAGAATAAGAAGAGATTGGCACCGATGATTGTAAAAGGAAATAAGTTAACGGAGGAAGACTGAAAGGAAGAATAGGCGAAGAAATTGGGCTGGGCATATCTGCTTATTATTAAATAGGGAAGAGTACAGTGAAAATATTAAAATAGTATACCAGTATTATATAGAATTTTCAGAGGGGAAAGATAATACATTGCCCAACTCGTTCCAGACACCCTTTCATAAAGAAATAATATATAAATATAGTATCCAATACTGTGGACAGGAGTACGCAATTCAACATGTGTGAAAATCAATTGATGGTGGATGTTAACCAAGTAGTGTTCATGAACGGTTTTAAAAGGTCCGCTTTAGTATTGGGGGGGAGAGTGGAGATGAACGGCTGCCATATGACAACAGTTTTTCGAGATCTCTCTTCATTATGGGCATCTATAATAGATCGTCTTTCCAGATATATCAATTGGAGGAGTTTTTGTTGGAGTTCATTTAGGTTGGGGGGTGTTTTGGAAGTCCAATGGATCAGGATGAGTTTTTAGAAACAGTTAGGATCTTGACCAGAAGAGGGATAGAAGTCGAGAGATGTTGTAATGAGGTCCAGGAGTCGAAATTAAGGAATATAAAGAAGGTCTGGTGTTTGATGAATACAGAAGAGTTTGTTGATATACGAGCAAACCTTGTACCAGAACTGCTTTATTTTGCCGCAATCCCAGATACAGTGTTGGAACGAAGCTGAGGAATGGTGACATTTTTGACAAGAGACCCGGGGCGAAAAGTAATAGGGTGGGATTTTTAGACTTTTGCGATTTTTGGTCAAAATCGGCCAAAATCGCAAATTTTCTAAAAATCGCACATGTAATAGGGTGCGATTCGCGGGAAAAATCGCATTTTTCCCCGTGAATTCGCACATTAAAAAGATGCGATTTTCAGTCACACTGAAAATCGCATCCAGATGTTCTCCCATAGTAAACTATAGAACTCGCATATGTAATAGGATGCGAGTTCTATAGTCGCATATGGGACATTACCAAAAAGCGCAAAAAAAATAGACCAGCTTCTTGCTGGCGATTTTTACAGAAACATGCACAGATCATTGAGATCTGTGCATGCTTCTGTTGTAAAAAAAAATAGTTAAAACAAAAAATAAAAATAAAAAACGGCGTGCGGTTCCCCCCCCTAAGCATAACCAGCCCCGGGCTCAAAAAGCCGGTGCTGGTATAATAAAATCAAAGGAACAATCAAGTTGGGGTTCCCTGGATTTTATAAAACCAGCACCAGGCTCAAGGTCCGGCGCTGGTTCCCAAAATGACAAGGGGTCCCCCGTATTTTAAGAACCAGCACCAGACCCAACCAGCCAGCAGGGTAATGCCACAGCCGGGGGACACTTATTATATAAGGTCCCACGGCCAAAGCATTAACCCCCTGGCTGGTCAGCATGGGCAGGGGTCCTGGGGAAGTGGGGACCCCACAAAAGAAGGGGTCCCCCCCCCTCCAGGACTTACCAGCCCATGCTGTCCCCGATGCCCCTGGGCGGTGGGCATCGGGCTGATGTAAAGTGTAAAAAAAAAGATTAAAAACAATTGTCTTATGCTGTAGAACTATGAGTCCCAGCAAGCCTACCCCGCATGCTGGGACTTGGAGAACCACAAGTCCCAGCATGCGGGGCATTAAAGGGCCCGCTGGTACTTGTAGTTCCATAGTACAAGAAATAGTTAAATAAAACACACTGACACCCTGAAAAATAAAAGTTTAATACATACACAGCCCACACACACTGATACTTACCTACCTTGAGCCCGTAGGTCTGTCCCTGGATCCTGGGTCCGGGCTCCGGGGCTCCAGGGCAGAAGAGTCCGGTTCCAGGGCCTTGGTCCTGGTTCCGGGGCTGGTCCGGGGCTCCAGGGCAGAAGAGTCCGGTTCCAGGGCCTTGGTCCTGGTTCCGGGGCTGGTCCGGGGTTCCGGGGCTCCTGGGCTGAAGAGTCCGGTTCCGGGGCCTTTGTCCTGGTTCCGGGGCTGGTCCGGGGTTCCACGGACTGGAGAGGCGCAGAGATGTTTCATCTTCCGCGCCTCTCCTCAGAATGATTTCATTGGCCGCCTAGCGGCCAATCAGGAGCCGAGAAGGTCGGCTCCTGATTGGCCGCTAGGCGGCCAATAGAATCATCCGGAGGAGAGGCGCGGAAGATGAAAATCTCTGCGCCTCTCCAGTCCGTGAGCGGGTACCACAGCAGCCGGGAGCAGCGCGCCTGGAGCTGAAGATGCCGGGGTCGTCACCGGGGACCAGGTGAGTAGGATTTCCTTCCTCAGGTACCCTTGTGGACTACTTCGGATCCTGGACCCCGGATTCTTCAGCCCAGAAGCCCCGGAACCCCGGACCAGCCCCGGAACCAGGACCAAGGCCCCGGAACCGGACTCTTCAGCCCTGGAGCCCCGGAGCCCGGACCAGCCCCGGAACCAGGACCAAGGCCCCGGAACCAGACTCTTCTGCCCTGGAGCCCCGGAGCCCGGACCCAGGAACCGACCTACGGGCTCAAGGTACATAAGTATCAGTGTGTGTGTTATGTGTGTATTAAACTTTTATTTTTCTGGGTGTCAGTGTGTTTTATTTAACTATTTTTTGTACTGTAGAACTACAAGTGCCAGCAGGCCCTTTAATGCCCCACATGCTGGGACTTGTGGTTCTCCAAGTCCCAGCATGCGGGGTAGGCTTGCTGGGACTCATAGTTCTACAGTAGAAAACAATAGTTTATATTCTTTTTTTTACACTTTACATCAGCCCGATGCCCACCGCCCAGGGGCATCGGGGACAGCCCTGGACTTTCAGCATGGGCTGGTAAGTCCTGGAGGGGGGGGACCCCTTCTTTGGGGTGTCCCCACTTCCCCAGGACCCCTGCCCATGCTGACCAGCCAGGGGGTTAATGCTTTGGCCGCGGGACCTTATATAATAAGTGTCCCCCGGCTGTGGCATTACCCTGCTGGCTGGTTGGGTCTGGTGCTGGTTCTTAAAATACGGGGGACCCCTAGTCATTTTTGTCCCCCGTATTTTGGGAATCAGCGCCGGACCTTGAGCCTGGTGCTGGTTTTATAAAATCCAGGGAACCCCAACTTGATTGTTTCTTTGATTTTATGATACCAGCACCGGCTTTTTGAGCCCGGGGCTGGTTATGCTTAGGAGGGGGAACCGCACGCCGTTTTTTTTTCCTTTTTTTTCGTTTTTAACTATTTTAACTATTTTTTTTACAACAGAGCCATGCACAGATCTCAATGATCTGTGCATGTTTCTGATAAAAATTCAGGCAGAACCTCGTCTATTTTTTTTGCGATTTTTAGTAACCTTTACTAAAAATCGCAACCCATTAAATATGTGAGTTCTATCCTTTTTAATGGGAAAACATCTGGATGCGATTTTTAGTCTAACTAAAAATCGCACCTTTAAAAAATGCGATTTTTCCCGCAAATCGCACCCTATAAAATATGCGATTTTCGGGAAATGCCCGAAAACTGCATATTTTGCGGAAAAAATCGCAAAAAAAAAAAACGCCTCCCATTACATTTCGCCCAGTGTGTCTCATGCTGCAGGAGGAGGCCAAGAGCCGGCCGGGAGATAAATATATATTTTTTTTAAGTGTGTGTCGGAACCCGGGCCCCCTGGCAGGCCCGGGCCCAGGTAAAATGTACCCGCCCCCCCTGCCTCTCGGCGGCCCTGGATACGGTCATTCGGTCTACAGTAACTAGGTTGACAAGCATTGGGTCGACACCACTAGGTCGAAATGGGTTAACGTCGACATGAGTTAAGGTCGACATGGGTCAATGTCGACATGGATCTAGGTCGACATAACATTAGGTCGACACTAGCGTTAGGTCGACATGGGCTAGGTCGACAGTCAAAAGGTCGACATGGGGTTTTTCACCGACATGTGCCGACAGGCGGTATTTCATGCCCTTCTATCCACTAGGGCGTGGTGGGAGAATAAAATAGTATGCCTGAAGCATTGCGGGGGATGCGTTGCACTTCTGCATATTGTGTGTGTGTGTGTGGGGGGGTAATCAGAACACATATTGGGGGTGGGGTTGTCAATACTTACCCTGCACTGGTAGTCCTGGTGGAGGTGGTTGGTGACCGACATGCTGAGGTTACAGATTTTGGCAGCCAGGCACCACAGGTACAGGGAGCACAAACAGGGCAGCAGGAGGTGGGCACTCCGGCTCTGAATGTTCATGAACATTGCCCTGTCTCTGCCCCTGCTCACTCTGGACATACAAAAGGCTCAGCCTGAAAGTAGACAGTGTTATCGGTGCAGCTGGCCTTTCCCCTCAGCAGGATTCCCCCTTGCTAGCATGCAATGAGTCTCTCAAACTGTTCACCCTGCCACGCCCACAGAGAGGGTGCGACGGAGTCTCTCGGTCTGTGGGCCTCTCTGTGCTCTTTTGCATGTCACAGGGGATGCCCACTGCTCTGCTGTCTCCATTGTGTACATTACTGGTTGCAGGTGGAGCGGCTATTGGTCTCAAGATCCCCCATGGTCCCCCCACCGAGAGACTGGGACGCGAATGCATCTCACACGCATGAAGCCCCTGTCTGCCGGCAGTCGCCAGCTGGGAGGGTCTGGCGAGCCCCGGCCAAGGATGACAGGGGCTCCATCTGTAAGTTGAAGTGTATTATGATGTTATAAACAAATACATCTAATGTTTAGTGATATGTAAAATGATACATTCAACAGTTTACACTGTTACTTGTAATACTTATTGTAACAGTTACTGTTTTTCAATAACAGACTGCAACAGTTATTTTTTATTAGCAAGATCTGACAACCAGACACTCTTATTGATAAGACTAGCTGACCCGCCCGGCGTTGCCCGGGAAAACCTTGGGGTTTTTTTTATTTCCAAAATTGCTGAAAAATGTAATCTTACAGTATGCTGTGCCAAAGACCTAAGATTGTAATTTGTTGTAGATTTCACCATAATGTTAGAATGTGTTTGCATTGATACTCAATGACGGAAATGAAATCAGGTGTGGTGGTATTGTATGAAACACAACGATCCTGAGTTGATAACTTGTATGTGTTGATGAATTCTACATCCACTCCTGAGATTTAGCACCTATGACATAGCCTCCAACATCTGAGGGTCAGAAATCGGTATAAAATCAGAAAGGGATGTGGCCACACCTCCATTTCTATACTTTCAATGGTACAGTTTCTAGGATGTGTAAATACAGGTGCTGAGTGCGTGGAGACCGGGGTGTGCGTTACTTACCGCACCATAATTAATAAAAAATTCAACGCTCCCTGCCACTCCCGCTCCCCTCACCAATCCAGCCTGCAGCAGTCTCTGAGGTCTGGAGATTTGTAAAGCACATGCACCGGTCATCTCTACCAGTGGGGCAGCCCCTGAGTGTGGGAGCAGGTCCGCAGGCCTGGCCACATGACGTCATAACGCGACGCAGGCTACCCGCACAACACTGCAATGCACCACTGGGAATGGGTGCAATGGGCCAAATTCTTCCCTACACCCGCCGGGCCAATCCACCGATCCAGCCATCGCAATCATCAATGGGTGCATTGATAAGGTTTGGAGTGTAAGAAGTTGAAGAATAAGACTGAGATAAAGATTTTCCATGTTAAAGTGTACAATTTACTCAATAAATCATGAAAAGATATAAGTGTACATAGAAGTACAATCAAGAAATGAAAGTAGGATTAAAAAAGAAGTTCTGATTCAAACTCATAATTGTTTGGATGGGGGTGGGTTGTGAAACAAATCTATAGGTGGAGGGGGATATGGATATTGTGGGCATAATTGGTGTTTGGTACACCTACAGGGGCTACTCATTTGATGGAATTTTCACTACAGTGTCATGGTCACAGTGTCACCATAAGGGGATTCCCAATTCGGGTCCAGGTGGTCTTTTAGGAACCCTTTACAATCCCGTAGGTCTCTTCTCCTTGAGCCTACGGTCTACCTTAATAATAGTCAATCACTGAGGGAGACCATAGGCTTTAGGAGAAGAGACCTACGGGATTGTAAAGGGGTCCCTAAAATACCACCTGAACCCCAATTGGATTTCCCCCTACGGTGACACTGTAGTGAAAATTTCTCATCAACTGGGGACCCCCTGTAGGTGTACCAAACACCAATTATGCCCACAATATCCATACCCCCCTCCACTTATAGATTTGTTTGGCAACCCACCCCATCCAAACAATTATCAGTTTGAATTAGAATTTATTTTTTAAACCTACTTTTATTTCTTGGTTGTACTTCTATGTACATATATTTTTTTCACGATTTATTGAGTAAATTGTACACTTTAACGTGGCAAATCTTCATCTCAGTATTATTCTTCAAATTCTTACACTCATAACATTCAAACGAATACATGCAGCGCTCATGCCCATCGACCAAACATTATCTATGAACCAAAAGAGTCTGGGACACCCTCAAGGCAGAGTAGTGCCTAACATACAACTGACAGGGTGAGTGCAGTGTACCCACTTTGTATTGATCAAGGGGTGCATTGGCCAGGACAAAGATTTCTCAGTGCAACTGGCTGGGGAGCGCAGTGACAGGCTGGAGGACTGGAGAGACGGATATGCGGAAAAAAGAAAAAACGGTACATTAGGTACAGTTTTTATTTGCTGGTACAGACTGTTAAATAAACGTCATTTTTTTATGTGTTCTGTGTGTTGTACTGTTTTTGTGTGTGTGATGTAGTGTATGTGGTTGTGTGTGTTGCATGTATCTGTCCAATGCGTAAGTGTGTGAGGTGTGCTATGTATATACAGTATGTGTATGTTGTGTCTTTGTGTATATGTGCAATGTTTAAGTGTGTGTTTTGTGTATGTTGTACTGTTTTTTGGGTGTGTATGGTGAATGTGGGTGTGTGTTGTGTTGTTAGAGGTATGTTATGTGTGTGTGTGTGCTGTGTGTATCTGCCCTATGTGTAAGTGCGTAAGGTGTGCTACGTATAAATGTGTGTGTGTAGTGTGCCGTGTGTATCTGTGCAATGTTTAAGTGTGTGTGATCTGTGTATTGTACTATTTTTGGCTGTTTGTTGTAGTGAATGTGGGTGTGTGTTGTGTTGTTAGTGGTATGTTATGTGTGTGTGTGCTGTGTTTATCTGCTCTATGTGTAAGTGCGTAAGGTGTGCTACGTATAAATGTGTGTGTGTGTAGTGTGCCGTGTGTATCTGTGCAATGTTTAAGTGTGTGTGATCTGTGTATTGTACTGTTTTTGGCTGTGTGTTGTAGTGAATGTGGGTGTGTGTTGTACTGTGAGTGGTGTGTTATGTGTGTGTGTGTTGTGTGTATCTGCCGAATGTGTAAGTTTGTGAGGTGCGCTACGTATACATGTGTGTGTAGTGTAGTGTGCTGTGCCTATCCTGGCAATGTTTGTGTGTGTTTCTGTATCTGCACAATGTTTAAGTGTGTGTGTGTTTGTTGTACTGTTTTTGGGTGTGTGTTGTAGTGTATATGGGTTTGTGATGTACTGCATGTGGTGTGTTATGTGTGTGTTTTGTTGTGTGTATCTGTCCAATGTGTAAGTGTGTGAAGCTCGCTACGTATATATGTGTGTGTTGTGTACTATGTGTGCGTATGTGGTGTACTGTGTGTGTGTGTGTGCACGTGTACAATGTGTACATTTGTGTGTGATGTGTGGTCTATGTATATCCTCATTTATTCCTAATTGTTTAAAGTCTCCACCATAGTGTTAAGGTGCCCACAGACGCATCAATTATCGAATGCGTTTTGTACTTTTTAAGCACAAATTGCATCTTATGTACAATTATTGGATGGTGTTTATGGGCTTGTGCGATGCGATGCGCGTTCCCGGGAGCCCGATATTGTATGTCTAAAAAAGTACGTGCTGCACGTACTTTTTAGACTACATCTGAAATTTAACATTACAAACATGGGTTCATCACATGCATCCAAGTGCACATCTCATAGCAAGCTGGAAGAAAAATTGTATAGAACCATTGTACAGTCAAAAACGCATAGCACAGTACAATTGTAGCGTCTGTGGGCACCTTTAGAATGTGTCATTCATACTCAATGACAGCAATGAAATCAGGTGTGGAGTTGTTCCTTCGCAACGGTTTCCCAGATCGTCGATCCTTTTCCCAAATCATCAATTAAGGCAAATTAAAACTTGGTGTTTTTTAAATTTCTAAGTGAAATTTCCCAAAAACGGCTTCGAGGTGCACACCACCGGGTACAGAGGTATCTTGTTGCAGAATTTGGTGGCTCTGAGTGCCACGGTGTGTCCGCAATGCAACGGACACGCACACACACACACACACACGCACACACGCACGCACACAGACTCTTCAACTTATTATATAGACAAAACATACCGCACTCACAGTGCTCCAAAAAATGCTAAATAGTATTTTTTTTTTCATTTACAGATTTCGAAAACAGTGCAGTTTTTTTTTAAACTTGATTGACATTAAGCCCTGTTCACACGGGGCAATATATCGCTGAGCGATATAGCGCTCACACTGAGCGATATAGCGCTCACACTGAGCGATATATCGCTCGGTGTCCCGTTTGCATCAGCGATCAGAGATGTCGCTGATGAAAAAGAAACTACCGGGGGGACCCGGCAGTGGTAATCAGCTGGTCGCAGAAGCACGTTCCTGCGACCAGTGATCACTACAGGGGTAAAAACGGGAGCGCGCATCCCGGTGATATATCGCCGGTGCACACTCCCATCACTGGCAATATGGTCATTCAGTGACCATATTTCCAGCAATATTTGCTAGAATCGCCCCCGTGTGTACGCACCCTTACTATCACAAAACATTCCTAAATTCATATAAGGTTGTGAAAAATATAATCAGCTTTACTTCATATGTGCTATTGTCCTGTTATATAGAAGGTTGGTAGGACATTACTAGTGAAAAGGTAATGAGGCTTTCTGTGAACTGTTGTATCACTGCCTTTTGGCCCTTATTCAGATCTGATCGCAGTACAAATTTGTTCACAAAATGGGCAAAACCATGTGCACTGCAGGTGGGGCAGATGTAACATGTGCAGAGAGAGTTAGATTTGGGTGGGGTGTGCTGAAACTGAATAATACAGCCAGTATTTACCCTGCACAGAAACAAAATAACTCACACAAATCTAACTCTAATCTCTGCACATATTACATCTGCCCCACCTGCAGTGCACATGGTTTTGCCCATTTTGTGAACAAATTTGTACTGCAATCAGATCTGAAATAACTGTTGCAGTCTGTTATTGCAAAACAATAACTGTTACAATAAGTACAGTATGACAAGTAACAGTGTAAACTGTTTAATGCATCATTTTAAATATCACTAAACATTAGATTTATGCGCTTCAAAGTATTTAACTGTTAATATATTGGCTTATCTTTGGCGTAACTATATGCCATAATGCAGCCCAATCATGTTCCCAGCATAGGGGATGCAAAACAGTTTTTCAGGCCAATTCATGTTTAAAATAAACTACCACAAGTAAAGACAATAAACAGAAGTGTTTTAAATCCTGCACCTAAAGAACAGAGTGTAATGCATTGTTACTGAACTTACTGGAGCATTCAGTAAAGAGTTTGTTGGACATTAGAAGACACATAGGTGCATTATTCTTATTAAGGGCAAACAAAGGGGATTTACCCTGTTTTTTTTTTCACCAAGTTTCTTTTCAATTAAAGAGCATCCTCTCCAAAAAAAGAAAACACGTTCCGGAGAAAACACCATATTCACAATTGAAACCATGAAAATGGGACAATTATCAGGGATTTTTTCTCCCGCCAAAGTCATTCACTTTGCACTAGGACAAGCTCGTACTCTCTTTTACTAAGCTAAAGTATATTAATAAACCACTCTAAGACGTCCTGACATAATTATAACTAGATCGGAGCATCTTCATAGGTTTTGTCTTTTTCACCTAAAAAGTGAAACTTAAGGTCTCTTGCCAGAACAGAAGATGTTGACTCAGATCAAAAAGCTTTTGCACTTTCTTATTCAGGTCAACTCACAACTCTACCACACTAGCCGAATTAGAAGTTCTCAATTTCAGTTTTTTCACTCCACCCTACTCTACACCCAGGGTATTTGAGTCACTGCCAGGCCGCACAGTGACACCAAGGCATGCTCCCAGTTCACCTCGGATAAAGGATAAAGAGATGGAGGCGCACGGCTACAGGGGCCTGCTGCTTAGACAAGTGGCAGATCCTGCAACTGCCTGTCAGAGCTGGCGCTGCCCGCCAACTCTGTTGGAGCATGTGGGTGTGTGTGGGGGCATCTCTACACAGCTGGGATGCCAGGAAATAAACTCACTACTAATTAATTTGATCTATCTCTACTGATTGATATTTTCATATTTATTTGTTTCTTGTACTATGGCTATTCTTTATATGTTGACATTTATCATATAAAATATATGGAACTTAGAAATGGGTCTTGTATTATTTATATTGCATAAGCGGACTCTTTGATAAGGATTATTTCCCTTGTTTATGTACCTGATATACCCACAAGCGCAGTGACAACCATTTGTACAGTATGTTCCTGTCTTCTATCTCCTTGGGAAATGTTGCCAACTTGCAGTCATTTGCTGCTTTGACTGATATCCAACTGGATGCAATCATAGCACCATAAAATAGAGGGTGGATTAGTCAACTCTAACTTATGGTTATATTAATAAGAACACGATTCTTGCATCATTTATTCAAGCTTCATTTGTAATTTTTTAATATATTCATGATACTGATAAAAGATAATATACAGGACATGGATATGTTACAAAACTGCGCCCTGACCAGGCTGGTAGATAAATAGGCCACTGAAGAGAACTGCACACTGACCAGGCTGGGAGATACTGTAACTAGGCCACTCCAGAGAACTGTGCACTGACCAGACTGAGAGATAACTAGGCCACTCTGGAAAATGTAGCAACTTCCTCTAGTTCAGGGGTTATCACCCCAGTCCTTAGGATCACTAACAGTTTACATTTTCTAGACCACTTATCTCTTGCATCAGTGTTTTACCAAGTGTCACGTTTTTAAAGATTTAATGGTGACCTGTAAATCTGTTTTAGGTCCTGAGAACAAAGTTGCCTACTAAACATCCCATCACCTCACATGCCCTTTTTCAGCATGTATCCCTTTAACATTTCACATTTCCTCAAAATAATACCTGAAATAATGACTCGGAGACTTAGGTTTGGCAGAACTTGTTAACTGATTTATTTTTGTAGATTTTTAGTTGATTTTATTGTTTTATTAATTGATTAATTAATGGTGGCCAAGAAAGAACGGCTACTAACTAAACTCCACCCAATTACCCACGTAACAGGCCTAACTCATAACAAGCGGTATCCAACTCAACCTCGCCCCCTTTACTACCCACCCCTCCGGGTGAGGTTGCTGACCCCGACACGGGTGTTACAGCAACATGCCTAAATGAATGAGAGGTGAGTGCACCGAAAAACAAGCCATGTACGTAAACTCAATAACTGATATCTAACTAATTTATTGAAAAACTGCCGTTCTTTCCCGCCTATCAGCTAACGCGATTAAAACAAACCACTATCTCCACCCAAAACCCAACAGGGAGGGCGGGCGGGAAATTCTGCAGGAAGAAGAGGAAGCCTCCTCCCCTTCCTGCTCCTATAATCCCTTTTCCCTCTGGCCAAACCTCCCTTTCCCATAGGATCCCCGAGTCACATGTCCATATGACATGCAGCTGAGGGATGTTTAACCCTCTACATGCCCATGCAGGCACTCCGTTCCTCTAAACATCCCATCACCTCACATGCCCTTTTTCAGCATGTATCCCTTTAACATTTCACATTTCCTCAAAATAATACCTGAAATAATGACTCGGAGACTTAGGTTTGGCAGAACTTGTTAACTGATTTATTTTTGTAGATTTTTAGTTGATTTTATTGTTTTATTAATTGATTAATTAATGGTGGCCAAGAAAGAACGGCTACTAACTAAACTCCACCCAATTACCCACGTAACAGGCCTAACTCATAACAAGCGGTATCCAACTCAACCTCGCCCCCTTTACTACCCACCCCTCCGGGTGAGGTTGCTGACCCCGACACGGGTGTTACAGCAACATGCCTAAATGAATGAGAGGTGAGTGCACCGAAAAACAAGCCATGTACGTAAACTCAATAACTGATATCTAACTAATTTATTGAAAAACTGCCGTTCTTTCCCGCCAGAGCGGGGTACCAAAGGAACCCCGCACCGCCACCATCTAGACTATTGACTCAATACCTATCAACAGATCCTCCAAGAACATAAAGAGTCCCTCATCAACCAGATGAACCCCATCAGGCCGGAAAAGGTGTTTATGCCCAAACCTGATCCTATCATGAGCCACCACTGCCCCTCCGGAAGCTAACACCCATCGAGCTACAGCCGCATTAAGCTTCTTTCTGGATTCATCAATTGCCCTAGGATTATTAACCCCCCTCCAACATAGCCGGGGAACAATCAATGACCACACGATGGTGCATGTGGGCCAGGCCGATCTAATGGCCGCCAGATCCTCTAGAATCCAGTTGCGCAGATCTAACTGAGGTATCTTCCCTAGGTCATTGCCTCCCAAGTGAAGCACTAGTACCGATGGCAAACCGTATTTACGTGCGTAAAGCAAGAGGGAATCCTTGAGGGCCCCCCAGGACATACCCCGCACCCCTAACCACCTAATCAATCCGATGCAGGCAGAGGGGGGACCCTTACCTGCGCTAGCTAGCCTAGCCGCCCAATACACGAATGAGTGACCGACTACCCACACCTGGAGTCTATCCATCCCCAGACCTAAAGGAGAGATGTAAGAAAATGAAATGGGGGTTAGAATGGACTGTTACATTGGGAGCACCTTTACATATTTATGAGGATCTGCCAAAAAGAAAAAACAAATTTGGTATGACTATTTGAGGCACGTCCAAACAGTGCCTGAGACATGCTCCAATCACGATTGGAGCCATACCAGGACACAAAAGGAAAGAGACAAACAGGGGGAAAGGGCAGGGTATTGGAGGTTAAAGGGTTGAAAGGTGTACTCGGCCGGAGAAAAAACGCTGGACCTGCTGAGGGACTTTGAATTAGACTATAGCCAAATTAGGTAGCACCAGATTCAGTCCGTCAGATCAGGCAAAAAAGCGGGAAAACTCCGGACGCTGGCCCAACAGCAGAGCGTAGTTAAGCCCCGAGTAGGGTGGACATAGGGAGGGGTAAACAAATGACCATCCATCAACACGACAGTCACAAACAGACAACTCAGCAAACACTTATGACAGCAGATGTGGCCTAATATATTTCTTGTAGCTCGCTGAGCGCCATCTCCCTAGGGATTTAATGTCCTCAACCGACCAGCCGGCCTCAGATGCCGCAGTAGCGGCGCCTATTCTAAAGGAATGCGTCCCGAAGTCCCGTGGCGACAGGCCCAACCGAGACAGGCAACGCCCCAGCATCCATCGGAACTGGTACAACGTTAGGGGCGAACCATCATAATGTAGTAGCCAGGATCGCCCTGAGGAAGGCCTCACTAGCATATACAATGTGCCCAATGACACAGGGCAAACTGACTCAGGGACAACAGGGCCCATGGAGGACCACCTACCTCTGGCCGACTGGTCGGTCTTGGACTTCCTAATCCTAAACCACAAAGCCCCTCGCTCTAAGCGTATGTCAGATAGAAGCAGGGTCGCGTCCCTAGTCTTTGAGGGGGCAACTAGTTCGGATATCCTAAAAGCGCCGTGATAAGCCATGGAAAAAGCTAGCCTAAACAGCAGCGCTTCGAACGCAGAGCTAGCGCAATGCCCCACCCCTTCCAGCAGATCACGAAGAAGAGGGGCATTGATTGGCCGGCGACAGTCTGGAGGGGCTGGAACCCTCCGCGCCCAGCCCTTCATGGCCTTAGTGACTAGAAAACCTTTAGTAAAATCCGGCCGCCCTTTTACCCTAGCAAAGAAAGATATGCCCGCCAAGTACCGAGCTGCCACTGCCCTAGATTTTCCTGAGCTATATAAAAACCAAATAAAAGATAGCAAACGCTGTTGACCCCGCCTACCTGGCTGCGCGCCCCCTCCTGAAAACGATTCCCATTCCGCCCATGCCTGCCGATAGCTTCGCAGAGTACTGGGTGCCAAGGATGACTCCGCTAGCCCCTCCAGTCGGGCTCGATCACCTGCCAAACGTAAGAGGGGCAGGGTGTGCCCAACAAGTCAGCGTGAGGCGCAAGATCGCGGAAACGCTGCCATTGAAAACGCGAAAGGGCATCAGCTATCTCGTTATCCACGCCGGGAACATGCTGGGCCCTAAACAATATGTTATGGCGCAGGCATTGGAGGGAAAGCTGCGCCAGGATTCTCAACACTAACAGGGATTTGGCCTTTTGGTGATTAATGGCGTGAACCGCGCTGAAATTGTCGCACCAGAAGAGCAGGCTCCTGTTCGCCAGGCGCGGTCCCCAGATTTCCATGGCAACCATTATGGGAAAAAGTTCTAGCAGCAATAGGTCCCGGGTGAGGCCCTCACAGGACCATCCCCGCGGCCACATTTCCGCGCACCAATGCCCATCCAGGAAGCAGCCGAAGCCAGCCGCTCCGGCTGCATCTGTGTACAACTGAAGCTCTGAGTTTACCACGGTCGGGGCGAGCCAAATCCGCACCCCGTTGAAATCTTCTAAGAACGAGGCCCATACCTTCAGGTCCCGCCGAATCTCGGCGGACAGGCGGACTAAATGGTGCGGTTTGCTCACCCCGGCCGTGGCCCTCTCGAGCTTCCTGCAAAAAAGCCTGCCCATGGGGATGACCTTGCACGCGAAGTTGAGCTGCCCCAAAACTGACTGTGCCTGCCTCAGAGGGATCTTAGATCTACTCTCGCATTGCAAAATAGCCTCGCTGAGCCTGACTACCTTATCGGCCGGCAGGCTACAGCAGCCCTTCTCGGTATCTATCAAGATACCAAGAAATGACAGACAAGTACAAGGGCCCTCAGTCTTGTCATCTGCGATGGGGACCCCAAAGTGCCTGAACAGCGATTGAATCTTAAGCAAAATGCGGGCGCAGTGGTCGGAGCCGGCCGGTCCGATGCACAGAAAGTCATCCAGGTAATGGGCGAGCCCGCCCCCATCAGATGAACTCTCAACACACCAGTGCAGAAAGGTACTGAACTTCTCAAAAAATGCACAAGAAACGGAGCACCCCATCGGCAAGCATTTGTCGATGAAATACTCCTCCCCTATGCGGAAGCCCATGTACCGAAATGAACTGGGGTGCAGGGGGAGAAGCCTAAAAGCAGACTCAACATCTATCTTAGCCATGAGAGCCCCCCGTCCAAACGACCGAACCATAGCCAGGGCATCGTCAAATGACTGGTAAGTCACCGAACAATATTCCTCTGGGATGGCGTCGTTGACAGAAAAGCCTGCTGGGTAAGACAGATGCTGTATAAGGCGATACTTCCCCGGGGCCTTCTTAGGAACCACACCAACTGGGGAAATAACCAGGTTATCTAAGGGGGGACGGGAAAAAGGGCCTACCATGCGCCCCAACTGAATCTCCTTATCCACTTTTTCCCTCAAAACTTCTGGGAGTGAACGAGCGGATTGGAGGTTACGATATGACCCGCCCCTAACTTCCCCTTTCACAGGCAAAACAAAACCTATCCTAAAACCTTCAAACAGAAACAAGGCCGCTTCCCTATCCGGGTAGCGCTGAAACCAATCGGCCATGGCATCCACATTCACAGGCGAGTGCGCCTTATCTAGGATTCCCGCCTGCCGCCGCTCTGGGTGTAGCGGCCGCCCCTCTATTGGGGCGGGGGCCCCGAAAGCAGTTGGAGGCCGGGTGGTTCCCAGAACAGTTGATGCAGATGTGTCGAAAGCGACAGCGCTGGCCCATCTGACAGGAGGAGTTATTAAATGCAAAGCATTTACCTTTTGATGCGCCTACTGCTGGGGGCCTATTTGTCGCAGCGAAACGACGTGCCGGAGGGGCCTCCTGCGTTGCTCGCTGCGAGGCTGGGGAAGCCGCGGGAGGAGCCGGAGGTGCGGAGGCAGCCTCCACCGCCCCCGACCCCATGCGCGTGAGCCCCATCCATATTTCTACGTCCTTGCACCCGAGGTCCAGAACGAATAAACAGTCCTGCTTGCGCCGGAACTGCTCATCATACGTTCGCCAGGCCGTGCCCCCGTATGTGCGCTGCATTTCGTGGACCATGTGTATATACCTTATTACGTTCATGTGTTCGTCTGGCCGATCTTCCAAGTAGCAGGCTGCGAACACACAAAACCCCGCCAGCCAGTTGTCATAAGACCTGTAGGCCTCAGAGCCAATGCCGCCCTTATCTTTGGCTGCTTTGAATGCTTTCTTGGAGTCCTCGGTCAGACTGAACACGTCAACGTAATCCCCCCTCTCAATCTTCTTCCTGCAGCTCTCACGCAAACCCCTGCACACTGCCGTATAATCGCAGTGCACCACTGCGGGCAAATTCCTTCTCTTCCTCTCCCTACGGGATATGGCGGAAAGCTTCCTACGTTTGGACAGCTGTGCCCTCTTCCCTGCCTCCTTCTTGGCGTACCTGGCCGCCCGCTTGCGCGCCCTAGCTGAGCTCCCTACATCAGACCCACCCGCCGAGGAGGAGGAGGAGGAGGAGGAAGAATGATTGCTCCCAGCCCCGCTAGAGGAGGTGCCCTGTGCAGACCCCACGTCATCCTCAAACGAGGCCTCACCTGAGGAGTTTGGCTGCGCGGCCCACGTATCGTCGTCATCCGCGTCATCACTGGTGTTGGCAGCGTCAGCATCTTCTTCCAAGGGCAAGTCGTCGTGGTAGGGCTCAGGGGACCTATGCCTTGGCCTGCCGGACATCCTGCGCCCCGCGGCACGCTGTGTATGGCCAGATGTGGAGGGCCGGCCCTCTATGGCCGCTACGGCCGACCCCACATCCCTGACGGCCTGTATGAACTGGGAGCAGCCCGGTATGGGCTCTCCCCGTGACCTCGATCCCCTACTCCTACTCCTTCTGGGATCCCCATTCCCGGGGGAGAGGCTATCGGCCAGGGGACCCAGGGCGCTGGCCATGGACGTGAGGGCAGAGGACAATAGGGATGGATCAAAGGCAACGGCAGGGGTTGCCCGCGTGCGGCCCCTGCCAGGACCCTCTACTGAGCCCGAGCGACCAGCACGGCCTGCATCCCCCCGCCACCAGGCCGTGACCCCCCCATTATCCTCCAGTTCCCTCCTGCTCAAGAGTGGCCTGCCACCCTGCGGTGCCCCGCGGCCCGAATCCGTCTCATCCCCAAGCTGCTCAGTGTGGCTGGATGAGTCCCGCTGCCCTCCCCTTTGCCGCCTATGGCCGGCTGCAGCGTGACTCAAAGCCCTGTCCTCAATGTGAGATCCCCCTGCAGGGGCATGCCTCCCCCCCCCCTGCGGCCTGCCGCGGTGTGCGCGTGCGCCGGAAACCCTACTCGGCGCTGGGGGCAGAGATGCTGCCCGCCCGGCGTCCTCGTCGGCTCCGGCCACGCTACCGCATTCCTGTGACCCCCTGACCCCGCGCGACGCGCCAGACCTGGAGCCCCGGCCGGCGCGCCGCGAGGACGCGGTCCCCCCACGCTGCGCTCGGCCCCCCCGCCCTCCAGCAGGCCGCGATGAAGCCCGCGCACCCGGATCAGGCGCAATGCCTCTACCGGTGCGCGTCACTCCCCGCGACCCGCGACGAGCAGCGGGCGGCGCCGGAGGCTGCAGGGGAAGGGGGGTATCAATGTCAGCGCCGCCGCCATCGTCCCCTGCGAAACGAGCAGGGCGACGGGCAGAGCGCCGTGGCCTAGCAGCTGTGGAAGGAGAGGCCATCCCTACGCTGCAGTATTTGAGGTACCTGACTGAGAGACCTGACACGCTGTTCAACGCTGCAGGGAGCCTTACAACACACCACCTTTCTCCTCAAATTCTGCAGGAAGAAGAGGAAGCCTCCTCCCCTTCCTGCTCCTATAATCCCTTTTCCCTCTGGCCAAACCTCCCTTTCCCATAGGATCCCCGAGTCACATGTCCATATGACATGCAGCTGAGGGATGTTTAACCCTCTACATGCCCATGCAGGCACTCCGTTCCTCCACTGTTCTAGTGTAATAGATGACCTGCAGACCAGCACACACTTCTAAAGATATACATTGGGGCTGGCAGAGACAGTACAGCTGTGTCATGACACCATCAGGAACCAAAGTTAAAGCAGGATCAGTTAGGACCAATCTATAGTAGGATTGCCTAGGACTGATCAATGTTGGAAGGAAATTTTTATTTTTGTGCGTCACTTATATATAACTGAAAAATGACGTGATTTTAAACATTCAAAACATTTGAACATTCAAAACACAGCACATGATGTAGCTATTGGGTGGAAACATACATCAATTTAGTCCACAACTGCAAAAAGGGGACCACTGCTGCTTTGTGCGCTCTGTTGTAATGTCTGTGCGCATGCTTGGCGAGTTGTGTGCACGCGCACACGCGCACAGCTTAGAGGGAACACTGGGACTGATGTATATCAGGGTCTACTGGGACCAATGTTTAGCAGGATATGCTGGAACCTATGTATAGCAGGATCATCTGGGACTGAGGTACAGCAGGATCGGCTAAGTTTTATCCTGCTGTACAACAACTGGAACAGCAAGTACATACATGAGTACAAACTAGACTTACAGATGGGGCAGGCCTCTTCTTTGCTGGCTAATCGCCAGAACATCAGTGCTGGCGATCCGCCAGCAGCCTGCCTCACCATCTGACTGAGACGCGCGTGTGTGTCACGCGCATGCGTGCCTCACGCGCACGCGCGTCTCAAACTCCGTCGGCGGGGCGACGGGAACACTGTCCGTCTCCGCCACAGGGACAGGGTTGGGGGGGGTACAGGCAGGCGGCGGGGACCCCGGGTGACCGCCAACAAGCCGGCGGTGACCCGGGGGAGCGGCTGGAAGCGCCGTCGGAAGGGGATGCGCACGCCTCTCGTGCGCGCGTGTCCCCTTCTCGCTATAGATATGGCGCTGGCGGGGGATGGCGGCTGGCATCGCCATCGCCATCCCCTGCAAAGATGGGACCTGCCCCATCTGTAGTTACATAGTAATTAAGACTGAAAAACAATGTGCTTCCAGTGAGTTCAACCTATGGTTAGTGTGTATGATCTATTTGCTACATCCCTTAATAACATGTGTATTCTGATTTCATTTTAGACAGATTATGATTTTTGATTGTCCCCCTGGATTATTTTACCCAACAGATGTTTGTCCAACCTTATTTTACATATATTTAATGTGCATGCCCACGTGTCCTAGAATCATTCCTCAAAGGAAAATGGGTGCCTGACAGACAGTTCCTTATATTGGCCCCTGATATATTTGCACATGTTAAGCATGTGTCCACTTAACCGTCTCTTCTCTAGTGTAAATAATCCCAGTTTACTCAATCTGTCTTCATAGTTTAAATTCTTCAACCTTCTTTGTTGCTTTACTTTGGTCTATTTCCAATTATTTTTTGCAGTGCGGGGCCCAGAATTGTACTCCATATTCTAGATGCGGTCTAACCAAAGACAAATAATTACTAGGGATGTGCACCGGGCACTTTTTGTGTTTCGTGAAACGTGTTTTGGGTAGTGTTTTGGATCTGGATCTTTTCCAAAATGCCACCATTTTCGTGTTGTGTGTTTCCTGTTTTGTATCTGCATTTTTTTTGCCAAAAAACCATAAAAATCACTAAAATCGCAGAATTTTTTTTTTTTTGCTCCTATGCTATTATTAACCTCAATACAGTATCATTAATTTCCACTTATTTCCATTCCATTGTTTTTAGGGCAAAAGGTTGCACCGAGGTAGCTGGATAACTATGCTAAGCCAAACAAGTGTGCAGCACAAACACGTGGTTCATCTAGGAGTGGCACTGCAGCAGCAGACAGGATGGCAGTTTGAAAAACTAGGCTCCAAAAAGCACATAATGGCAAAAAAAGAGGTGAAAGATGGAATTGTCCTTGGGCCCTCCCAGACACCCACCCACCCACCCACCCACCCACCTGTATGTTGCATAAATAACAAATCAATCATTTCAGCGACAGGGTCTGCCACACGACTGTGGCTGAAATGATTGGTTTGTTTGGGCCCCCACAAAAAAAGAAGCAAGTCACCTCTCCTTGTACAAACTGTCTCTATAGAGGCAAGATGTTGTCCTCATCCTCCAATTCCTCACCCCCTTCAGTGTGTACTTCCTCATCCTATGTAGTCTCTGGAGGCAATTGCTGGTCTTCGTTCAAGAATTGATAATTCATTTTGATGAACATCATCTTCTCCACATTTTGCAGAAGCATCCTTCTACGCCGCTCACTGACCAGGTTCCCCGCTGCACTAAAAACTCTTTCGGAGTACACACTGGAGGGGGGACAACTCAGGTAAAATAGTGCCAGTTTGTACCGGGGCCTCCAAACTGCCTTTTTTTTCCTGCCAGTAGAGGTACAGATGGAGCTACTCTCTTTCATTGCCAGAACATCCCGCTGGCAAGCGCTGGTGGAGAGGGACTCCATTAGATTGGGACATGCGAGCATCTCACACGCACGTGCGTCCCAGTCAGTCGGCAGCTGGGCAGCGTGAAATTGCCCATATGTAATGTCCGCAAAATATTACTGCCGTTGTCCGACACCACAAATCCCCAGGAGAGTCTAAGGAGGTTATTCTGATCGTAGCGGCCAAACGTGCATACGTTCACTATTAACGTACGCTATCCGTACGCGCCCGTTGGGGTTAAGTCCACCCACAAATCAGCCGCATACGTACGGGCAGAAACAACGTCAAAGGGGAGTGGCGTACAATTGAGCGTATGCCAACGTACACGGACGGACCAGCCCTTAGACTCCGACAACTGGCGTACAACAGAGCGTACGCCACCGTTTACGGACGGTCTCTCGTCCGTCTTCCCGCCGACTTCTTGCGGCTATCTGAGCGTACGCCAGCTTGTACGGACGGGTCCCTATTGTTTTCAATAGAAAACTCAGCTTATGTCACCGCTCGTGAGAGTGAGCGTACGTCCGTGCACGCTGGCATACCCTTCACATATATGAAATCTTGCCTTTCAACTACACTTCTGACAATTAATTAATTATTCTAATTGTTATTCAATTATTGTTTTCTATTAACTCAATTGTCTACCTTAATAAAGACCCTAATAAAACAACATTTTAACCCTCATTACATGTATATTTGTTATGTTCTAATGTGGCATTTTAATCACTATCTATGTGTCCCCACACTGCTTTTACTTTTAAATAAATTTATGTTGGTGTTTGTGTGTATGTACTAAATTATGTCCATAATTAGTTTGTCCAAAATGTGTAACATGTATACCTACCCTGATGTTATGTGTGATGTTTTAATCTAACAACATTAATCATTCATGCATTTTCACTATGTGTTATTTAACTCAAAAACACACACATTCACACAGCAATCGTTACCCCTCACCTCAAATTACAAATATAACTTACATTACACATCTGTTTGTACCTGCCCTTACAAACCCTATAACATATTTAGGATTAACAACACAGGCAACTTCTAACTGTACATAAACTTTTATTTTTTGTAACGAACATTAAAACTTTTTTTTACAAATTAAATGCGGGCCTTGGGCAAAAAGTATATGTAAATAGAGGAGGGTCAGGAAGATCTCCCTAATAATCTGTGCCACCTCCTCCTGGTGCTGTTCAGTGTCTGTAGTGAAGGAAAAAAAAATAATTAATATATAATATACACAAATGTTTGTTGTATTTTAACATAATACCAAGTTGTGAGTTAAGTGTGAAGGCCACATACATTTTTCAACTACATTGAAGATGGGTCTGCTGTAAACACAGTACTAAAAATGTATATGTTGACACACACATACTGTACATATTACATAACATTAAATTAATTACTCCTTCTTGGATGGATGTATGTATGCTGTATCCCAATTGGTAGTTTTGTTTTGGGGGACTCACCTCTAACCTCACAATTAGGCTGTGCTATTTAAGGGTTATGACATTGTTGTGGCTTAAGCACTCCTTACTATTTGGGGAGGGGGTGGGGGTTGGGGAGGGGGTGGGGGTTGGGGAGGGGGTTGGGGAGGGGGTGGGGGTAGGGGTGGGGGTGGGGGTAGGGGTGTGGGTGGGGGTTGGGGAGGGGGTGGGGGTTGGGGAGGGGGTTGGGGAGGGGGTGGGGGTTGGGGAGGGGGTGGGGGTTGGGGAGTGGCTGGTGGAAGGGGATGTCGAAATTTGGTGGGCCCCAGCTGGACCCATTGTCTCCTCCTCTTCCTCCTCCTCTTCCTCCTCCTCTTCCTCCTCCTCGTCTGGCTGCTCCTGGGCTGCCTGCTCCAGTGCTGCCTGCTCCCGGGCTTCTATGCGTGACCTTGCCCGTGCTGAAATGTTCATGTTGATGGCATAGAAATCGAAGATTGGGTTTCATAAAAAAGGGGGAAAGAAAAATTCACATTAGTCATGCTCATAACCTTCCAAATTATCATTTCTGTTATATTTCAGACATTTATCATGCAAACTAATTGATATGCTACACCCAAAAACTGAGCAACTACTTAAACCCCCCCCCCCTATACACCCCATATACACCCCATATACACCCCCTATACACCCCCTATACACCCCATATACACCCCCTATACACCCATATACACCCCCTATACACCCCCTATACACCCCCTATACACCCCCTATACACCCCCTATACACCCATATACACCCCCTATACACCCCATATACACCCCCTATACACCCCCTATACACCCCCTATACACCCATATACACCCCCTATACACCCCATATACACCCCCTATACACCCCATATACACCCCCTATACACCCATATACACCCCCTATACACCCCATATACACCCCATATACACCCCCTATACACCCCATATACACCCCCTATACACCCCATATACACCCCATATACACCCCCTATACACCCCCTATACACCCCCTATACACCCCATATACACCCCCTATGCACCCATATACACCCACATACTCAGGAACATATTTATAAAAAGTACAGAAATCATTTGCAAAAAAACGCAGACATACTAGTAATAAAAACTTACATCGGGCAATATGGCGGCGAAGTGTAGAAAGCAACACTGGCTGCCGCCGGCGCAGGTCAGACCAGCGCCGCTCGACTTGGCCCAGGCTTCTGCGGATGCCGGTCCGGGTGTATTTTAGGCGGCGGGCAGCATTATACGCCCGCCGCTTGTCCATGTTGGACACATATGGGCCCCTGGGCCCCAGGTGACGGTCCATGACCTCAACCAAGGCCAACAGCTCCTGGGTCGAAAACGCCCTAGCCCTGGTTGAAGTCATAGTGGCAATGGCGCAGTTAATAATTGCAGGTACATATATCACTTTTGGTGCTTGCTGATTGGTGTAAAAAAATTTTGTTTAGTAATAACTTTATTAATCCTTCTTACATTAACAAACTGGATGCGAATAGAAACTTACGCGGACCGTTCCGATATACACACACCATAACCAACAGCATGCATTCAATGTATAGAGAGGAACTGTATATACAGTGTGCGTAAAAGAATACACGCAACCGTCTACTAATAAATACGCTGCTAAAAGGGCACAATACACCGATTTCCATGGAGAGACGTACTGTATATACAGTGTGCGGAAAAGAATACACGCAACCGTCTACTAATAAATACGCTGCTAAAAGGGGCACAATGCAACATGTTGGTGTATGACAATTTCATACTCATTACATATGTAAGGAAAGCATTATAACGTGATGTTTTGAAATGTGACTCACAAAGCATACACGAACTCCAACAGATACCAGCTGACAACACTCATCATTGGAATGACAGGTGCACACATTTCACGATGTAGCACACAATGCTCCACAACCTGTGTATGTGCATATACAGGTGATTGATCAGGTGCGTTGAGACCTGCGTAATTTAAGCGGCAATTATCGGCGGGAAATATCGGCGTAAATGAGCAACTACATTGCGGGGAAAAATATACGCCCCCTTGTTCATGGCGGGAGATTAACATATAAATATTCAGTCAGATGCAGGCCAGAATTGCTGCAAACATGTCTAGCTCAGACGATTCCGAAGCAGAATCCCTGCTTGAAGCTTTGCAGAAGAGGGAACAGGAGCGGAGAAGGAGGGCTCAAGAGAGAAGTAGCCTGCAAGACCAAGCGGGCCCCTCACTAACAGGCCCTGTTCAACCTCCACCAGCTCCACAAGGGCCACAGCAACCAGCCAGAACAAGAGGTTGCATCTCTCCAAACAGGTGTGACCCAGCAGGTGCATGGTGAGAGAACTGGGGCCACCAGAAAACGAGCTGCAACATCTAGGGTGAGGACTGAGCAGGATACCACCACCAAAAAGAGAAACCCTGCATTTTGCGAATTTTAGTGCCCAGGGCACGCGAATGGATAGAATTGGCAACCAGGAAGCCGAGTGCCAGTGCAAGGAGAAACCTTTGGGACAAGATCACAGAGAAAGTGAACCAGGTGTCACCAGTGGTCAGAGATTGGCTAGCGGTGAAGAAAAGGCAAGTGTGTTTGTTCCCCTGATAATGTCATATGTGTGTACATATGTTACATGTATGTTTTGAGAATAATAGAAAGGTGTGTTTGTAGATAGTGCTACACTTCAATGTCACATGTGAACACAACCATGTCTAATAACCCACATTGATATATGAAACATGCACCATTGGTGTGATGTGAGGTTATGGGCACAGTTCTACTCATGTGAAGTACAGTATGTGAAGTATGTGATGGGACAAGAGAAAGTGTGTTTTTGAAAGAGTTGTTGTAACATGTTCCATATGATGCTACTGAAACAAGAATGACCAAACTGTGCACATGTAGCTGGTGAGAAACTACACATCCCAGTATGCCATCCCATAGTTAAATTACTCCATAATAACCACACTGTCAAGCTATGGTGGAATGTGTAGTTTCACAACAGGTGGAGGTGCATAATTTGGCCATGGATGATGTCATTTCTGCATAGTGATCTATGTATGTGCATTTAGTGGCCTAATGAATGAGATGAGACACTGAAATGCCTCCTAATGCAGACATTAATGTGTGTGTGGGACACATATGGCTAAAAAACATAAGATCACCCACACTAGGAAATGTCACGTAGCACAGTGGTGCACATATCTCATGGTGATATTTGTATTTTTAAACTTGTAGGTGGACAGACTTCAAAACGACACTGAAGAGGAAGATGACTGACCAGTACAACCACAGCATGTCCACCGGGAGAGGGCCTATGCCAGATAATTTGGAGTATACCCCCCTGGAGCAGGACGCCTTGGACGTCATTGATGTGGCCGAGGTCAGGGGGATATCCAATATGGATAGTGAGCTCCCGGCGGAGGTCTTTGCTGCTGCTTTTGATGGTAAGTCACAGTAATGCATTGTATTTTGAAAGATATTTTTTTGTGCGTATGTGATGGTGACATTGTTTTCAATTATTATCCTAGAAGAAGCAGAAACCCAGGATGAACCGGCAGCATCTTCCTCTGCAGAGCCACAGGTGGAGCGAGTGGTCCAGCCTCCACCAAGACGACACCCCCAGCCACAGGAGACATGGGATGAGAGCGTGATGGTGATGCTGGAGAGGATCGAGCAGCAAGGGGTGGATGCTGCGATCCGTCAGCAGCAGGTTGGGGAATTTCTGGCAGATTGGAAGGCCACAAACAGGCAGCAGTGTGAGGCCTTCAACCGCATGAATGACACTCTGGCGGCTGGCATGCAAAGCATTGGCCAACACCTCAGCCGCCAGAATGAAATTCTTGCGGAGCTGCTGACCACCGCCAGGTCCCTAAGGGACAATCCCCCATCTGCTGGCCCACCCCAAGCTGCTCCCCAACCTTCCACCTCTGCTGACCCTCCTGTGTCCACTAGGGGAAGACGCCGCAAGCCATCTGAGCCAAAGGCCCCTGTCCCCAAGGCCCCATCTAAAAGGGGGAAAAAAGGGCCCAAATAATGAGACCTGGTTCACTTCCTCTGTGGTTGGACCCCAAATGTTTAAATTGCACTGGACATCTACTTCCTGAGTTGGCCATCGATCCATTTTCGTGCCATGGGCATTAAAGTTCTTATTTTGACCTCTACAAATGCAGGATAAATTTTTGGTGGTGTGTATCTTGCTTAGTATTCACCCTGGTTGTTGCAGTACGTATTCTGGTGTCCCCATTTCTTTCACCATTGCATTTGCAGGGTAACACATGTTTGGAGATATGCAACCTCTTGTCATGGCTGTTTTGTTATTTTTGTGTATATTTTATTTGTTTATTTGATTTCTGACATTAAAGTGTCAAATAAGCTGTGATGCTGAACAGCAAATAAATTTATTTTACCAATTAAAACAAAATTGTTGTATGTGTAATTTCTTGTGTGAAACAAATACTACATTTATGTGTACTTACTGACCAGGGTATTTTTGAACATTTGTTGAAGTGTGGTAGAAGTTTCCCATGTGTTACCCTCTCCATGGCCATTCCCATGTTCCTATCCAACTTTTCCCTGCTAATTAGTTTGTGTCAGCACATGTGCAGAGCAACTTAATAGGTGAGAAAGCAGTTTGTGTGCAGGTGAGGTAGCTCCTACAGTAGTAGGTAAAAGCAGGTCCAGAACAATGCTTTCCTCATGAAGTGGGTGAGGTAGACAAACAAGGGTCAAAAGGTACATTTGTGTAGGAATGCATATGTGTCCTCCCTAAAAAAAGATGTGTGAATCGGCCAAACATGAGAAAATTGCTTGTGAACAAACATGTATAACTTTTTAAATATATATGATTTTACAGTGTCATAAGCAGATGTAGGAATCCTTTGTTAGAGAGATGTGAGTGCAATAATGTGATTGGTGGCATCTTACATCCAGAGTGTAGTAAAATCCAATTCATAGCAGATCAGATAGTGGTACAGTTCTGTATTTTGGGTACTATACAAAGATTGTGTGCAAAATAGTGGGCATGGGCTTAAAACATTGCTGAAACATCCTTTGTAGGTGTTAGATGTGGTTTATGTTATTGTATCATAAATACAAAACCTATGTTTGTATTAGAGTGAACACGTTGACACATGTCGACTTGTGTAGATTGAGTGTGCTACTGTGTAAAGTCTATGAAAGCACGTAGTGAATGTGTATAACTGTTTAACAAATACCTACCTTAGCATATATAAGCAGGTCTTAAAAAGATTCTTACCTTAAATTAAACAAACCTTTAAATGTCGAGAAGTATAGAAAGATAAGCTTCCAATGTGTTTGAGTGCTGTGTGTGGCTTGCAGGTAGTGAAATCATGGTTTGGACTTAATAGACTGCAGCATTGCTTATTACATTCAGGTGTATGTGTTTGAGTAGTAATCAGCGTTAATTAGAAAACCCAGGCGCACGCTGGCATGTGGTATCTGTAGGGGTGGTCTGAGCTGGCGGTTGGCGGCCGCCTGTTTTGTGTCCGAAATGAACGGTGCTTTAGGCGATCGTGCGGTAGTAGCACCGCTCATTTTTGGTGCACACCCCCGTGTACGCCCATATTTACGCCCATTTTCCCTCATTATTTCGGCCGCTCCCCTCAACACGCCCCTATGCCGCCCCCAATGCCCGTACTCTCGCGTACAGGTTTTTTCGCACGGAGAGACCCGTCCGTAAGCGTTGTTGAGTGTTCGCACCTGCGCATTAGCGAATGTACGCATGCGCAGATCATGAAAAACCCCGGAACGTACGCCAACCCTGTGCTCTTATCTATAAATAGTGTATGGAAACACTGCATTACCTCTCTCTCATCTAGCATTTGATACAAAAGTAGATGCTAGAAAGCAGAGGAGGTAAGCAGTGACACGAAAACACCTCTATCTCAGCTCCTACCAACTATCCTTTCTTACAAGCAGCCGTTTATGTATAAATCATTGAGTGATTTCAAAAAGAGACAATGATTAATAAACGTGAGAAGCAAGCAGGAATGGCCTGATATGTAAATTATATACAATAATGTAAAGAGGTTTTGAATTGTGATAAACCAGAAAAGGCTGTTTCCTGAGAACATCTGACATATTGTTATAAAAATCTTCGCTAATGGAGAAAAATTGATTTTAATTGTTTTCCTGTGTCTTATGAGAAAACTGACTATTTGCATCTTAGGTGAAAGGTGCAGATAGACAAATGTTATTGAGTAGCTGCATCTCTATGAAAGAGTTGCAGACAAACATTTGGAATGTTACAATCACTTCAAATATTCCAAAAAGTGACAATAGTCACCCTTCCTTTTAAGAATATATAGAAATAAAAGTTATGTTTTAAAATATTATAATAATACAAAATACAAATCAAAGTGTGCCCCAGGTAAGATTTAATCAGTCTTTTCTTGCATCTTATTGCGAGACCCCCTTCCTGTGCCCTCACTGCCCTATGCTGTGCTGACGACATATATCCTGTGTCCAGTGTGATGACATATATCCTGTGTCCAGTGTGACGACATATATCCTGTGTCCACTGTGACGACATATATCCATTGTCCAGTGTGACGACATATATCCAGTGTCCAGTGTGACGACATATATCCAGTGTCCAGTGTGACGACATATATCCTGTGTCCACTGTGACGACATATATCCTGTGTCCAGTGTGACGACATATATCCTGTGTCCAGTGTGACGACATATATCCTGTGTCCACTGTGACGACATATATCCAGTGTCCAGTGTGACGACATATATCCAGTGTAACGGGCTGTGTCCAGGGGCAGTGTCCAGTGACCAGGTGCAGTGTCCAGTGTCACAGGCTGTGTCCAGTGTAAAAAATCAGAAAAATAAATAAAAGTATTAAAAAAAAAACAAATTTTTGGAGGATGATGGAGGAGGAAATAGTGGGAGATCAGCAACCTGATAGAACTTCTGAAGCTGCTACCACCAGTCAGATTAATGATGGCAAGGCCAATGGTCAAATGCCTAGAGGCCATGTAAAAGCAAAGCAGAAATCTCATTTTACAGTGGTCCATAAAAAAAAATTAAGTCACGTGCGGAGAAAAATAAAATTGGCCGTTCACCACACGCAGTGGGAAGGAAAGGCTACGGCCTTGGCCTTTGTTTCTGACTGATGGTACAGCGTCTCAGAAGAATGATGGTAACCCTTCTGCTACTACAAAAAAAAGAATGAAAGTTTTTAAGACAAAGGCGAGTTCACAAATGTCACAAATCCCAGAGGAGAGTCTAAGTGTGTCCGTGGATGCCATATGTGAGCCGGACCTTTCAAATGCTGTTTGTGAAGAGGAGGTTCATTCCACCATTTGCATGCCCTCTGCATGTGTGTGCAAGAGCATCCCCAGTCAAGATTTTGACCTGGTTATTGAGGATGCTTCTGAGGAATTGGATGAGGATGTGGATTCTGTTGGTGAAGCTGGCACACAGAGGGATGCGGATGATGACGATGTTGAGGATGATGTTGTTTGTTTTAAGGCACCGACGGAGACAGTTGTTGTCCGGGGTGTGGAAAAGCCCATTGTCATGCCAGGGCAAAAGACCAAAAAATCCACCTCGTATGTATGGAATTATTTCTACCCAAATCCGGACAACAACTGTCAAGCCGTGTGTAGCGTTTGCAAAGCTATTGTAAGTAGAGGTAAGGACGTGCAGCACCTTGGGACCTCCTCACTGTTACGTCATTTGCAGCGCATCCATCAGAAGTTTTTGTCAAAAGAAACTGTGAACAAACATGTAGCAGCCCGCCCAGCGTCACCGTCCTGCTCCCCTTTCTCTGTTAAATCCAAGGTCCTGCAATCTCCTCAAACAACTGCATCATTCCCATCCTCAGAGATTATGGGATTGGGAAGTAGTCCTGCACCCAATGTCATGATCCTGAGTGAATCCTCTCCTATCCTGGATTCCTCAGAAGCATCCTTAACAGCTACACCTGTTGCTTCTGCTGCTGCTGCTGGTGCTGCTGCTTCCAGGAAGGGGACCAGGAATGCTAGTCCTGATCACTTAGCCAAGCAACTGACTGTAAGTCAATCCTTTGAAAGGGGGATGAAGTATGCCAGCAGTCACCCCGTTGCACAGTGTATTACTGACGCCATAACAACTATGTTGGTAATAGACGTGCGTCCAGTATCCGCAATTAATTCTGTGGGTTTTACCCAGTTGCTAGAGATCCTGTGTCCCCGTTACCAAATTCCATCTAGGTTCCACTTCTCCAGGAAGGCAATGCCCAGACTGTACACGGACATTAAAAAAAGCGTTGTTACTGTCCTTAAAAATGCCTCTGTACCCACTGTCCACTTAACCACGGATATGTGGACAAGCGGAACAGGGCAAACAAAAGACTACATGTCTGTAACTGCTCACTGGGTGGATGTATTGCCTTCAGCAGCAGCACCAACAGCAGCAACATCATCTCCCATTGCTATTCAGAGGCAGGCTACACTGTGTATCACCGGTTTCAGTAAAAGGCACACAGCGGAAAACCTCCTAGAAAAACTATGGGAAGTCATTGCGCAATGGCTTACCCCACTTGGACTCTCCTCGGGATTTGTGGTATCCGACAATGCCACCAATATTGTGAGTGCATTACATGTGGGCGAATTCCAACATGTCCCATGTTTTGCTCACACAGTAAATTTGGTTGTGCACCATTTCTTGAAAAAGGACAGGGGTGTACAAGAGATGTTGTCAGTTGTTCGGAAAATTTGTGGACATTTTCGCCATTCTGCAAGTGCATGCAGGAGATTGCAAGACTTGCAAGAAAAGCTAAATTTGCCCTGCCATCAGCTGAAGCAAGAGGTGGTCACGAGGTGGAATTCCACCCTCTATATGCTTTAGCGGATGGAGGAGCAGCAAAAGGCCATCAAAAATTACACCTCGACCTATGACATAGGGAGAGGAACGGGAATGCACCTGAGTCAAGCTCAGTGGAGAATAATTTCCGTGGTGTGCAAGATCCTGCAGCCCTTTGAGGCTGCTACACGCGAAGTTAGTTCTGGCACTGTCACAACTGAAGGGCTGGATGAAGTCGTGTGGTGTGTAGCAACCGGAGACGGACCAGAGGAGGAAGGATTAAATCGTGCAGGTTTAATAATAGAATTCATAAATGAAATAATACACACTTGAATACTTTCTTAAAGTGGCAGTTAGTGGTAATAAGACTTGAGCCAGCACGGCACTTTGAAAGAAGAAAAAGTTCATAGAAACAATAACAGTTCACATACTGCGGACAGCAGGCTGGGGTCTTGAGAAATGAAGAAATCCGGAAAGAGAATGTACTTGATGGTAATGAGGGATCCTTGAAGACTGAAAGAAGCTGGATGATGACAAAAGAATGGGAAGTTGCTTGGAAGCAGACGGCTTGAAGGGCTTAGGCCAGGAAGCTCAGGGATGCAGGCAGAGACCAGACTGTGGAGAGAACTGGCTGGGGTTAAGCTGAATCGAGTCCAACACAGAGCACTGAAGCAAGGCACCAAGTCAGGAGAGGTGAGTCAGAGAGCCGGAGTCAGCTGGGAGCTGTGAACGCCTCTGGAGACTCTTTGTACTGACACTGAACAGGCCTAGGCAGATCCCCTATATCCCTAGAGGGCGGCTGCCATTGGCTGTCAGGTCAGTATGGGCGGAAACCTCAGACAAGGACCAATCTGCTATTTGCCCTTAACCAAGATGGCGGCGCCGGCCTCCCGGCGCCCTTACAGCACATACCGCTACACTTGCCGGCGTCCCACGCTGCCTGCTGCCCACCAGACTGCCACTGCCTGCTGCCACTGAACTGGAGACCACTACACGCTAGCCGACGGCGGGCGCGAACGGGTGAATAGTAAGCCCGCCGCGCACCGCCGCGGCTGAGTGTGACAGTACCCCCCCCTTTCTGGGTGACCCCAGGGCACCTACGCACCTTGTGTGGATTCCTTTGAAAGAATTGTCTCACCAGACGGGGAGCATGGAGATCTGCAGCATCAACCCAGGAATTCTCTTCAGGACCGAATCCAAGCCACTCTACCAGATACTGAAGATGGGTATTGCGGCAACGTGAGTCGATAATGCGCTTCACCTCGAACTCTGTCTCTCTTTCTGAGCCAATCTTGGGCGGTTTAGGCACCTTTTTCTGATATAAGTTCAGTCGTAAAGGTTTCAAAAGAGACACGTGAAAAGAGTTTGATATCTTTAAGGAAGAAGGGAGCTGTAGTCTGTAGGCCACCGGATTAATTACCTGAGTGATTGGGTACGGCCCGATGAACCGAGGAGCCAGCTTCATGGATGGTAACCGAAGGCGTATATGGCGGGTAGACAGCCATACTCGATCTCCAACCTTCAACTTAGGAGCCGCTCTTCTTTTCCTGTCTGCCATCCTTTTATATCGAGCGGATGCTTTGAGGAGAGTGGTATGGACGTCTGACCAGATCTTTGCAAACCGTTGTAGGGAAGAAGCAGCTGCAGGGACATCGGGCAATGATAGATCTGAAAACTCTGGAGATCGGGGATGTTTGCCAAAGACAGTAAAAAAGGGAGTGGTGCCGGAGGATGAATGATAGGAATTGTTGTGCGCAAACTCCGCCCAAGGCAGAAGGTCTACCCAGTCGTCTTGAGAGGAAGAGATGAATAAACGAATGAAGGCTTCCAAGTCCTGGTTGACACGTTCTGTCTGCCCGTTGGTTTGTGGGTGGAAAGCAGTGGAGAACTTGAGCTTGACTTGTACAGCGGAACATAGGGCCCTCCAAAACTTTGCGACGAACTGCACGCCACGGTCAGATATAATTTCTTTGGGCAACCCATGGAGTTTGAAGATGGTGGAAATGAAGAGCTGAGCCAACACTGGAGCAGATGGAAGGCCTTTCAATGGGAAGAAGTGCACCATCTTTGAAAACCGGTCAACCACCACCCAAATTACTGTGTGCCCTTTGGAGGGAGGAAGTTCGCAGATAAAGTCCATAGACAGGTGGGACCATGGTTCTGTTGGTATGGCTAGAGGTAGAAGAGGACCGACAGGAGACGTTTTGGAGGACTTATGCTGAGCGCACTTTACACAGGAGGCGACAAAGGTGGTTACATCACGACGAATGGTAGGCCACCAGTATGAACGCAACAGGAACATTAAGGTCTTCTGTGCCCCGGTATGCCCTGCGAAACGGGAAGCGTGTGCCCAGGACAGCACTCTCTTTCGGAGACTGAGGGGAACGAAGGTCTTGCCTGGTGGAGGTGAAGGCTGGACTGTTACTTGAGCAAAGACCAGAGGATCGAGGATGGGTCGAGGAGGAGTGTCAAGATCAGCTGAAGTTTCAAAAGAGCGTGAAAGAGCATCGGCCTTGGCATTCATCGTCCCGGGTCTGAATCTGATTTGGAAATCGAAGCGTTCGAAGAACATGGCCCAGCGGGCTTGACGAGCTGTAAGACATTGGGCGTGCTTGAGGAATGAGAGATTCTTATGATCGGAGTACACAGTAATTTTATGTCGTGCCCCCTCCAGGAGGTACCGCCACTCCTCCAACGCAGATTTGACTGCCAGTAACTCCTGCTCTCCAATGGGGTAATTCTTTTCTGCTGGAAGAAACTTCTTGGAGAAGAAGGCACAGGGATGAAGCACCTGGTCCTCCCCTCTCTGCGACAAGATTGCCCCCACCCCCTCTGAGGATGCGTCCACCTCAAGAATAAAGGGTTTGTCGAGGTTTGGCTGAAGAAGGATTGGGGCGGAGACAAAAGCATCCTTTAGTTGTTGGAAGGCTTGGGAGGCCTCAGGTGACCACTGACTCGGATCAGAACCCTTGCGGGTTAGAGCTGTAAGAGGTGCAGCAAGGGTGGAGAAGTTCCGGATGAAACGACGATAGTAATTTGAAAAGCCCAGGAACCTCTGGATGCCTTTGAGCGTTGTGGGCGCTGTCCAGTCTAAGATGGCTCTTACTTTTTCTGGATCCATCTCTATCCCAGTGCTGGAGAGGATGTGGCCAAGGAATGGAATGGAAGTGACCTCAAAGACGCACTTGTCTAGCTTGCAGAATAATTTATTTTGGCGAAGGCGCCGCAAGACCTCAGCTACTGTTTGCCGATGGAGATGGAGGTTAGACGAGAAGATGAGGATGTCATCGAGATACACCACGATGGAATGATATAGTAAATCTCGAAATATGTCATTTACAAATTGTTGGAAGACGGCTGGAGCGTTGCAAAGACCAAATGGCATCACCAGGTATTCGTAGTGGCCATCTCGGGTGTTGAAAGCCGTCTTCCACTCATCTCCAGATCGGATACGGATCAAGTTATACGCCCCTCTTAAATCCAGTTTAGTAAAGATGGAAGCCCCTCGGATTTTGTCGAATAATTCGGTGATAAGAGGTAAAGGATAGCGGTTCTTGATCGTGATATCGTTCAGGCCCCTGTAATCGATACACGGCCGGAGGGTTCCATCTTTTTTTTTCACAAAGAAAAACCCCGCTCCGGCTGGTGAAGTGGACGGGCGAATGAACCCCTTATCCAAGTTTTCTCGAATGTAGTCAGACATGACTTTGGTCTCCGGCAGAGACAAGGGGTAGATGCGGCCCCGCGGTGGGAACTTCCCAGGTATCAACTCTATCGGACAGTCCCAGGAACGATGAGGCGGCAGGGTATCGGCACCTCCCTTGCTGAAGACGTCAGAAAAAGAAAGATATGGTGTGGGTAACGACAAGGGTGGAGCTGATGAAGACAAAAGACTGGGACCTCCTACTTCTTGAGGATTAGTTTGATGGAGTGGAATGACACGAGGCATGCAAGTAGTTAGGCAGTTCGTACCCCAGGCTGTGATCTCCATACTGGTCCAATCAATGTGAGGGTTGTGCTTAGTAAGCCATGGTAGGCCCAGGACTACCTGGTGTGAGGATTGAGGAAGGACAAAAAATTCAAGAGTCTCTTGATGTAAGGCACCGATGAGAACTGTCACTGGATCGGTTTGAAGGGTGATTTGCCCACTGCTGATGCGACTCCCATCTACTGCAGTGAGGGCCAACGGATGGGCCAAAGGTTGCACCGTCAAGGAATGTTGCTGGACGAAAGAAGAAGAAAGGAAGTTCCCGGCTGCTCCGGAATCTAGTAGAGCCTGGATCTTGATTTTTCCCTGAGGGCACACAAGGGTAACAGGAATGGTGGGCACAGTTGAAGAGGGAGATGAAAGCAGGACTCCTAACCTGACCTCCCTCGGGGAGGTTAGGAGCGGTCGTTTCCCGGACGCAGTGGACAGGAAGCCAACAGATGAGCGGAAGAACCGCAGTACATGCATAGATTCTCACGACGTCTACGGGACTTTTCCTCCACGGAAAGCCGAGAGCGGTTGATCTGCATGGGTTCGTCTGGTGGTGTGGTTGTGGAAGGCCCAGATCTAGGAACAGGAACAGCGTTGGTGGTGAGACGAGGGCGGAGACGATCGGAGCGATTTCTCTCTAGTTGACGCTCCTGCATCCGTAGATCTACTTTGTTGCACAAGGAGATGAGTTCAGCCAAAGTAGCAGGAGAGTCATGGGTAGTTAATTCGTCCTTGATACGACCTGCCAGCCCATTCCAGAAGGCGGAGATGAGAGCCTCTTCGTTCCACTTTAATTCCGAAGCCAGAGTCTGGAACTGCACAGCATATTGTCCCACTGAACGACTACCCTGGCGAATCCTCAGGATCTCAGTAGCGGCAGACGACACTCTGCCAGGTTCATCAAAGATGCGACGGAAAGAGGTAATAAAAGCTTCATAGTCATTGAGCAGGGGATCAGCACGTTCCCAGAGAGGGGACACCCAGTCCAAAGCCGACCCTGCCAGGAGAGACACAATATAAGCCACCTTTGCCTTGGAAGTAGGAAAGTGAGAAGACTGTAAGGTGAAATGCACATCGCATTGGTTCAGAAACCCACGGCATCCTTTCGGAGAACCATCATATTTGCTGGGGGTTGGTAATTGCATGTGATGAGGAACTATTGGTCCAGGTGTAGAAACAGGGACTGGAACCTCTGGAGCTGAAGCCACAGAAACTGAGGGAGCCGTCTGGGGCGGAGCCAAGACCTGAAGGAATTGAGCCACTTGACGTTGGGTAGCCTCCACTTGCTCCAGACGAGCCATGATGCTGTGAAGTGCGTCCGCCATGGAAGCCTGTTCTTCACCCGACTCCATCGGGTCAGTACAAACTGTCACAACTGAAGGGCTGGATGAAGTCGTGTGGTGTGTAGCAACCGGAGACGGACCAGAGGAGGAAGGATTAAATCGTGCAGGTTTAATAATAGAATTCATAAATGAAATAATACACACTTGAATACTTTCTTAAAGTGGCAGTTAGTGGTAATAAGACTTGAGCCAGCACGGCACTTTGAAAGAAGAAAAAGTTCATAGAAACAATAACAGTTCACATACTGCGGACAGCAGGCTGGGGTCTTGAGAAATGAAGAAATCCGGAAAGAGAATGTACTTGATGGTAATGAGGGATCCTTGAAGACTGAAAGAAGCTGGATGATGACAAAAGAATGGGAAGTTGCTTGGAAGCAGACGGCTTGAAGGGCTTAGGCCAGGAAGCTCAGGGATGCAGGCAGAGACCAGACTGTGGAGAGAACTGGCTGGGGTTAAGCTGAATCGAGTCCAACACAGAGCACTGAAGCAAGGCACCAAGTCAGGAGAGGTGAGTCAGAGAGCCGGAGTCAGCTGGGAGCTGTGAACGCCTCTGGAGACTCTTTGTACTGACACTGAACAGGCCTAGGCAGATCCCCTATATCCCTAGAGGGCGGCTGCCATTGGCTGTCAGGTCAGTATGGGCGGAAACCTCAGACAAGGACCAATCTGCTATTTGCCCTTAACCAAGATGGCGGCGCCGGCCTCCCGGCGCCCTTACAGCACATACCGCTACACTTGCCGGCGTCCCACGCTGCCTGCTGCCCACCAGACTGCCGCTGCCTGCTGCCACTGAACTGGAGACCACTACACGCTAGCCGACGGCGGGCGCGAACGGGTGAATAGTAAGCCCGCCGCGCACCGCCGCGGCTGAGTGTGACAGGCACTGCCAGCTTGAGCCAGGTCATGCCCTTGATAGGCCTTTTGCAAAACCAGTTGGCGAAATTGAAGGAGGAGTTGAAGCAGAGTGAATCTGCTAAATATGTAGGACTAGTGGATCACGCTATTAGTTCACTTAGCAAGGATCCAAGGGTCGTCGATTTCTTACAATTAGATCATTATATTTTGGCGACAATACTGGATCCTAGGTTTAAGTCTTACATTGTGTCTTTGTTACCAATGGGAACAAATCTGTAGAGGTGCAAAGACCTCTTGCTCCAAAATTTGTCAGCTGAAGCGGAAAGTGGCAGGCACACAACTTCTCCTTCAATTTCTACCACTGGGGTTGCGAGGAAAAAGCTAAATTTTCCTAAGAGTGCCACTGCTATTCAGTCCGGAAATATATTTGACATCTGGTCCGGACTGAAGGAGCTTCCTAGCATAATGGACATGTCGACTGCTACTGACTATGATGCTATCACAATTGAAAGAATGGTGGATGACTACTTTGCCGATAGCATCGATATAGGTATGTCAGATTGTCCATTCCATTATTGGCAAGAAAAAAAGGCAATGTGGCGTCCTTTGCACAAACTGGCCTTGCTTTACTTAAGTTGTCCACCCTCCAGTGTATATTCTGAGAGAGTCTTCAGCGCAGCTGGGAACCTTGTTAGCGATCGGCGTAGGAGGTTACTTTCACAAAACGTGGAGAAGATGATGTTCATAAAAATGAATTTCAAATTACACGAACTTGACCTCCTTCACCAGCACTTACGTCCTCCTAATACACACAGTCCTCCTGTATTGGTTGATTCCAGTGACGACGAATTAATTGTGTGTGAACAAGAGGATGAGGCTGAGGAATCTGATGCTGAGGATGACATCTTGTAAAGCCAGTTTGTGCAATGCCCATTGCCATTTATTTTTTCGTGGGGGCCCAAACAAACCAATCATTTCAGCCACAGTTGACAGTCCCTGCCGCTGAAGTCCCTGTCGCTGAAATGATTGGTTTGTTAAACTGTGCATGTCCTGTATACAACATAAGGGTGGGTGGGAGGGCCCAAGGACAATGTCATCTTGCACCTCTTTCTGCGTCATTTTGTTGGCTGTTCTAGCGTCCTAAATTTATAAATCTTTGATGGATGAATGGTGGGGAGATGGGTGGTTTATCTCTCCACATCATCCATTATGGATGAAAATATGTCCTCATGGACATCCATGGTCTCATCCATTCCTATCGTACTTCTTTTTGGATGGGATGTCCCGGATGTATGGATGGCTGGGTGGCAGGGCCCCAGCAAATCTTTCTTGCACCTCTTTCTGCGTCATTTGTTGGCTCTTTGTAGCGTCCTAAATTTATAAATCTTTGATGGATGAATGGTGGGGATATGGGTGGTTTCTCTCTCCACATCATCCATTATGGATGAAAATATGTCCTCATGGACATCCATGGTCTCATCCATTCCTATCGTACTTCTTTTTGGATGGGATGTCCCGGATGGATGGATGGATGGATGGATGGCTGGGTGGCAGGGCCCCAGCAAATCTTTTTCTTGCACCTCTTTCTGCGTCATTTGTTGGCTCTTTGAAGCGTCCTAAATTTTTAAATCTTTGATGGATGAATGGAGGGGAGATGGGTGATTTTTTCTCTCCACATCATCCATTATGGATGAAAATATGTCCTCATGGACATCCATGGTCTCATCCATTCCTATCGTACTTCTTTTTGGATGGGATGTCCCGGATGGATGGATGGCTGGGTGGCAGGGCCCCAGCAAATCTTTTTCTTGCACCTCTTTCTGCATCATTTGTTGGGTCTTTGTAGCGTCATAAATTTTTAAATCTTTGATGGATGAATGGAGGGGAGATGGGTGATTTTTTCTCTCCACATCATCCATTATGGATGAAAATATATCCTCATGGACATCCATGGTCTCATCCATTCCTATCGTACTTCTTTTTGGATGTGATGTCCCGGATGGATGGCTGGGTGGCAGGGCCCCAACAAATCTTTCTTGCACCTCTTTCTGCGTCATTTGTTGGCTCTTTGTAGCGTCCTAAATTTTTAAATCTTTGATGGATGAATGGTGGGGAGATGGGTGATTCGCTCTCCACCCCATCCATAATGGATGACAACATGTCCTCAGGGACATCCATGGTCTTATCCATTCCTAGACCGAGTGCGTGGCTTCGGGAGGAACACACGTGATTTGGTGAAGTAGTAAGGGAGGTAAGGGAAAACACACCTAGCCAGCCAGCTCAAACAAATTAACCTTAGCGGTGAATTGGGTGACAGATGTCGCATACAAATTGACCCTACTACCTAGATAGCGGTCTATAAGGGTAGACTATATAGGGATCTCCTAACCTGGGGTCCTAGAGAGGTGGAGGCCACCAATTACCCCACCCCTGCCACCAATTACCCCACCCCCCTCCACCCATTAGGTGATGGATGAGGAGGCAACTGGTAATGCTCCCAGCGTTCAGAAACCACGTGACCTCACGCCAGATAGCGGTCTTGTTAGATATTAAACTGATCTAATCAGATACTACCTTGCAGACTAAATAAGTGCTGCACGAAACGCCCACTGCTCCTTGGCTGAACATGAGGAAGAGTGCACAATCAAGCCAAACAGGGGTTTTGGTACTTGATTGGATCTTCTACCAGAGGAGCGCAGCTACTAGTATAGCTTTGAACGAAGATCGGTCCTTCTCTATTGGGGAAGAATATATGTCATCAGTGACATCCAGAGTATTTATCCTCCTTTTGGGATAGTATGGATGGATTGATAAATGTTTGGGAAGAAGAAGTCCCAACAGCTGCTGATGGTCAGCGTACTAGACCAAGCGCGTGGCTTCGGGAGGAACACATGTAAAGTGGTGAAGTGGTGAGGGAGGAAATGGAATGCACGCCTAGCCAGTCTGATCAAACTTGATAAGGAGGTAACTTGTAATGCTCCCAGCGTTCACAAACCACGTGACCTCATGCCAGATAGGGGTCTTGTTGGATATTAAACTGATCCAAACAGATACTACCTTGCAGACACAGTCAATGCTGCATCAAACACCCACTGCTCCTTGGATGCACATGCCAAACTGCAAAAACAATCCACATTGGGCTCTTGGTACTTGTGTGGAGGTTCTAACAGAGGAGCGCAGCTACAAGGACAATTTCAACTTGCACATCTTTGTATTCTTTGCTCTTTTTTTTGGGGGGGGGGGGGGGAGGGGAGAGTTATTAAACTGCCACCCTGTCAGCCCCTGTAGTGCTGCTCTGCTTCCAACATGTGCCAGGTTGGAAGTGTAAGGTCCACATGTATGTGATGCCCACTGCTGTCACCTAGCTTAGTCATCCAGTTACCTCGGGATAACCTTATGGCCCTACTACAGTAGATGAAAACGATTTTGTGAGCTGTGAAGTGATCAAAATTGTCTAGAAATGAGTGGAAACTAATGTTATTGAGCTTAATAACACTTTAGGGGCAAAAACAGGCCCGAAAACTATTATTTTAGCAATTTTTAGCATTTTTCCAAAAAAATCCAGATCCAAAACTAAAACCAAAACCAAAACCCGCAAGGGTGGTTTTGCCAAAACCAATCCAGATCCAAAACCCGAAGGGAGATCCAGATCCAAAACCAAAACCAAAACCCGAAAAAGTGCCCGCCGCACATCTCTAATTAAAACGTCACATAAATTCGTAAACAAATTGATGTGAATTGATTTATCAATCCGTATGGACTTGTAATGAACTTATGTGAACTCTTTAATTAATAGATGCGTAAGAGCTGCTGTCCCATTTCTATTTATATATATACATAATATTTAAATAATCTAATTACTAAACATCTTGATACAGATATATGTTATGTATTTTTCCTGTTTTTTTTAATGATTATTATTGTGTATTATTAATATGCACTATTACTTCCTATTGCTCTTAAGTGTATAATTTAACAATTTCTTAGCGCTCCACCTTTGTCTCTTGTTACCTGTATTTTCTTTAGGGGTTTAACCCCCCCTAGTAGGAGCAGCTTGACAAACCACCCTATTAGGCGCCCGTTTACTTTTAGCCGTGAGGCTAATAGTTAACTCTTTTTGCAAGAGCTTAACACAAGCCTCTGACCTTTTGTGCAGTCTCGTGGGACTTAGTCAACTCCCAGTAATGCACTGCACACTTGGCTCCTGATGCTCAGCACCATTAATCATTGTCACATTGGCAGATAGGTGAAGCTGCAGCACTACATCACTCCCATGCACAAAACTTTTATCTAAAAAAAAAAATTGGGCTGGGAAAATACATGCCAACCACAGGGGACCCCTAGATAGAGGGGCCGGGGGCCCCAGGGGCACTGACCTCCTATGCCCCCCCCTTTAACCTGGCCCTGGCTGCAGGATCCTCTGGAGGATCCTGGATGGAACAGGAGTCAGTCATGCAGGTGACATGGCCTGCAGGACTGCCTCCGATCCGAATGGTGGAGGAAATTGACGAGGAGTGACATGCTGGTGTGTTTTTTAGTATCAAGGGATTTAGGTGTCCCTGGACTGCTTACGGTCCTAGCCACAGTTTCTGAACTAAACAGTGACTTATAAACTAACTTCAGGTGACGCATAAGCGAGGATGTCCCTATGTGGCCAACAGCCTTACCCCTCCTTATTGGTAATTAACAACAATGGAGGACAGTTGGTATAGGTGCAGTGCAGAGCACTGATGAAGTCCTTTAAGTAGCACACAGCCAACAATAATGTGGAAGCAATACTTTACTTGAGTTGCCTTGGGATGAGATGTGGAACGATGGCTAGAACATCGAATGCTGAATGATGACTTAAAACATCAATGGAATGCAGAACGATGGCTGGAACATGGAATGCTGACAGAACAAGGGCTGGAACATCGAATGCTGAGAGAATGATGGCTGGAACATTAAATGCATGACAGATGGTTAGACATCAAAGGAATGCTGAATGATGGCCGGAACATCGAATGCTGACTGAATGATGGCTGGAACATCATATGCGTGACCGATGGTTAGAACATCAAAGGAATGCTGAACAATGGCTTGAACATCAAATGCTGACTGAACGATGGCTGAAACATCGAATGCGGAGCTAGGCCAAGAACTGCTGAGGTGAGTATCCTATACTGGACACCAGACCACAGGAGCTGGAAAACCTGGAAGTTCATAGGAGCTGGAATACCTGGAATGAAGCACACTGCAGCAGAGAAAGAGAGACAACTGCACCAACAGGAGACAATTGACAATTGAAGAACTAGCATCAGTCTGTGGGCTCCCAGCATACTTATACCCATTGGATTGGCCGGGTAGTTATGACAGGGAGCTTAGACTGCACATGATTGGTTCAGCCTGACATGTGACTGAAAGGATCATGGCAGCCCCCATGTAAGGCTAAGGTGGGAAAGTGTATTTGTATCCACCATTCTTGTGGCCGGGATCAATGGCGGTGGACTGGAGGATTGCCGGACACTGGACACCATCACTCAGTGTGAGAGGAGCGGCGTGCTGCACAACTGTGGACCCAGCAGTGCTGAGGGAACTGAGAGATCAACGAAGGACAGCCACACAGCATACAGGATGCCGGCCGCGTCTGGACTTAAAATGCAAGCACAGTCTGCACAGACACTTAGCCAGTAGGAGAGCCTGCTTTAATTACTCGGATCGTGAAAACAACGTTGATGAGATTTCATGTTCTATGACTTCATGACATGTCTTGACTAGTAGCATCAACTTCAGCACTCGGAGGAAGTGGTTCTTGTGCTTTCACTATTAAAGCCTCCATATTTTTGTACTCCATTATCTTTCTGGAGTTATAAAATATGCGGCACAGGAGAGTAGTGTACCCCTAAACCACACACAAACGGCAGAGACAGAAAAAATTAAAGGGATGTTGGAGAGACAATACTCAAGGTAAACAAGAAGAAAAACAGTCTTGCCTGGATTTCTGTGGTAGCCCAATCAATATGGGGATTGTGTCTAGTAAGCCAGGGCATTCCTAAGACAATATCATGAGAGGTTTGTGGGATAAATAGAAATTCTAAGAATTCACTGTGAAGAGACCCTACTAGAAGCTCAAGTGTAAGAGTTTGCAAGGAAATATTTCCATAAGGAATGCAAATGACATCTACTGCTGTCAGGAAGAAAGGTTGGTCCAACGGTTGCACAGACAGGAATAGCTGAGTAGCTATTTTGGAAGAGAGGTAGTTGCCAGCTGCTCTGGAGTCTAATAAGGCTTTAACCCTCGTCTTCTTCTGGGATATGACGAGGGTGACAAAGATGATGGATTCAACAATGAGAACAGAACTCCTAATCTAACCTCTCCCTTGGAGATTAGGAGAGGTCATTGCCTGGACGACAGGAACAGACAGATACTACATCAGAGGGGGATCCACAGTACATATATATATTCTCCTTTCTTTGACGAGCCTTCTCCTCCTGAGAGAGGCAGAAACAATTGACCTGCATTGGTTCTTCTGGTGGTAGACTAGAGGAGGGACTAGGTCTTGACCAGAAGTTGGACTGGGTGAGTCTGAGGTGATCTGCTCTACTTCTCTCCAACTGATGTTCCTGAAAACATATATCCACCTTATTACATAGGGATATTAGCTTATCTAAAGGGGAAGGCATGTCATGTGTAGTGAGCTCATCTTTCAGGCGAATGGTGAGGCCATTTCAGAAGGCAGACACCAAAGCCTCTTCATTCCAACTTAATTCGGATGCTAAAGTCTTAAATTGTACAATATATTGGTCCACCGGAATTCCACCTTGACGGATTCTCAGGATTTCAGTAGCCACAGAAGAAACTCTCCCTGGCTCATCGAAGATACGTTGGAAGGGGGAAATGAAGGAGGGGTAATCGGAGAGCAATGGGTCAGATCGTTCCCACAATGGAGAGACCCACTCCAGGGCTGGGCCAGTGAGAAGTGATATGATGTAAGCAACCTGGGACTTTGGTGTCGAGGAGTTGGATGGCTGCAAAGTGAAATGCACATCGCACTGGTTAAGGAACCCACAACAGGCCTTAGGAGATCAATCGTATTTACTTGCCGTGGGTAAGTGTAAGTGACCTTGAACTGTTGGAGCAGATGCAGAGGCTGATTGAGAGGCAGCTTTAGAGACCATTGGTGGAGCAGGTGCAACAGAGGGTTGCAGAGGTATAAGAGATTGAAGGTATTGAGCCACTTGTCGCTGGGATGCCTTTAGGTGCTCCAAGCGACTGACTATTCCTTGCAAAAGGTCCATGGGTATTTGCTGATTCCCACTCAATTCCATTGGGTCAGTGCAAACTGTCACAGAAGTAGGATTTTATGGAGTCGTGTGGTGCAAAGGAACTGTAGACAGACCAGGAGATGAAGGGTTAAAACAGGCTGGTTTAGTGAAAGACTTAATATATAATACAGAAATGGGCCGCACTCAAATACAGTACTTCTTTGAGAAAGCAAGAGTCAATGATAATTTAAAGCAAAGTTCCTGTAAGGTGATGAAGGACATTGAAGAATGAAGTGGGTTGTTTGATAAAGTGATGAAGCCTTGAGTAATAATATCTGGAAAGAAGAGTGGATTGAATGACAAATGGTTAGATCCGGTGAAAGACACTGAAAGACTTTGGAATTTCACTGGAGCTGGATCTGGGACCAGAGCGGAAGGGCACTGCCAAAAACCACAAGAGACCATTTGGACTGGACCAGAGGGGACAGACCAGGCCAGGCTGTGAATAATGTGATGGGGTCAGGCCAGCAAAGGATAACTGACAAGTTAGGCTGGGAGCAGCAACAGGCACTAGGAGAGTCTGGAGTCTTACCAAACAATGCAACCGGCTCAGAAGACTTTTTACACTGACCCAGATCAGCCTAGGCAGATCCCCTATATACCTATTGGATGACAGGGCAGGCATACAGGAAAGACCTTGACCTGGCCCAATAGCTCACTTGCCCTAAACCAAGATGGCGGTGCTGGCCTCACAGCACCACCAGGCAAAAGTCAGACTCCAGTGCAGCGTGACCATCCCCTTGCCGATGCTCCCATGCACGCTGACCCTGCTGATCCTGGACCCCCAGTGGACATATGCTAGCAGGCGGCAGACATGGACGGGTGAGTAATGTGCCTGCCATGTACCACCACAGCGGCATGTGACAGGAAGAGCAGAGCATGCTATATGAGGGTTAGCAGCATCTGGCTGCCGGTCAGCAGCAACAAATTCAAATGTTGCAGGATGAGTTAAAAGCGCTGAAAAAAGGTGAGCCAGAGCAGGAAAGGCTACCGAGGCTCACCTCAGCTGATGCTATAGAGGCATTCCTTTGCACATTTGAGCGCAAGGCCACATATTTGGGATGTTTGTTAAATTGTTGATGTTCCTGTCTCCCAGGAGGGACACGGGTGCACCAAAAGGGAGGGGGCGCAACGGATGAGCTGGTTGACTCTGAGTGGCTGCTGCAAAAGCAACAGGTTTAGTCAAACCTGGGAAAGGGATACAATATGCAGATAAAAATGCAGCGCCTATAGTAATTAAGGTACTTGTGGATTATCACGGCTCCTACGATGGCCATCGTATGCGAAAAAATCGCATCGCATCACATGCGATTTGATCGCATGCGATCGCATACGATTTTTCACTGAAAAGCATCCAAATGCATTGGAATTAGTATAAAAAATGTTCAATGGCCCCCAAATGGCATTTTTGAGGCTGTACCACCCCCACTGCGGCGGTATGCGTCCTACAACCTTTTCATACCCCCACTATCCACGGCGGCATGGATTTGAGAATAGAAAGTGTGGCGAGCGCAGTGAGCCACCGAGCCCGAAGCGTGGCGAGCGCAGCGAGCCCCGCGAGGGGACACAGATACCTTCACAGGTATCCGCGTCCCCTCACGGGCTTCACAGGTGTCCGCGTCCCCTCGCCACGCTTCGGGCTCGGTGGCTCGCTCCGCTCGCCACACTTTCTATTCTCAACTCCACGCCGACGTGGATAGTGGGGGTATGAAAAGCCACGCTTCGGGTTTGCGTTGATAGTGGGGGTGGTACAGCCTCAAAAATGCCATTCGGGGGCCATTGAACATGTTTAATACTAATTCCAATGCATTTGGATGCTTTTCAGTCAAAATCGGAGGCGATCGCATGCGATGCGATCGCATACGATTTTGACAAAAACGTCAAAGATCTGTAAAAATCTCATCGCATCGCATGCCACTATATATTGCATGCGATGGCATGCGATGGGAGCCGTGATAATCCACAAGTACCCTAATAAAAACCAATGAGTGAACAGGAGATGGGGAGATGGGCGCTCTACCTCGGTCGCCGGCTGCTAAGTCTGGTGTGTCCAAACCCAGGGTAAGCTTTATATAGAGAATGACTAGCGCTCTGGCTTTAACTTGATATCAGAGGTTTGCTGCGGATGGGTATAGGGTGATATGCCCTGCGTGTGTTAATTGTGTTATACAATAATAACAATGTGACAGTATATTAAAAGAAAAGGTGTTTATTGAACTTAATGTCATGAGTCTATAAATGACATCCAGAAGTGGGGGGTATGGGTGGTGGGGGATGGGGGCCCTCTAGTGAAGGGATGTAGAGGGGCTGGTGGTGGCTGCAAGAGCCAGAGTCCAAAGTCACAAAGGGGGGTTTGAGACAAAGCACACACTGCTTCACCTCCTCCAGTCTGTGTGCTCTGTGGAGAATGAGGCTATGGAGATAGCAGTGCACAGTATATCGCTTGGCTATAGATGGATGGTAGGTAGCAGTTCTTTCAAAGGGTCATGATAAGTGTCCAGGTGTCGCTCAGGATTAAGAGCGTCCTCTATGCTGGCCAAGCGGTGCACCTAACACTTACCTGATACCCGCTGATGTCCTTAGTCCTTCTGTCCCAAGCCGCTTCGCCGCTGTTTGAACCGTATCCTGGTGCAGATCACCAGTGTAGAAAACCGTGTCGCTTCAACAGAGACTGAAGCACTTCCGGGTCCCGCTGGCTTGCGTTCGCCGGGTGCTGCTGGTCTCTGGAGTAACTCGAGCTGCACTCCCAGTGGGGAGGAGACTGTTGTAGATGGCTGGGTGTGAAGGGTACCACCCATACTCCCCACTTCTGGATGTCATTTATAGACTCATGACATTAAGTTCAATAAACACCTTTTCTTTCAATATACTGTCACATTGTTATTATTGTATAACACAATTAACACACGCAGGGCATATCACCCTATACCCATCCGCAGCAAACCTCTGATATCAAGTTAATGCCAGAGCGCTAGTCATTCTCTATATAAAAACCAATGAGTGATTGGATTGACTTTACATTAGTTTATATGTAAAGCATAAATAGTAATACAATTTTAATCAATTAAAATATAAACACATAAATAAAAAAATAAATAAATTGTTTCATATATATGAAAATGAAAAACCATGACACCTGTTGACCCTCACCCATGTTGACCTAGACACCTGTCGACCTTCCCACCTGTCGACCCAACGGTGTTGACCTAATGACTGTCGACCTAAGTGCTGTCGACAATATAACCATATCCCATCCTAAACCACCCCAAGAGACTGAGTCTGAGGCCCAGTGGAACCCAGTTGGTTAAAAGATATCAGTCTACAGGATTTTGGGAGAGAATGGGTATGGGAGGGTGGCATGTGGTTCCATTCAAACCACAGCTGTCAAGTGGGGGGTTCAGTCACAGGCTTGGGGCCCTTTGTGTAACTGCCCATTATGCCTAGTGGAAAACACTGCAATGCATTTAGTATAAAATTAATTTCAACCCCGCTATTTTAACTCCTTGTGGTTTGTAGAGAGCGACAGTATACAACACAGATGAGTGAAAATAATGATGTCAGAGGGTTAGGCAGTCGGCTGGTACAGTACTTCCAACATTACCGTGCCATTGGTCAAAAAGTCTGAACTTGTGATACATGTACCCAGTGTGTGATTAGCTGTATTTTGTAAATGCCATATTCAAAAAATGTTTGACACAAAACATGTGGCGGGTCAAGAGCAACCTCTGTTGTATATTAAAATTAACATTAAATTATTTTGAGCTCTGCAATTCTCTTACGTCAGATTTTATATTTCTAGGTCCATCATCCTCATATTTTCCTGTACAGCAGCCAAATAACATCACAGCTGACACAGAAGGTTCTGTGACTCTCAACTGCTCATACAGACATAACAGTGATTACAGAGATACAGACGTCCTGTGGGTCAGAGCTTACTGGATAGTGAACAGCACCAGTGGCCCTTATGCCTACCACCCCTACCAGGAAATGGTCCATCCCAGGTATAGGGGAAGAACAGAGATACAGGGATTAGCAGACCTCCGCATACAGGGGGTGCAGAGAGACGACAATGCCACCTACTACTGCTTTCTGATGATCAAGCTGTGCACAAGAAATGAAGTACATGAACACAGAGCTGCACATGGAGAAGGAACCAGACTGATCTTGACTGATCATGACCAGACTTATCGTGACCAGAATGACCGTGGAGGTAACAATATAATCAATGACATACTGTAGTATAACTATAAAAAATGTGTGGCTCCTATCCACTAGTGTATAAACTTGGGAAATGTTCTACACCTGTTAACTCTCTGTGCCACATACAGTACTCTGTGATCTTATAAGCCACATTTCCACAGAACCTGCATTGTTGTACATTGCAGTGATACATACCTACCTGCGTTGTAACGGCCCCAATAAACTATGAGATTTGTGCCCGATCTCACCCAATTCCAGTGGATCGGCCCGTGAAATCGTGCCAAATCGCATGTGTATGACATCTGATCTGATGTGCGATCCCATGTGCATCGGATCAGATCCGGGGATCATACAAACTGCACATAAGATAAATCTTGCGTGCATCCACCAGCGGCACATCGTGGGTGTTTTTAAGCACCCACAATGTATTGCATCTGATGAGGGTGTACTCCGAGAGCCGGGCAGGGGAACACAGAGAGCTGAGCAGAGGGCTAATTTAAATAAAAAAAAACATACAGTTGGAGCCCCTGTCAACTTTGTTCCTTATGTCGTGGCTCACCATGGCTAGCCATGACTATCCTAGTGTTCTCAGCAGCAATACAATACATAGAATAATACAGTGTGGGATTAGCATAGTAATCCTATTACTCACTTAATCCAATTAACAGGCTAAATGAGGAGGGCTCCATGTGTACATATGAATAGGCAGCAGCTGATTGGCTGAGAAATCTTCTGCCGGGTTGTTCCTAGTTAGACCCGTGTCCAAATCCCAGATGCAACCCAGCATTTGTGATGTGAAAGGTATATGATGCCTACACCTCAGCAGCAGCTACATATGCACCTGCATGAGTCGCATTACTATACTACTATATTATAAACCCCTGTCACTCCCTGCTCTGCCTAGTCTGGTGCAGCCAGGTGTAAACACAATCCAGGTCCAAAAACTGTGCATATGAGATTAAAATCTCACACTCTCTTATGTTATGCAAGTTGGGCTACATGCAAATCCAGGGAGTATTTACCCTGAACAGAATCAATATAAAGTAAAAAAAAAAGTAGAAGTTGAATTGCTGTTAATTGTTTACAGTTTAATTGTTTAATTGTTAATTGTTTAACTGTCTTTAGTGAAGAGTTACAATTGTTTCCCTGGATTATGTTTGTTTGATATTATCTTTCAGCACATTTTCTGGAGAAAATACAGAATCTAGTGATCATTGCTTCTGCCTGTGCCCTGGGCCTTCTGGTCATCCTGTGTGTGATCCTGATTATCTTGAAGGCAAAAGGTGAGAAGACCATTTTATTTTCCCTTATGGGGCCTTCAAACGAGGAGATGTGCTGATGAACAATCTGAGTGATGTTGGTTATGGTTTTTACGGGGTACTCGGTCCTGCGCGCCTCCTTCGGCTGCCTGATGATTATCACTAAGGTCACCCTCAGACCTTTAGGTTATGGAAATTGGAGAAAAATGGGTGTGATAATCGTACTGGGCGCCAAAGTTAAAATATAACAGGGTTTATTGGTACAAAATGTTTATTGGTACAAAATGTTAAGAACATATAAAATGCATATAAACATATAAAATGCAATGCAGTGTATGCAAGTATGATTCTTCTTACCCCTAAGGGTATTTGGAGCCAGCAAGGATTTCCATGCCACATTTCCATCCTTGCTGGCTCCAAATACCCTTAGGGATAAGAAGAATCACACTTGCTTGTGATATTCAGATCTTTTTCCCAATTCTGAAGAGAGGGCACAGCTTGCTGTGAATCATTTTGTTGTAAAATTTGATATAAGGAGGAGATTTATGTGGATAGGGTGGGAGGGGGAGACACATAATCTTTCAAAAGGGGATAATTCTCTGGCCGCTTGTGTTAGGGTGTTTTTTGTGTGGAGAAAGTGTCATACCTGGAGGTATTTCCAGAAGTCGGATTGTGGTATATCCCATTTTTGCTGAATATTGGAGAATTGCATTACTACAGAGTTCTGTGTGAGCTGACCTAGTCTAAAGAGGACTTCCAGTGCCCAGAGTTTGTAATGGGAAAGAATGAGGCCTGGGGTGAAAGCGGGGTTCCCCAGGAAAGATGTGAGAGGACCTATGTCTTAGGAGATATTAGGCTTGTTGCGTAAAGTCTTCCAGGAAATCAATGTAGGAGATATGGTCGGATGAATATGCGGGAGTCTAGGAAGGGATGGGAGCCAGGGGAAAATTTCAGGATACTGTTGGGCGCAAAGGCCCTCCAGAACCACCCATTGTTTGATGTCCCTGCTACGCGTCCAGTCTAGGACTCTGCTAAGCATAATGGCTTGGCGATATTTTTTAATATCAGGGAGTTGAAATCCACCTTGAGCGGTTGACCGCATCAATGTATATTTTCTAATCCTGGGGGTCTTCCTAGCCCATACGAACTGTTGAATTAAGGATTGAATGGCTCTAAACCAGGAGTCTGGGATTGTTAGATTATTTTTTGCATTTTTAAATATAATAACACAGCATCATTTTTATGTTATGTTTGGTTATATTATGGAGCCATCAATAAAAGATGAATGGTTAAATTTAGGCACAAAAGTGAATAATAATTAAATGAGTGTTGTATGACCGTCTCCCTGAAGCGGAGACGGACAGGTTCCCGTTGCCCCGCCCCCTGGAAACTGAGATGCGCGTACGCGCAAGATGCATGCATGTCTCAGTCAGATGGAGCTCCTTCTTGCTGGTGGATCGCCAGCGGTGACAGTCTGGCGATTCGCCAGCAAGAGGGAGCCCGGCTCTATCTGTACTTTACTATTCAAGTGGGCATAAAATTCGATTACATGGAGTGCCAAGCATATCGAGCCATGGGAGGGGACACTACACTTATTTGGTGTCCATTTCGATATATGTTGACATAGACACCCCCAAAAAAGTGAAAAAACTCATATCAACCTAGTTACCGTCGATCTAACACTTGAGTCTAACTTTCGTTACTGTCGATCTAGACACTATTGACTATCTTTAGGCATCTAACTAGGGCCCTTATTCTGATCTGTGCGGATATTCCCGCATTCTTACGGAGCGGTCCGCACGCCACGGTGTTCTGCCGCGTGCGGCCATCGTCCGTAGAAACGCCCACGGGTCCTCCGCATTCGGACGGACTCACTCTTTAAGAACAGGGCGTGTTTACGGACGACATACAAACCATGCGTGTGCGGGAGAAACACTCAGATTCTGCACGGTATTACAGAGTATTACAGAGTATGCTCGGGAATACCGCATCCGAACGGGAGCCAAGCGGTGCTACCGCACGTAAGCGGAGTATTTACGCCAAACAACCCACTATTATGTATCTTCTGCAATACATCACATGACCCACTTATTCAATTACCTATCCTCATAAAAAACTTCTTATTTTGAATTGGAATCAATTAGATGGCAATATATCCTTACAAGCATGCCTAACACATGCATTGCACACATTAACCCTTACAGCAATTGAAGTGCAATGGTTTCTATTAAAGCACTGACAAGCGTCCTATTAGTGAGTAATGAGTAAAGGAGTCGATTCTATTGGGTTCAGGTGTTAATGCTTGTAGTCATTAGGCGTACGTTCGCCTACCGCATGAACGAGTGGTGTCCGCAAAGCAATAGTACACTTGTGGACACCGCACATTTCTTCCCTTTTTGATCGCGTGCATTCGGAGTGGTATCCGAATGTACGCCCCCCAACATAAGTGTACTCCCCCGTGTCCGCCCATGTTTCCGCCCCGTTTTGCCCACTTTGAAACTACGCCCATGTGTCATTCCGCATGACGCCCATAATACGCCCATATTTCCCGACTGATTGCGGGGAACAGTTTGGGACGGGATTTGGCCGAACTGGTACGGAGTCAAGGCCTGGCACATGCGCGTTGCGTTCTCCACGCATGCGCAGACGGCGTAAAGACGCCATCCGAAAGTATGCGGTAAAGTACGCGTCAATCAGAATAAGGGCCTAGAAGAGTGGTGTCCGCAAAGCAATAGTACACTTGTGGACACCGCACATTTCTTCCCTTTTTGATCGCGTGCATTCGGAGTGGTATCCGAATGTACGCCCCCCAACATAAGTGTACTCCCCCGTGTCCGCCCATGTTTCCGCCCCGTTTTGCCCACTTTGAAACTACGCCCATGTGTCATTCCGCATGACGCCCATAATACGCCCATATTTCCCGACTGATTGCGGGGAACAGTTTGGGACGGGATTTGGCCGAACTGGTACGGAGTCAAGGCCTGGCACATGCGCGTTGCGTTCTCCACGCATGCGCAGACGGCGTAAAGACGCCATCCGAAAGTATGCGGTAAAGTACGCGTCAATCAGAATAAGGGCCTAGAAGCGTTTGACCAATAGTGGTCAACCACGTGATTGTAAATCTAGATGCCATCAATCTGCTATACCAGAACCCTAGGATTCCACTTGCAGGGTTCAGAACTGGTGTAGTTCAAGGTTAACAGTGTCAAGGTCGACATAGAAAAAGGTAGATGCAAGCAAAAGGTCAACAGAAACATTCAACACAAAAATGTTTACATGTTTTTTTTGGTACTTATGTAGTACCCGGGCGCCCACTAAGCACTTTGCTTAGTGTGGTATTCTCCGTAAGAAGATCACATCGCATTACCCGTTTTAGTGTTAGAAGATGCGTGTGATAAGATGTTACTAAGTAATTTATTCACTGCTCTTTTCCCGCCTGTTAAACGATGCATGAGATGCATTACCTGTAGTATAATTTCTACACCCCCCCCCCCCCCATATACATTACCTGTACTATAATTTTTACACCCCCCACTATCCAAGCCACCGCTAAGCCTTATCAGTGTGGCATTACCCCACTATCCATGCTACCCCAAAGCATGGATAGTGGGGTAATGCCGACATGGATAGTGGGGGTATGAAAAGGATGGGAGGATGTGTTCTGCGGCCCTTCGCGGGGCTCCCTGCGCTCGCCACGCTTCAGGGTGGCGTGGATAGTGGGAGGGTTTAAGGAACACATTCACAGCAGTCATACAACACTTCTGAAACAGCAATGCGGACACATGTTAACGTTAAACTTTCAATTTACTGAATAATAATTATCATAAAATATAACAAGAATAATGAAAAGATTATGAACAATAATATCAATAATAAAAAATTAAAGAATGATATGAATAATGATTAAAAGATTACGAACAATATAATAAGAAAAGATTATATAATGATAAAAAAGGCAGACGCTGAGAGGGCACTGCAGTAGCCTTTGGCAATAGGGTCACAGCATGTAAGATTCTTTGAAAAGGATCTTCTGCTCCTAAACTTTTCCCCCACATAAACTCCTGTAGATAGGATTGTAAGTGGTGCCTTGCAGTGCCTCTCTGTCTTTCATTGCACCATTTGACAGCCCCCACATCCGCTCTATATTTTGGGTATGTACCCCTGATTCAGGGTTGACAAAATTATAGCGGTGATTCACCCTGGAACGTTCATACCCTGCCTGATGCAGTTCTTGGGTATTATATGCCCTCCAGCAGTCAGAATAGATGACGGACCCTGGAGCGACATTTGCATTGATGGCAGACATAAGTGTTGTGGCGTCAATGGCGGTCAGGAAGCAGGCTCCTGTCTCCCTGCATCTACCACCGAATACCCATTGCTGAGGCATTATACTTCCTCTTTACAAAAAGGGTCTCATCCACCTCCACCACCAGGCCAGGGCCTTCAATTTGGGTCTGTGGCTGTGACAGCAGATCCATGGTGCAGGCCTCCCTCATGAGGCCATTGTATTGCACCGTCGTCTTAATAGACATATTTAGCTCCCTCTGACAGTAATCCACACTGGTAAGCTCCTGTGCCCAGGAGTACAGAAACTGGACCAGGGTCAGGAACGGCAGCCGGCATCCAGGGAACCAATGGTCTGCTCGGATGCTGACCTTCCGGCAACACTTTTTGTGGCAGCGCCACGTCCCTTCCTTGACAGAAAGCCTCATTGGATGCCCATTAACGCAAGTATGCATAACAGGCAGCAATTTCTTTTCTTGAAAAAAAAGCACAGATGGGAGACAGACGTTTGACTTTCTCATACTAATTCTGCTAATTACTTTCAGGTGTTCTGTGTAAGAAGAAAAGAAGCCGGTGAGTACAGCACAGCAATATGACCAGCCAGCCATCTCCCTGCCCCCTCAATATCCAATGAACAACTCCTTAACATTTTGTATGTCTGTACAGATGTGTCCTCATTACCAGCAGCTCCTTTTTACATCTGGGTGAGCCAGGGGACACATTTTATGCAAGGTCCGCCGGCCGTCACATGAACAGGCTAGTCAACCCTGGAATGATGGAGTTGGGACCCCCCAATATAGGGGTCCCCACCCCGGTTTAACCTATCCAGGGCTGAAGCCTGTGGATGTGTCCGGCACCCCTGGACTAGTAATTTTGTAGTAAAAAATAGAATTCAAATGTAACATTGGATTGTGCTGTGGAACAACAAGTCCCAGCAAGCCTCCACCGCATGCAGGGACTTGGAGAACGACAAGTCCCAGCATGTGGAGCCTTAAAGGGCCCACTGGGACTTTTAGTCCCACAGCATGACCAATGTTACAATACTTACCTGACACCCAGACCATTACAGCTATATTCCATACATTCATACACCATTCACGCACACAAAGTACAGTAAGTAAAAGTTAGTTTAATTTATATTGCTCACTTTCTCTAACAGGACTCAAGGCGCTTCCACAAACATACATATACTCACCTTGCTACACTCCCCTGCAGGCCTGTCCTTTTCTTGTAGGATTGGGGGTGCAAACATCCTAACCCCAAACTGGATAATTACACACTATTACATAAAGCTGCAAATGCTACATTATAGCACTTTGTGTACAGATTCAGAGACTAAGTCGCACATGGGCAGAGCCATCTTGACGACATTGTGGACCCTAGGCAAAGCAGAGCACTTTCTGGGTCTCTACTTAAGTTAACAACAAAAAAATTGGCTGTAGGCCAATAGCAGCTCTGATTTTGTGTAATCTACAACCAAAGCAGCCGCATTCGGATGGTGTGAGGGATACATACGGTAGGCGGGGTTAAGAACACTCGGTTTCTGTCCGAAATACGCATCCATCCGAATCAACTAGAATAAGGGCCCATGTTCCTGTAATTTCTCTATTTATCAAAAAAAGAAGAAAAAAGGCAGTTGTAGGTGGATGCACTTCGATCAGAAAGATTTGAATATTCTTATGTTTAAATAAACATTGGATTTAAAACCGTGGGGACTTCAGTTGTCTTTATTTATTTAGTTTTGACAAGGAGTTACCCACCACTTTGCGAAATAAAGGGTAAAAAATCAAGACATACATACACACATAAAGTGACGAAAGTAAAGATTGGTGTTGAAAAAGATTTAAAACGTGTAGGCAGGTTAGATAGGAGGATGTAGAGTGTGATGTTCAGGGATAGTTCCCGTTGGGCATATGCCTTGATAATTATATGTCACACTGTTAAAAAGACTGGAAAGATTTTTTTTAGTATTTTCTATTGGCCTTAGTAGGCTGAGCAGTGTTGGATCTGTCATTTTATTTATTTTAACAAGAAGAGTGTTTTGATACAGTCTTTGTAACCATCAGTGGATACATTGTATTGCCATCTCATTCCTATCTGGCTTATTGCCCAGATTGGGGATTTTTTGTTTGCTCAAGGGAGAGCAAACACAAGACTTGAAAAGGCTTTGTGGGTGCACTCTTGTTTATGTATATGAAGTTAATTAAAACTTAACATTTATTTTGATCTATTAATATAAGGTAGCCAAGGTTTAAACGATTTAAAGAGTGGAGTATAAAGGGTGAAAAAGGTAGATGAATGTAAATTTTTAAATTCTCGAGCACCAGTCGTAAAGTATATACAAAGTATAAAATGTTGTGTGATGGTACTTTTTGCTGTTCACACCTTACTCTCCATTCGGCGCATTACGTCCTCATCGACATTGATATATGGACAATGTGATTGTGGGCGAAAATGAATGGTTTGGGTCCCCAGTCGGTTTAAATAACCTATAGGGATATATGTTGCCCCAGCAACAATTTTTGTTGGTATTATCACAGCTTGTATTGCTCATGCAGTAGGCGTGTCCAGTACAATTTGCTTAGGGATACCTCTATTGATACCACACCAGGGGTTCTTCAGGGGTCTCCCACACGAATACTATTCTGGCCCATCACTGATTTGTTTCCAAGTTCGGGAAGTTTTTTAGCAGTTCCAGTGAGGTATGGTGGTATTTTTCTGAGGGTTGATACCCAAAATTCCAATTGCCTGGTTAACTGCGTTTAGAGCATTAATAGCTGACTGGATACCTGGGTTTTATTGACCACCAATAGATTTTAAGCTATATATTCATCCTCAATATTGCTGAATTATTAACATAGCACTGGAAAAAGTTCGAGGGCACGTTGTTTCAACTGAAGACTTGTCATTCCAACGTACAGGAAGTCACAGTCACAGGTGATGCAATATATTACGTTCTTGCTTTTACAATTGAAGTATCCCTTGATAGGTATCAATTGTCCATATTTATCCTTTATTGTAGTTGTGTTCTTGATATGTTGACATATTTTGCATCCTCCACAGGGAAAACTGCCATCAGGAAAAGTGTTCTTCGTTTTTGGTCCAGAGAAATGACTGTGAACTAGTTGATCCTTGAGACTGGGTGCTCTTCTCCAGCTCATGTTGACTTTGCTGTCCAATTTCGTAGCTAGGTAATTGTCGCTCAGAATTATTGGCCAGTGCTTCTGTATGATGCTCTTGATTTCACGCCATTCTGCACAGAAATTGCCAACGAATCGAATTGTGGTGTCGTCTTTTTTAGTTGCCGAATTATCATTTTTGAAGAGGATTTGTGACCTTTCTATCCCAGCCACCGTTTGTTGTGCCTTTTTAATGGATCTTTTGGAGTATCCCATCTCCCTCAGTCTGTTGCTGAGGTCATTGCAGTTTTGTTGGTATACTTCTTCATTGGAACAATTCCTCCGGAGTCTTAAGAATTCTCCTTTGGGAATATTGGCGATTGTCGGTGGAAAGTGTGCGCTTGAGTTGAATAACAGGCTGTTCGTTGAGGTTGATTTCCGAAAAAGTTCTGTGTTCACCATATTACCTTCCCCTCTATATATCTTGAGATCCAGAAAGGTTATACTTGTTCGACTGTATTCGGATGTTAATCTCAAGTTGAGTTCATTGTTGTTAAGGTGTTTCAGGAATTGGTTTAGATGTGCTTCGGTTCCCCTCCAAATCATCAGAATGTCATCTATGTATCGCATCTACACAGTGATGCATTCTTCATAGATGTGGTTGTTCTCATGAAAAATGAACTCCCGCTCCCACCATCCAAGGAAGAGGTTGGCATATGTGGGGGCACAGGCCTCCCCCATAGCTGTGCCCCTCCCCTGGATGTAGAAGCGGTTGTTGAAAGTAAAATAATTTTTGTGCAACACAAAGTCCATAAGTTTAGAGAGAAAAGGAGAACGGGGTCTAAACCAATCTGCGCAAAGAGAGCTGCCTGTATTTCTTTTTCAAGTGGAAAGGTCCACCCAGGCCTTTTTAAAAGACTTAAGGAGTGAAAGAATTCTTGAAAATTGAAATATAGGCGCTGTAAACAAATTAGGAATATATAAAGAGGCTAATACTCCCCTATTTCGGTTCTTCTGTCGTCTTCCTTTTTATCCCTTGTCTCGTGTTGTGATATGAAATGACAAGAAAAAGGGGAGAAAGAGGGCAAATTCCCTTGTGTAATCCTGTTTTGACTAATTGGTCAAATTTAATCAACTTCTATAATAATCAGAGAGGATATAAATCGATGGAGTGTGGGGGTTATATCCCCCTTTCAAATGCACTCACACTGTAGTGAATTTCAACAGCTTATAATATATCTCATGCAGTAAAAAAGTCCATAAGTTGTATGAGGAAATCCTGGAAATCACCTGATCCTTCCATTTGAAGAAAGTATTTAACTGCCTGTAGGCCCAAGTCATGTCTTATGCAGGTGTACAATGCTTCGACATCAGGACTTACTAGGATCTCCGTTTCATCCAGGCATACATCATGAAGCTTCCTTAGGACGTCGGCTGTGTCCTGTACATAGAACGGGAGGGTCGTAACATGCTGTCGTAAGTGTGTATCTAAAAAGATACAGGCTTTCTCAATGAGGGCTCCATTTCCTGACACTATTGGGCGTCCTGGCGGTTCTGTGATGTTCTTGTGGACCTTCGGCAGTAGATAAAAGGTCGCCGTACGGGGATTTGGGTTAGCCAGAAAAGCATGTTCAGTTTTTGTGATGGTCCCATTCATTACTGCATTTTTGATGATTTTATCATATTGTCTTTTGAATTTTGAAGTCGGGTCGAAGAGGGTCTTAGTATAACACGAGGTATCTTCTAACTGTCTATTGACTTCCTTCAGATATAAGGAGGTTGGCCATAGATATAAGGAGGATGGCTTCCTGTTCCTGTTCAGACCAGGTGTCTATTGGGGGGTCCCTTCTTTTTTGGCATAAAATTTTGTGAGTAAGAGCTTTCGACTGAAGAGTTGAAGATTGGTTTCCCACTGAAAACGGTCGAAATTGCTGGTGGGACAGAAGGTCAAACCTTTCTGTAGTACATTATGTTGTACGTCTGATAGTATATGTTGTGATAAATTTATTATCTGTAATTTGGATACTTCGGATTCTCTGCTTCCCTGGCCCTCAGTGGGTAGCGGTTTGGCATTCGTGGTTCCCATCTGGTGAAGTCCCTTCTTCTTCTTCTTTTTGGCATGTCTTGTTTTTCTTTTGGACCCCTGTTTCCCCGGCCAAAGTCTAAAAAATGGCCAGAGGCTGAATAGCTTGTGGATTGATGGTATTGTCCCTGTTCACTGGGTGGCCTTGGTATTAATCCGTCTCCCCGATGGGAGCTGTCGTCACTCTGATCGTCTGTGCTCGAAAAATCAGTTTCAGATGTTGATGGAGGATATCTTTGCGATCCCCAGTTATAGTTTCTTCTCCCCCAGTGAAAGACGTGTCCGGTCTGGAAATAAGTCTGATCTCTATAGAATTTGCTCTTCTTCCATTCTATGATCGTTTTTTCATACTATTCAAGATCTTTTTTGTTTTTTTTCGAACTGTATCTGAAAAGCAGGGGACTGTTCCCAGGGTTCTAGTTTTTTACCTAGGGTTTCAATATCTTTTGAGATGGCTTCTAAAGTCAGATGGTTGTGTTGAATGAGTATGCCCATCAATTCTTGGGAGCACTTAAGTAAGCTATTCTCCCATTCTTTTTTGAGGCTTTCAGTACACAGTTCAAAGGCAGGGAAGGTCTTTGGCCTAAGTCCCCTTGGTGTGATTTTCTGACGGCAGTAGTTCTCCAGACTTGTCAAATCCCAGTTAACCCTGGTTTGACGTTGTAATGTATATTTTAGTTTCGTTAAATCATCAGTCCAATTTGACTCTGGGATAGTTTCACCCACGGTGGTGGGAAAAATATTATCCAAATTATCTGTCCTCCGTTTCTGTTGTAGTTCGTTCTTTAAGCTGAAACTCGAGACCTCAGTATTTGTTTAGGACTGCAGGGTGGGGTTTGGAACCGCACAGACTTTTAGTGTTTGTTTAACAATTTCTGAAGGACCAACATTAAGACTATACTAAGTGAGATTCTAATAGTCATGTGGTTGGTGGTGCACCCATGATTTCAGTATAGCAACTGAATGGGGATTTTTTGTTTGCTCAAGGGAGAGCAAACACAAGACTTGAAAAGGCTTTGTGGGCGCACTCTTGTTTATTAACATAACATTAACATAACATTATTGCCCAGATTCTCAGGTAGGCAACAATGTATATTTTACACAGTAAGTAAGATGTTTTATACTTCCACTGAATATGCAGTCTTAAATATACAAGTGGGTACGAACCCTTTATTAATAGCACTGTACTGCTGGCAAATTGCCTAAAAGTTACAGTTTTTAAACAGCATTTATATGTATCAGCGCAGGCACACTCTTAACCTCTGCCAATTACACCTGTCTGGCCAGTATTGACATTTGACAGTGGATCAGAGATATACAGTATTTTTGCCTTAAGTCTGGTGGTGTGCTGCACTATGCTGCTTACTTATACTCAGTGCGTCCCCCGCAGGTTGCCCTGGGGTGGGATACTGCGTGAGCAGAGGTCCTACAGTCTATCAAACAGTGAATCTGACAATTAACAAATACAAATACACAAACTACATCATATCATCCTACAAACTGCCTAACATGGGTCTAGAACACGTGTTTCGCATAGGTGCTCCCTCAAGCTAGCCAGGTATGTAGTGAAAGCATCACTTCCTCTTATATCTTTATCTTGCTATAAAATCTCACACTCTAGTCCACTCCACCTATCCTCATACAGTTATCTTCTTATCATCCTAGTCCCAGCGTGCAAATGGACATCGGTGACCAGCCAGATAAAGGTAACTCAGGCTCATTCTCTTACTGACTCACATACAATCATAGGCTGGAAATGCCAGCACTAGACTCTTCGACTGGTCCTGGTTCCTAAAATACTGTATGGGGGAGCTTAGGGGTCCCCCCATATTTTTTTAAAGGAGTCCATTAGCCAGGAAGGTAATCCCACAGCCAAGCACATGTTAATATTGGTACTTGAAGTCATAGCATTACCCCCCTAACTATTCAGCCCTGGCTAGGGATTCCTTAGCAGTGGAGGTCAAGTTCATAGTTTTTCAGTGTAAAAATAAGATTTAACATAGTCTTTTACAAGGTCCCAGCAAGTCACCCGTTTACGCTGGTACTCAGATAACCACAATACAGGGCATTAAATGGCCTGCTGGTGTCCATAGTTATACTGTAAAAAGAAAATTAAGCTAAAGACAGGATACACACATCATAGAAAGTATACTTTAATAAAGCATGCAGGCACACTCACATACACACACATACTTACATACCCTCCAACTGTACGGGTTTAGCCAGTACAATACCGTTTTTTAACGGTCTGTACCGGCTAAATCAATACCGAACGTATCAGTTTTTTGGCTGTTGCCCCTCAGCTGTCACTGTTGAGGCAGCACGGAGGCAAACAGCGGAGTGGTGGTGTCACTGAAGGTGGCACCGAAAGAAGAGGGGCTGGCTTGAGGGGCTGAATGCAGTTCAGAACTAAACTTTTACACTGGCAACACTGCAGACAATGGTAGCCGTCTTCGAGGCACCACAGCCAATCACAGCGAAGCACCACAGACAATCACAGTGCAGGGGGCATTTGGGGATTTGAATCATGCCCATGCATAAGCGTAAGTGCGTGAGCGGCGGTACATGGGCTATGGTAACGGGAGGACTCGGGAGCACAGGTAAACGGGGTCCTTAGAGCCATGTAGGGGTGTAATAGATGATGCAGTGTGAACAGTACACATTCGCAAAGGGGACGTGGCCACACCTACCATTCCCATGCCCCCTTTCTGAATGTGTAACGGTTTCTGCCCTTCAAATGTTGGAGGGTATGATACTTACCTATAATCCCCCGTTGCCCTTCGGTCCTCTTATCCAAGAAAAATCCCTGGTAGCTTTAAAAATAAAAAATAAACTACTCACCTGTTGCAGTGTAGATCATGTCCTTTTCGTTCCATGTAGGCCACATAGTAGTCACCTGTATTATCGTCACTGCTTCCCAAATGCCCGGAAGCTAGGTGCTTCTCTCATTGAAAACAATAGAGTTTTGATTGGCTGAGAGAGGTGAGTCTCCTAATAAATAAGCGCTACCAACTTCAATGGTGTATCTTATAATGGGAACCACAAGGTTACTAATGGTAAAAACTTGTTAGGGGGAGGGTTTAATTATACAGATGAAGAGACCAATATAAGAATACAGTATCCCCTACCTGTGGCCTTGCATCTATGGCTAGTGTAGCCTGGCGGTATTTTAAAAAAAATTGTTGGACCCCTAAGTCTTTTTCCCCTCCCCATATATTTTTCAACCAGGACTGGTCCAAAATCCCGGAGCTGGTTGTTATAAGGTGGACCTCTCTTTTTTCCATCCCGTATTTTTTCAACCATGACCAGCTCAGAGAGCCCCAGGCCGGTTATGCTTTTTTAAAAATGTATTTGTCAACTTTTCCAGACAGAAGCATGCACGTATCACTGGTCTGTGTGAAAATGCAAAATCACTAGATGCCAACGTATACAAGTGCCCATCAGGACTATTTTTTCCCACCTCTTATCCTATGATGTAGTTACTAAGAATGCCAGTTAAAAATTCATGGCAGAGGTGTGTATAGTAGGTCTGGCCATTACAATAGCAACTTGCCCTCCTCGCTGCTAATTGAACCGGCCCCTGAGTGTATAACTAAGTCCAGGGTGAGTCCTGGGGAAGCAGCCACTGCCTGTGTCCTCAAGATAATGTGTATAATTTATATACAATAAATGTTATTATAGATCTGTATAATTCATTTACAGATGACCAAACGTTTGAGGAAGCTCCTTATTGTGAGATTAACGCTAAGGTAAGAATATTATTTATATTAGTTTTTCATTGTGTGCCACAGAGCTCATGTGGGAAATCTCTAACTGTGGTTGCATCTCGGAATAATGTAAGGGTGCGGCGATATGGCAGTAGCAGAGTGTTGGGAGGGTGTGGGGCCAGATGCAGTAAGCTTCAAAAGTGATACCATGGAGAGTGATAAACAGCCAGCCAATCAGCTCCTATCTGCCATGTCACATGTTTGAAAAATGTCAGACAGGAGCTGATTGGCTGGTTGTTTATCACTCTCCATGTTATCACTTTTGAAGCTTAGAGCATCTGGGCCGTGGTCCGGACAAATTTTGCAGCAGCTGTTTAATGTCTCACGCAGAGGAAGAAATCCAGAAAATGGCAGCCCTCCACCTGTCTTCACAGCAAGGTGGCACAGACAGGGGTTACCATAGAAATGTGATTGCATCACAGGTTGGACAAGGCATGCTGGGTGCCCTTGCCCTGTGCTGGGCGGCCCCCAACCTGCTAGAGACACCAGTCACAGGTTTGCTGCCCATAGTGTCAGACAGGGGCATGAAGATTCCACTGGAAAATGCATTGGCAAGGTCCAAATCTAAAGGGGTGTGGCTAGCCACCACATGAGGACTTGGGCTGTTGTTAGAGCGGGCCTAATTTCCAATTTAGGAGACTAATACAGAGGTTTCCATAGACTGCTGCAGCCGGCCTAAGATTTGTGGATCTTATGTTAAATTATTATTTAGTCCACAACCATCTATATCTGACTATATATAAGCGCCCAGAAAATGCAGGTGTTTCCCGGTCATTAGGCGGGATGGCCATTGACGTCATCAGCGGCCTCCTTCTCCCCACGTCCTTTGCAGCATCTAGACTTACTCAGCACTTGTGAGCAGAGGGGAAACCATTCCATAGTCTGTGATTTGCAGTGGCGTAACAATAGCCCCACAGACCCCACAGTGGCGGGGAGGTGCTGTATATGTGTGGGTGCCAGGGTCTGCGGGGCTGTGTAAGGCTGCTGCCGCCTTCTGGGAGCTCACCTGTGGTCGGAGCCTGGGACCCGCAGAAGATTTGCCTGCGGTCCCGGCTCCCCTGTCTCCTCCTCGCTTCTGCTTCTAATCTAAACGGACCATCACAAAATGTCCACCCACATACAGCAGAAAACTGTCTGCTGTATGGGGGCAGACATTTTGTAATAGTCCGTTTTCCTTAGCTGCTGGACTCTGAGCCAGGAGCGGACAGGGGAGCCAGGACCACAGATAAATCTGCTCCCGGCAGGCGGCAAAACAGGCAGGGGGGTTTTAACTGTGTGTGTGGGGGGGGGGGGGGGGGGGGGGCTGCCGAAATTATGGCAGGGGGGCACATAATTTTTAGTTACACCACTGGTGATTCCGGATGGTTTTCCCCTCATGTGTGCGCTGCGGCTGCGAATGCATGGTCCCAGCTAAGGGTTCCTGGCCACAGATCTTATCTTACAAATACCCAGATTCGTGTATAAATATGTAACTATGTACAGTACTTACTACAAAGCATGATCCTACATAGAAAGGAGCGGGCGAATCTGCTACAGTATGCTACCTGTCTATATATAGTCCCTGCATTATTTACAGCCAATACTATACAGTTCTTGTAAAGCATTCTGAGATCAGGTGATTAAGGATGATACACAAACGTCTTAAGACTGAATATTAACTGGTCAGTCGCTTGCTGTAATAAGGATGTAAATTCATATGTTCAGTGGAAAGTGTAGATTTTTCTGACAGGTCTCTAATTCAGATATTGTACAATTTCAGGTAACAGAACGTGACCTGGCAGATGGCGGTGAGGAAGCGGCAGGACATGAAGAGGCGGAGACAGGAGAGGCGGAGGGTGGAGAAGTGGTAAGTAGAAATAACACGAGGGCGCAGGCTAACAATGGGCAATTGAGTCACACTGCAGACCCTTGTGTTTTGATATTGGATTCCTTAAAAAAAAAAAAAAATATATATATATATATATGTATTTATATATATGCAGGAAAAAAACAGAAAGCGCACAGGTGAGCTAGTATGAAAGTACAAATTTTACTATAATAACAGGCTCACATACATGTAGGTTAGAGAATGCAGGTATGCAGTAATAAAAACCAGCACGGCAGAAGTCCACAATCAATGAACAGCACGGCGGCTAGGCATCAACGGCTGGAAGCGGAGGACCCGGAGACGTCACAGCGTGAATGGCTCGTCATCAACGTCTACGTCAACCCAGGAACGCCCCAACGCGTTTCGTCAGCTTGTGACTTCGTCAGGAGGCGTGTCATGCATCAACAGAGATAGAACTTATATACCCAGCGACGGGCATGCAGCATGAACCTTCACTAATCACTTTAAAGGTATATACCCGCATATATCATTAAAAGCACAATGAGCAGCAACAATACAGCAAAGAATGAATACATAGTAAAAATACATAGTAAAAATACACTAAATACAATCAAATATATATATACGATGAAGAATATATAAAGACAAAAAATATATAATGAAAAAAGTATCGACATAGCATTGCACAACACAGACAGAAGAACCCGGAATAAGCATAGACTAAGGGGTGTACGCCCAACTACAAAGCCCAGCACATCCAGATAAAAAAAAAAAAAAAAGTCAGTGTCGTCAGTGCAAAAAAGGTACTATGTCGATACCTTCATTCATCCCTAAAGGAGACATGGTTTTCAGTGTAAAAATCCAATATGATTCACTGCGACTTAATTTAGATAAAATGTCGCCGCCCCTCTCATCGAGGGTAACATGTTCCAAAGCTTTGAAAGAAATCGAGATTAGAATCACAACATAATGCAAAATGACGAGGGACACTGTGAAGAATGGATTTGTTACGAATACTTCTAGTGTGCTCCAATATACTAATTTTCAAGGGGCGTTTAGTCTTGCCGATGTAGCTTTTACCACACCGGCAAGAAAGAGAATAAATTACACATGTGGTTAAACATGTCATTCTACTCTTTATGTACCATGATTTTGAGTTATCACTATTAAAGAATTTATAATGGTCCCTGTCAACGTACCGACACATCTTGCACTTGTTGCAAGGGAAGAACCCATTACAGGCTTTAAGCCAACCCTCGTTGGATGTTTCTTTTTTAATACGACTAGGGGCCAAAATAGATCGCAAGGAAGAGGCTTTTTTGAACACAACTTGTGGTTTGGGAGGCAATATATCCTGTAACAAAGGATCCAATAACAACACATCCCAATGTTTAGGGAGAACATCTGTAATAGCTTTACTACTAGAGTTATATTTAGTTACAAATGGGATAAATTTATCAGATCTAGGAGGACGTTTCTTATATTGAAGTAACTCATTCCGGTCACGTTCACGGGCTTTTTTCTGACAATTTTTAACCAATTGAGGAGGATATTTTTTTATCAATAAACCGTTTATTATAAATAGCTGACTGTTCATCAAATTTACTAAGATTTGCGCAATTTCTGCGAACCCTAACAAATTGAGAGTAAGGGATATTCTGATCCACTTACCTAAATGACAGCTTTTAAAATGAACATAACTATTGCTGTCCACCTGTTTTATGTATGTGGATGTTTCAATGAAAGCATTTTCAGGGGACCATTCAGATGTATCAAGCAAGAGATCTAAAAATTCTATTTTATTGTCATGAAAGTTGGAAGTAAAACGAAGATTATAGGAATTAATGTTAATAGCAGAAATGAAATTATTAAAGGACATCTCATCCCCATCCCATATAATAAGGATATCGTCTATATATCTGTGGAGGGAAATGATATTATCCTTATATATGAAATTAATCTCTGGGCTTAGCTCCTCCCACTTGCCAAGATAAAGATTGGCCAAGCTCGGAGCGTATGGGGTCCCCATAGCGACCCCACACTGCTGGATGAAGTATTCACCCTGAAACGTGAATACATTGTTGTGCATAACCAACTTAATGCATTCAATAAAAAAATTACTGAAAGCAGAATCCACACTAATGTCTTTATCCAAAAAATAGCGAATCCCGTCCAGTCCACCTTCATATGGAATGGATGTGTAAAGCGCCTCCACATTAATGGTGCACCATTTATATGTGGGGCGCCAAACAAAATCTTTCAAAAATAATAAAATTTGTGTGGAATCTTTTGTATAAGACCCCAAGTTGGTAACATATTTTTGTATGAAAAGATCAATGTATTCAGACAATCTACAAGTAGCATTGTCGATACCAGCAATGATTGGACGACCCGGAGGTCTGTCCAACCTTTTGTGGATTTTCGGCAAAAAATGGAAAATTGCCAAAGGTGGATATTCATTAACAATGTATTTCGCCTCATTATTAGAAATACATTTTTTAGAAAGTCCCTCATTCATAAGAGTTTTGACCTTCTCAACAATAAGTAATGTAGGATCAGTTTTCATACGAGAGTATGTAACAGAATCATTGAGAAGCCTATATGCTTCTTCAAGATAATCAGAACGGTTTAAAATAACAATCCCCCCACCTTATCGGCCATTCTAATAACTATTTGATGGTTATCTTCCAAATCTTTTATAGCACGCCTCTCACTATTATTCAGATTATCAATGCTATGATTTTTATTAACACAATTTTTTTCAAAGTCGGTTTTAATAAGATTAAAGAATGTATCCACATAATTACCCCTGGATTCAATCGGGTAAAACACCGATTTTGGTTTAAGATCAGTCTTATTAACAGGATCAGAATTATTAGTGGGAGTAAATTTATTTTTAGCAAAATAGCGTTTTAATGTAAGTGATCTTACAAATTTATTACTGTCAATGAACAGTTCAAACGGATTGGGCCCATTTTTCGGGGCAAAAGATAATCCCTTCTTTAAAAGAGAGATCTCATCATTGGATAATTTATAATCAGACAAATTAAATATCCCACACTCTTTTAATGTTAATATTTTCTTATTTTGTCCCTTCCCTCCTCTTTTTCCACGTCTACATTTTGTTTCCTTTTTAATGGGATCTTTGGACTGTCTACAGATGCCAGATACGTTTTCCTGCGATCTCTCCATTGAGGTCGCTCTAAAAAATCCCCCTGATTTTGTCTATTGGGTGTATCTAATACTTGATATCGATTGTAAACCGGTACATCATATCTCGGTCTGTTATAATTGTTGCGTTTATAATTACCACGGTTATGATTTGATCTATTGGGAACCGTATGCCAATCATCTTGTTTCTGGTAATTATATACACACACAATCCAGCTGGCGGGAGGCACTCAAAACCACATAAAGTCACTCAGGATACATGTGGCAAAGAGGAGAGAAAAACCTGTCTCTCCTGTGTAATTGTGCCCTAAGGATGGGGGCAACCCCGAAAGCTCTTGGCGCTGTAATACACTTGTTTTTTGCCACATGTATCCTGAGTGCCTCCCACCAGCTGGATTGTGTCTGTAATTTTTATTGAAAGGCTCCTTCTGTGGCTACATTTATTATAGTGCCGGCATATTGTGGAGATATATATATATATATATCCATCCAAGAAATGCCGGCACTCCAATGTACATATAGCATCAACCCAGGTGCCAGTAATAGTAATTACACAGTCCAAAGTCCCACCAGGTAGGACAATAACGGCACTCAAAGGGATTTTTCAGCGTTAAAAAACTGTATTAAGATACAGACATATACAAGACAGTGGGTGACATTTCGGGGGACAAACCCCGTCCTCAGACCCTCCTACAGCAAATAAATCCCCCAAAGTGACCTCATTTATACTTTACCTGAAGCCGCCACGCTCCCCGGACATCTCAGTCGCGTCTGCCGCTGCCGGAAGTGATCAGCGCGCACTTCCGCCTGGATGCAAACAGGGTGTTGCCTAGCAACCCTCTGCTTGCGTTCCACGGGCGGGACGCGTCATTTGACACAAACCCAGACAGCAGCACGCAGCCGCTGGAGTCTCATCGGGAGCCCGGGCGGCCAGATAATAAACAAGACAATTATACACTCCCATGGACCTGACTCCATAAGCACACCTGGCTGTGTGGATTGGAGGAGGTAGCGCCAGCCAGCACTGATGCTGTGTACTCACCCTGCTGGGGCACCCTGAATCAGCACTAGCGCACTGCACCATCCACCATCACAGTCCTTGGTTGCCATGGGTAACTCGGTCTGTGGAGATGTAAATGAAAAAAAAAAACAGGTGTTAATCAATATACAGCAATAATCACAGTAAACATTCAAACATGGACATATACATACACACATACAGAGAGATACATATATATTGGCAGAGATAACATTAGTGAAGATGTCATGTAAATATTAGGCAATATTAAACAATGGGTCTAAACCTCATATAAGGCTATTGAGGTTGAGCTTTTCATTAAGACCACCCGGTTGGATGGTACCCAGCCTAAAAATCCATCTAGCTTCTAAGGTTAGCAGTTGTTTGGCCCTATTACCGCCTCTCATCGACTCAGGGATATGGTCGATCATAAAATACTTTAGAGAGCTTAAAAAGTGACCTAACATCTTAAAATGCCGTGCCACCGGTTGGTCCACCTCCCTGCCCATGATGGACAGGTTGATGGCCGACCGGTGTAACCCCATCCTTTCACGAAAGGACCTTGTGGTTTGCCCCACATAATACAATTTACAGGGACAAACGATAACGTAAACCACATGAGTGGATTTGCAGTTCATGATGTGTCTAATTTCGAATTGTTTAGTGGAGTGAGGATGCTTAAATGTACGACAAGTAATGATGTGGTTACAGGTCATGCAGGAGAAGCAGCTGTAGCAGCCCGGGGGTTTAAAGAACACATTTGGTGGCTTGGGGATGCCCCTGCCTGTGATGTCTGTTCTCATAAGGCGGTCTTTAAGGTTGGCACCCCTTTTGAATGCCGCCAATGGCCTGAGTGTTTTAAGTCCAGGTAAATCTGGGTCTGTTTTTATAATGGGCCATAAAGCATTGGTGGCATGTTTTATAACAGGGCTGGAGGTAGAAAAAGTGCTTGTTCAGGGTAAAATAGATGAAGCACTTTTGTTTTTAGCCACAAAAAGCTGGGACCATGGGAGACGAAGTACCTTAAGTTTTTGCTCTTGTAAGATTACTGGGTCATACCCTCTTTGGATGAGTTCATCTAATCTAGGTTCCAGCTTGTCTCTGTCGCTCATGATGCGTGATATCCGCATCATCTGCGACATTGGTAAGCCACGTTTGAGGGCAGATGGATGATGGCTAGAAGCCATTAGGAAAGTATTCCTGTCAACATCTTTTGAGTAGATATCTGTGCTAATTTTACCCTCAATTATTTTTATGGTGACGTCCTCAGCACTCCATGTGGCAGTGTACCTGATTGTCGACTCCAAAGAGTTGACATGGTCGACTAATTGCTTGAGCCTCTCCTCCCCTCCTGTCCACAACATAAAGATGTCGTCAATGTAACGAGTGTAAAGGAGGAGATGTTCACTCACTTCTGGGCAATTCAAAAAACATCTCTCCTCTTCGACGAACATAAATATGTTTGCAAACGAGGGGGCCACGGCAGACCCCATGGCACACACCCGTAATTGCAAATAGTATGCCCCGTTGAAGAGGAAATAATTACGCTTAAGGGTAAGGTTAAGCAATTGACAAAATAAATCATGGTCAAATAACTCTGGATCGAGGTACTGTCTAACAAAGTTGGATGCAGCCTCCAGTCCTCCCCCATGTGGGATGGAGGTGTAGAGGCTGCATACATCCAGACATACCAGTAAAGTACCAGGCAGGACCACATCCACCCCTTGCAGCAATAATAAGAAATTAGTAGTGTCCTTGAGAAAGGATTTCTTTAGTGGCAATAGTGGCTGGAGCAAAAAGTCCTACAATTGGGCAACTGGTTGGTAAAGTGAGTCACGGGCCACAATTATGGGCCTCCCAGGTGGTCGTTCACGGTCTTTGTGTACCTTTGGCACCGAGTATAGAACTGGAACTTTTGGCCAATCAGAGAAGGTGGCGTTGAAGACTTTATTGGACAGCTTGCCATCCTTTACAGCTCCGGAAAGTAGTGTTTTAAGCTCCGCCTGATACTGTTTGGTAGGGTTACATCTCAGCTTGGAGTATACCTCGACATCCGAGAGTTGCGAATAAAGCTCCCGTCGGTATTCTTGTAGATCTTGGACAACGATGGCCCCGCCTTTGTCGGCGGGCCTTATTACTATGTCCTCGTAGTTGCTTAGTGACTTTAGAGCTTGAACTTCAATCGATGTCAGATTCTTGTGTATTTTGGCTGGTGCCTTGGTGAATTTGTTGACGGATTCATCCAAAAGGTGACCAAACGTGCGGATGGAAGGATTCTGTGATGGAGGATCAAAGGTGGATTTAGATCGACTCATGAGGAACTTGTCAAGTGGATTGTCCTGGTTTTGTTGAGGATGTGGTTGAAAAAATAATTTTAACCTCATTTTACGTAACAATTTGTGTTGGTCCAACCTCCATAAGAATGGATCATGAGAGTTGGTAGGTACGTATGACAATTCTTTAGTGAGAACTTGTAGCTCGGGTGCTGTTAAGGTATGTTGAGATAGATTGATAACTACATTCTCCGGTTGTCTACACGACACCCTGGATTGCACCTGGTTGCGGAGATTTGGTTTGCTCCGGCGGGTGGCCGGCCTCTATTTGCCCTGCTGGGGCCAGGGGCGGCCTGATCTAAAGGGATGTCACGTGGATTGGAGGCATCATCTGATTCTGATATTTGAAAATCACTGTCACTTGTGACTACAGCCGCTTGGTTGCGGTTTCTGTTCTTATTTCCTCGCGATTGCCACGGACGTCTCTTAATCTCATTAGTTTCTGATCTCTGTTGTTTATTGCCCGAGATTCACCCGTATACTCGGTTCTCTTCATAGTCGAGATCCACCGTTCTCCGTTTATTCCTTTTAAATTTAATAAGGTCATCCTTATAGTTCTGACATTGTTGTTCAAGCTTTTCAAGCCACTGGGAGTTCGAGGTGTCGTTGAGAAGAATGTTATTGTCGTTGACAAAAGTACTAATTTTTGTGCGTGTAGCTTGCACCCCTTTTCCACCCCTTTTCCAGCTTACGCTACCGCATGATAGATTGCGTACCAGCAACTATCAGAGGTTTAAAACTGCTTCAATGTGAAGCTAGATGGATACATCGCTTGGATGTTATCGCTCCCCGTGGCCTCAATGAACAAATATCATACCAACCAGGAATCGGCGGAAGTCGGGACTCAGTTCCCCACCGTCGGTGCCTCTTTGCTTGGACCAGGAAAGACCAAGAAGGTCTGTGCACGATGCCGTGAAGGTAGCCACGCCTCTACGCGTTTCGTCACGTGTGGGACTTCCTTCCAGAAACGCGTAGAGGCGTGGCTACCTTCACGGCATCGTGCACAGACCTTCTTGGTCTTTCCTGGTCCGAGCAAAGAGGCGCCGAAGGTGGGGAACTGAGTACCGGCTTCCGCCGATTCCTGGTTGCCTCTGAAGGATCTCTCTTGTTGGGCAAGCTGTTTGCTGCTTTTTACTATGTATGTGAGCTATTTTTTTGTCAAGTAAAAGTCTTCTTATGCTTACTGACTTGATTGCGCCATTCTCTCCTTTTCTACATATATATATATTTATTTTTTACGTCACTTGATATTTCCATTCCCTCCAAATTGACCTATTCCATTAGGTACAAAATGCTCTTTTCCTGGACTTCCCTGCCAGTGGCAGTTACAGAGATGGGCACAGTCCAATATTCAAAGAGGGAGATCACATCAACTGTCAGTGAGTTCAGGACAGTGGTTTGGGGTGGCATTAGGTGTGACTCCCCTATTTGAATATTGGACTGTGCTGAAGCCCCACCTCTGCAAGTCCAGAAACAGAGCATTTTGTACCTAATGGAATGGGTCATGTTGGAGGGTATGCATTTCTGTGCATATATTTTTCATTGTGTTTGCTATAAACACCAATTCTGTACTTTTTAAATGCACCTATATTTGTAATTGTTGTACTGATCACCATGGCAACATTGTAATTGTAATGCGACGTCTGTTACTAATGATGTCACACTTCACCAGCGGAAGTAGGTGTGTCTTACCTGCCTCTGCCTGACAAATTTCCAGTACAGGGATATACATATTTTGTATAGGATACTAAGCCTATACTTTACTGAAAAGTGCCTGTATGGCCCACTAAGCCAGCTACTCCTCCTCTACTGTAGTACATTTTTTTTTTCTCAGCAACAACTTTCTACTCAAGTACAATACAGAATTTTCTACCCCCTTGCTTTCCTGAGTCAGTACTGTACCTAAGCCAAAATCAGAAGCATCTGTCTGTAGGATACTGGTAACATCAGGTTCCTGCAGTACCAGAGTGGTACAAAGGGCCAGCTGAAGTTCTGCCCATGCTGTGTTAGCAAGACTGATCCACTCCAATTAATCAGGACAGCATGTTTTAAGAAAGTCTGTCACTCCCGGCTCAATGTGTCTGATAAATCACCTACAGTATTCTACCAAGCCAAGGAAGGTTTTTTATTGTGTCTTAGGCATTGACCAATGTTTATTGGCCACCACTTTCCCCGTTTGTGGATTTATCTGATCCTGTACAACTATGCAGCCAAAATACATGGTTCTGTCAGGACCTCTGCACAAGAATTGCTGTGAATCCTACAAATCTCAATGGGGCCAGTACTGCTCTGACCTTAGGAAGATGTGATTCCCAATCTTACAATGTCTAAAAGATAGGTGGTCACATAGGCAGTATGGGGTTCAGTACCTTGTTCATCATTCTTTGTAAAGTGGCTGTCACTCCATGCAAACCAATGTTTAAGACCTTGTACTGGAACATGCCTTCAGGAGTGGAAAAATCTGTATTTTCCTTGGCTGTGCTTATAAGAGTGATCTTCTATTAGCCTCTGTGTGGGATATAGAGTGGTCAAACATTTGCTGCTAGGCAAACATTCCACAAGTTATTCCACCTTTGGCACTGGGTAGTCACCAAACTGGGACATTCTGTTTAACTTTGTAAACTCATTCTTGTGCTGTCATTGGGCTTTGTGACCATTACAAATAAGCTACATCACTCGCTGGTAGACTCATCAATTACCTCCAGTCAGACCATGCTCTCCGCCTCTTCTGTAACTGTACTTTGCCTAGCCTCAGGGATCTTGTAGGGGTAGTGTTTCACCACTAATCTGGATAGCATGATAATATAATGCTCAACCAAGGCTGAGCACCCTGGTAGGGATGAGAACATGACCTTGTTTTGGTGTACATCTCTTCTGCATGCCACTTTAGGTCTGCGGACAAGGTAGGAACAGCTGAGGGACACCAAATTCTCATCATCCCATGATTTCAATAGATTTACATGATATGCCTGCTCTTCCCTCCTCCCAACCTGTAAGACCGTATAGTTCACAGGGTCATCCGCCTTTTTTTTAGGCCAAAGGGCCCCCTGCCAAAGTGTTGGCACTAGAACCATGACTTTACCCTGGGATAAAAGGATTGAGTTATTGTAGCAGTATCCTATTTTTTCTTCTGTTGACTTTGTGCTTTTTCTACATGTTGGTGCACCAAAGGAATTATCCTCCAAACTTTTCATACATTTGAGAAACAAGCTATACTATGTTGGATACTCTAGGCCCCTCCTTTAGTATGTCCTAAATGCCATGGCTAAACCCCATTGAGATGGGATACCTCTATGACAGCAAACAGCAAGTAGGGAAGAACGGTGTCCTAATCCTTCGTTTCCTGCACCACCGCTTTTCTGGTCATAGTCTTTAGGTTCCGATTACCACTCAACTAGTCCATTTGTTTGTGCATGGTAAATGGCGGAACAGACATTTTTCAGATATCCTTCATTAGTCTGGACATAAAGGGCGTAACCTGGTCGGTAAGAATTTCCTCATGATTTCCCAATCTGGCATATAAATGAATTAGCTCTGTAGTTATCGTGCTAGACATTATTTTCTGCAAAGTATTTAGTAGTGTAAGTAGTACTATTCATTTTCTGCTGTTCATTGAGGAGGATAAATGGAAACTGTGGATTAAATTATATATATTTCTGCTTATTGCCCAGGAGGAGGGTCCGGTCTATGCCAAGCTGAACAAAAAGAAACTGGATCAAAGAAATCCAACTCAACACCCAATACAGAGTGAGGAGATCATCTACTCGGGAGTCCTCAGCTCAACTCACTAATATGGGCAAGAAATATAGACAAAATCTTCACTCCTACATCAAGTCATGTTATGGAATCATAGAGCAAATCATAGCTTGTTACAGGGGTGTTGGAAACATCTGACACCGTTGTTACGATACGCTTGAAATGAAATGTCCGCATACATTTTGGACTCAATATGCCACGCATCGCAATATTCCTGGAGTGAGTGAGCTACCAGGTCCTGTGCAAATCTGCTAAAGTTGGTCATCTTTCTGGCCGAAAATGAGTTGTATACCAAGGGCACACTAGGAGACTTTGCTGAGTAATGTGATATTTGACATCTCTATATTTTATGTGACTGAGTCTGTATACGGCGCTGAACAGAACTTGCCTTCAGAAAAGGCTGTGGCTGCTACATTGCAACACTTGGTAAACAGATGCAGTGACTCAGTCACACACAGATATACTAGTGTCATATATCACATAAGATAATTGGCAACATCTCCTTATGCATTCTCATCTTATTGCTTGCGATTAAAACTAATTTTCAGCAAAAGAGATGCCAGATGCTAGAAGATTATTAAATGGTGGGCCAAGATGGTGCTATTGCAGCAATGATTTATAGTATGAAGACACATCTGTACCTTATATCTGAATTTACCTCCATGTGTGAAGGATCAGTAATATCTTCTTAGGTTGTCTTGGTCAACCAGCATCTAAATGACTTGTCTGTCAGCTGGCATTTGAATAACTTACAGTACCTTACTCAGCTGGCATCTGGGTAATTATCATAGCTGGCATTTGAGTAACTTATCTTAGACAGTGGACTCCTGGGTAACCTATCTTAGTCAGATGGCATCTGGGTAACTTGTCTTAGTCAGTTGGCTTCTGGGAACTTACCCTTAGTCAGCTGGCATCTGGGTAACCTATCTTAGTCAGTTGGCTTCTGGGTAATTTTTCTTAGTCAACCAACTTATCTTAGTCCATTATTACATATGTTTACTTGGTCATCCAGCATCTGGGTAACTTATCTTAGCTGGCATTTGGGTAACTTATTTTAGTCAAATAACTCATCTAAGTCAACCAGTAGAAGGGTAAGTTATCTTGGTCATCCAGCATCTGAGTAATGTTTCTTAGTCAGCTGCCATTTGGGTAAGTTATCATAACTAGCATATGGGTAACATCTTAGCTAGCATCTGGGTGACCTATCTTAGTCATCAGGTATATGGGTCATCCAGCTTTTATTTAACTTATCTTGGTAAGCATACATCTGGGTAACTTATGGGCAGTTGGCATCTGGGTCATTTGTCTCAAGCAGCTTACATCGGGGTAACTTATCTTGAGCATCAGGCATATGGGTAACTTATGTTGCCAGTTGGCATTTATGTCAATTTACATGGGCAGCTGGCATCTGGTCATGGTATCTTATTGCAATAACATGGCACCCGGTAAATAATCATGGGCATTGGAATAATTTATTTTGGCCAGCTGGCAAAGAGGATAACTTTCACAGCTGACAGCCTGATAACGTCTAGTGACCAACCGGCATATGAGTAACATATTTTTTGGCATCTGGCAGTTCGGTCATTTCTCTTGGGCATCTGGCATTTTAAGAATTTGTCAAAAAATTACATTGGACCGGCACCCCTAACCCAAAAAATAGTAGCTGCTTGCCTCAGTATTGATTTCATTTTTGATATCAGGGGAATCCCAAGGTACTGACCTGAAACTGATTTGTGGTTGCAGATAAGCTTCAAAACTTTAAACATCTACTTAATTTGCAGATGACAATCTTTTTTTATTTTATCCAATTTGCCATCAGAAAATGAACCAGTGGCTGGCCATGATTTGCTAAGTATTTCAAGATGATTGGCAACCACATGGGCGAAGCAGGTTAATCACTAAATACTGAGCATGTTTCTGGTAATCCTAATAATAAGGAACGACATCAATGACATGATATGTAGCCACCCGTGGACTTCCCTACACCTCTGTACCCTGTACACGCAACACAACCTACAGTACAGAGAAAGAAAGCAGCACATAGATACAGTAACAACAGAATATTACTATCAATGGCTGACTATGGTATGAACAAATTCTCTATTTTATTGAGTAAAATTAATAGGACTTCATCCTGAGGATTCATCCGTCTGATGAAGTCCTGATGATTTTACTGGACGAAACGCGTTGAGACATTCCCTTTATTGTTCTGTTCCTGGGATATTTTGTTTGCATCCAGTGAAGCTGTACTTTGCAAACATATATGTAAATACGGAGATTAACTGAATAAATGTGCTTTTATATATTGCTTCAACCTAAGTTATCTCTTCACATTGCATATTGCTGTCTTTACTGAGAGTACCGACTCCAGGAACCGGATATGCCATGAATTATTATCAGAAAGCTGTGTTTTGCAAAAATTTTACTGTGGATTGAGGAATAATTTATACAATTGGGCAAAACACACCAAAGCAGCTAAGACACTGACAAAAAGTTACACCAAAACTTCAAATCATATAGACAAAGAAAAAATATCAGTGTCCTGGGCGCTAAGGTTGGAGGAGCATAAGTAGATGAAACTTACACTGATTTGTAAATCATAAAGAGATCAAAGAGATTCCTCTCTCGTTTTTTGGGGGATATTCTGTGTCCCAATGATTCACAGCAGTGGTGTAACTATATATTTTGCGCCCCCCCGCCAAACTTTTTCGGCGCCCCCCCTGTGCAGAGGCAGGAGAAAATGGTTCCAATAGCTTTCAGAACTTTATTATATGCAGTAAATAATCACTCGAATGTGCGAACATCGGCACGGCGTGCTCCTCCCCTGTATCAAGAGTATGCAGTTACACACGTGTCACCATGGCGATGCCGCTGCCATTGTATGACCGGTCTCCTGGGGTCTTCGTAATGTTTTATATATGTTTGCCGTGACTTTACAATCTATCCATTACACTGCCCGGTCATAACAGTAAGATAGCCGTAGCCGCACCGCTGCGGTCACTGACACACCCCGCTACTGTCTCCCACCCCACACAGTCACACACGGCGCTGTACGACTAGCCGCCCCCCCCCCATACCCATACCTGTCAGAGCCGCTGTCCCGTCCAGTCTCCCTGAGTCTCCGCTGCTCCAGTCTCCGCTGCGCTGCTGCCCGGCCGCATCTGCAGTCACTGTCCCGTCACTCGCTCCCGGCGCCGGCTCCTGCTGATAATGAAAAGTGACTCTTAGAAAATGGCTGCCAAAACTGTCTGCAGTACGGGGGCAGCCATTTTCTAAGTGTCACTTTTCATTATCAGCAGGAGCCGGCGCCGGGAGCGAGTGACGGGACAGTGACCGAAGATGCGGCCGGGCAGCAGCGCAGCGGGTAACTATAGCACCGCAGCCCCCCCGGCGCCCATAGTTACTCTGCGCCTCCCCGCCACGGCGGGGGCTGCGGAGGCTTAGTTACGCCACTGATTCACAGTCCATACAATTCCCTCTTTTCTTAGGTAATTTCTAGAAAAATAAAGGCAATAGTGCAACACCTTTGCAGACAGGGGGGAACAATTTATTAATTCATTACACTCACAAAGGTGGGATAAAACCAGCATGTAATCACCAGCCGGTGATAAAATTGGAGGATCTCACCAACCACTCCTGTGGTTATGAATACAGGTGCCGATTCTCACAGTCAGAACTCGGTGTGGATGGTCCTCCCAGATACAAAAATACTGTTCTCCAGCCAAGGGTACAGCTGCTCAATGCATTTCAGACCATTGGGTCCCTCATCAATGCTGTATTCCGTGGCTGGAGCTGTTTAAATAGACAAAAATTGGCGCCAAGTCCCGGCACCCGGTCACACTGACCGGAACCGGAATTGCATCATATAGCCGCTATCCGGATGTTTGCGTTTCAGCAAATCCGGAAGGATGCATTCCAAATATCAGAACCAGATCACAGGGTTACTTCCTCTTGTGGAAAACCCGGTTTTTGCGTTCCAGCCTAAACCCGGAAGTGTGCGTTTCATTTAAACACAACCATTATGCATCTTTATTACAAGATAAAAACACACATTAGTAGTCCATTATTTGTCCACATTTTCTGTAGTCTCTGTTAGATCAGCGAGGATTGTCCAACTTTAAAGTGCATGAATTTGAGAACCGAATTTCCGAATTGCACTGAAGAGTCCCGATATAGGTCCATTTTCAAACATGATAAAAGTCCATATATAAAAAAGATTTAAAAATGCAGTATTAAAAGTGACATAAAAGCATCATAAAAAATTCATAAAGGCAACTATAAAACTTATAAGACCCATTTGACCTCGAAATCACCATTCAGACCATTGGGAACCAAAGTTTTGAATTTAAAAATCCATTTCATTTCAGTTTGTGTGAGTCTGGTTTCGATATTTTTATTACGCCAAGTAGGTGTTATCTGTTCCAAACCTACAAAGGACTTCAATTCACATTCTTTAGAGTTGTGGGTTTCTTTAAAATGAGCAGATAGTGTGTGGGTTACCAGACCTTTCCTGATGTTATACACGTATTCTACTAACTGTGTTTTGAGGTTTCTGGTGGTTTTCCCCACATAAAATAAACCACACTTGCACTCTAAAAAGTAAATCACATTTTTTGAATTACATGTGATGATTTCATTTATTTTAAAAGCCGTGCCATTAATGGTGATTTCTTTAACTTTACTTGGTCCTTTAACTGTTCTACATAAGAGACATATCCCGCACCTTTGGAATCCCTTTGTACGATAACTCGTTCTGGGGATAACTTCCAGACAGCTAGAAAAGCACCCTCACTCAAGGATAAACTTGTTAAAAGCTGTCTGGAATCTCTTTGATCTCTTGATGATTTACAAATCAGTGTAAATTCCATCTCCTCCAAACTTAGCGCCCAGGACACTGATATTTTTTCTTTTCAAAAATGTAACTGTTTGCTTGTTATATACTATGTGTGCATCTAATGCAGCAGTAGGCAACTGGCGGACCAGGGTCCATGCCCGGACCCAGGGGCGTAACTATAGCACCGCAGCCCCCGCCACAGCGGGGGGGCGCTGTGCATGTGGGGGCGCCGGGGGCTGCGGTGCTATAGTTAAACCCCCCCCCCAATCCCCCGCAGACTGTCACTTACCTATCGCGCTGGTCCCGGCGGCTCCGTTCTTCTGCTGAGGACCACCACAAAATGGACGCCCCCATATAGCACACAGTTCTCTGAAACTGTCTGCTGTATGGGGGAGGCCATTTTCTGGTGGTCCTCAGCAGAAGAACGGAGCCGCCGGGACCAGCGCGATAGGTAAGGCTGTGGGGGATTGAGGAGGGGTTTGCATGGGCGGCGGGGCGGCGGGGTAGGGGTGCTCGGCGGGGCAGCGACGGGGGGGCGCCCCCCCCCTAACGGCGGGGGGGCGCCCAAAACGTAGCTACGCCACTGCCCGGACCGCAAAGGACAGAGATGTGGACCGCCTCCTGAAACTAGCAGTGGAATATGTCATTCCACATTTCTATTTAACTTTTATACACAGCATCTCCGAGGGAGTCCTTTAGTAGTGTCAGGACTGGATCGAGCCGGGCGGCAGCAGCGGTATCCAAATGCCGGGTAGCCAGGTATGGCAAACCAGAGGCAAAGCGTCCAGGGATCGCCATGACAACCAGTTCAGCGGCGTCACTGCGGCTCATCCAGTCAACAGTCACGCTTAGGACGTCCGCCAGTGCCGCCCTTCTGCTCCCGGAACCAAACAGCGCAGGACGCGCTGGAGAACACATGATGCAGCCGGAGGGCGGTACGGAGAATGCTTTCCGCTCTGCTGTCCTCACTCCCCCTTTTCAACCCCTATTTAAGGTATGCACATTTCATTTAACGCCTCTTCATCATTTGCCGCAGCAATTTTGTTCTCTGTCTACTCCATCCATCTGGAGGAACGTGGGCATTACCACAGTGGATTAAGGGAGTGTTGGTTCTACAAGCACCATATATATTTATATAACAGATATTTGATTTTGTGTTTTGTGGACCTCGATCAAAATAAATAGAAGTAATCGGACTCCCCCTACCCCTGATCTAATGTATCTAATTCACTGCATCACAGAAGCCTTTAATGGCACCAGGAGGCGATTCTTTGGGTATGGTTCGTTGCATCGAGACTATTAAGGTGGGCATACATTGGGTACACTGAAGGTCAAGCAAAAAAGAAGATGAAGTGGCGCTGGTTTGATGAAAAGGTATATAAACGTTTAATAACAATTAAAAGTTATAAGTACAATTGCACAATATGAGGAAAAATAAATAATAAAAAATAATAAAGAATCAGAAAGATAAAAACAAATAAATTGTTAAATCTGGACCGGAGGCTGAATTGATGGATTGAATGTTAGAACCAGTTCCATTGAGTGAAGGGGTGTAACAGTGATTGAGGGAAATCAAGAGGCCCACTGGGCTGATAGTTACCACACGATGTCTCAGATGGTCTAATCCCAGATGTGATTGTGAGGGTGTCCTCAATTGATTGCGGTGGTGGGGCCACAATGGGCAATGACCCGATGATGACGGGGGCTAAGGTTGTATATAGCCAGGTATTTTCCACTTCGCTAGAGGTCCCAATTTTGCGGCTGATGAAAAGCAGGTGTCCTCAAGGTTGGTAAACTTGGATGGCAAATGATATAAGTGGCCAACCTCAATTCCTGCACTCGCTGTACACAAGATGTCTGGCTGGGTGATGACCGATGGTTGATAAATTGATGGTAACAGGCTGAGAGAGCGTGGATGACAAGATGACAATGGTGATCCAGATGGGCTGGGGAAGCGGGGGGGATTCAATGGGTACAGTTGATCCGGTCCAGAGGTACTCCTAACGCGTTTCACTGCTTGAAAGGTGCAGCTTTTTCAAAGGTAGCGCCTGTCTGTGCACCCCAGGGAGCACACCTTTCTTCGGTACACTGAAGGTCAACTGGACTTAGGTCGACACCTGGAAAAGTTTGACATACCTAAGGTCGACATGGTCAAAATGTCAACACAAGCATTATGTCGATATTCGGAAGGTCGACAGTCAAAATGTCGACATGGGTTTTAATAAAATAAAAAGTGAACTTATTGTGAGAAGACTATTCCATTCTATCCCTGTACCTCACACGACCATCTGTTTGCTGTCACAGTACTTCCCTATCTCTGTTACTGAGTATTTCCCAATCTCTTACTTCTTCTTAGTTGCCGTCAGATGACAAAAATACATTGAAAGAGCTTCCTGTGTATTCATTCTTCAGTCTGATTACCACTACACAGAACATGCGGCTGTTTATTTTCCTTTTATTATTATTATTCTTATTATTCTTATGTCCAGGGACAGATTTTAGCTCCACAGCGCCCCTAGGCACCAAACATTTTTGCCCCCCCCCCCCCCACACATACACACACACACACACCTATTAGGGGCCGTAAGGAGGGGAGGTGATGGGTGAGCAAGACCAGTGAGGTGACTGGGCGATGTGATGTGGGGCTAGCTGTCAGAGGGTAAGAGGGGATGATCAGACTGGAGCGAGAGGGGGTGGTGAGGTGACAAGTGTAAGCAGAGAGGGTGGGGAGAGGAAAGGGTTTCATTCTTACCATCGGCGGGTATCCCGTTCAACGGCGCCAGCCTCCCGACTCGATAGCTCCCCAGCCACCACTGGCTCTGCTTTCCTGCTCCGCTGCTACTTCCTGGTTGCCGCTGATCTCCTACTCCACCGCCGCTGCTCTCCTCTGCCCCAGGTGTTGGTCGCGCTGTGGCTGCTGCTGCTCTTTGGACCTCGGGCGCTGTCACTGCTCCATTACGTAGGTACTTGCGCCGCTCCTCTCCGCCGCTGCTCTCCTCGGTTCTCAGTCGACTGTGGCTCCTACTAAGCTGCGTACCCGGCCAATATAATAGAAGGCCGCCCTTGCCCCCAGTAATCCCCACTACCCATCAGGCGACCTCCCCTTCAGCTGAATCACAAACCCTGCTTCAGCTACATGCAAGGATTGGGGATGCCTTTGCCGCCCCCAGCAGGTGCCGCCCATAGGCCTGTGCCTCACGGGCCTAGTGTGAAATCCAGCCCTGCTTATGTCAGGGCTCAGGTATCTGGTGTCCCCGGCTGTGGCAGCAATGAGTCAGTGGAAGGGTCAGGAAACAGGAACATGGGAGGCTTGAGATATGGACAGTTCATAGAACACTGGGCACTGAGGACACAGCTAGGTGGGGGAGTTGACAACCCCACCGATGGTTTTCACCAAGGACCCCTGCAAGGACAGGTTGCAGCCCTCTGCCAGAGTTCCCACACCTAAGCGGCCAATCAATGAGGAATGGTTAGTGATGGGTAGTGCAGTGCTGGTGAAGTTAAAACTGACGGCCTGGGAGCCGTGGACTGAGTAGTCTTGGGAACTGTCGAAGGTGTCGGCTTGGAAGTTGTGGGCTGCGCCGGCCTGGGAGCCAGAGAGATGTCGCCGGCCTGGGAGGGATAATATATGTGATGATAATGATGATGTTGAAGATGGTTTTGAGGATGATGATCATGCTGATGATCATGGAGATGTTGAGGATGATATGTACTATAGACCATAACAATACTGAAAAAAATCAGGGCAACATACTGTAGATGATTCTAATCATAACAAGAACATTCTGTATCCCAAGACTATAGAAGAACGCATCCCCCTGCCTGGCACTGCCTCCCCACTCTCCCACTGTCACTCTCTGCCTCTCCCTGCCAGCCATTGCCACCCCACTATCCCACTGTCACTCTCTGCCTCTCCCTGCCAGCCAATGCCTCCCCATTCTCCCAATGTCACTCTCTGCCTCTCCCTGCCAGCCAATGCCTCCCCATTCTCCCACTGTCACTCTCTGCCTCTCCCTGCCAGCCAATGCCTCCCCATTCTCCCACTGTCACTCTCTGCCTCTCCCTGCCACCCACTGCCTCCCCATTCTCCAAGTTTTTCAGAGAAGAATGAAACAGCAGAGTGATTTAGTGAAATGAGGAACAGAGACTCAGCATGGTATTAGCTCTGTACTGATTGCATGTTATACATACTGTAACATGGGTGTGATGTATCAAGGTGGTATACAGGCAGGGGTTGGTATGCAGGCAGGGGGTGGTATGCAGGTAGGAAGTGGTATGCAGGCAGGAGGTGGTATGCAGGCAGGGACTGGTAAGTAGGCAGGGGGTGGTTTGCAGGTAGGAGGTGGCATGTAGGCAGGGACTGGTATGTAGACAGGGGGTATGCAGGCAGGGGGTGGTATGTAGGCAGGAGCTGGTATGTAGGCAGTGGGTGGTATGCAGGCAGGGGTTGTATGCAGGCAGGGGGTGGTATGCAGGCAGGGGGTTGTATGCATGTAAGGGGGTGGTATTCAGGCAGGGGGTTGTATGCAGGCAGGGGGTGGTATGCAGGCAGGGATTGGTATGCAGGCAGGGGGTGGTATGCAGGCAGGGGGTGTTATGCAGGCAAGGATGGTATGCAGGCAGGGACTGGTATGTAGGCAGGGGGTGGTATGCAGGCGGTGGTATATAGGCAGGGGATGGTATGCAGGCGGTGGTATGTAGGCAGGGGGTGGTTTGCAGGTAGGAGGTGGTATGTAGGCAGGGACTGGTATGTAGGCAGGGGGTGGTATGTAGGCAGAAGTTGGTATGTAGGCAGTGGGTGGTATGCAGACAGGGGGTGGTATGTAGGCAGAAGTTAGTATGTAGGCAGTGGGTGGTATGCAGGCAGGGGGTGGTATGCAGGCAGGGGGTGGTATGCAGGCAGGGGGTGGTATGCAGGCAAGGGTGACATGCAGGCAGAGGTGGTATGTAGGCAGGGGGTGGTATGCAGGCAGGGGGTGGTATGCAGGCAGGCGGTGGTATATAGGCAGGGGGTGGTATGCAGGCAGGGGATAATATATATATAGACAGGGGGTGGTATGCAGGCAGGCGGTGGTATATAGGCAGGTGGTGGTATATAGGCAGGTGGTGGTATATAGGCAGGGGATAATATATATAGGCAGGGGGTGGTATGCAGGAAGGGACTGGTATGTAGGCAGGGGGTGGTATGCAGGCAGGCGGTGGTATATAGGCAGGTGGTGGTATATAGGCAGGGGATAATATATATAGGCAGGGGGTGGTATGCAGGCAGGGACTGGTATGTAGGCAGGGGGTGGTATGCAGGCAGGCGGTGGTATATAGGCAGGTGGTGGTATATAGGCAGGGGATAATATATATGGGCAGAGGTGGTATGCAGGCAGGCGGTGGTATATAGGCAGGTGGTGGTATATAGGCAGGGAATAATATATATATATATAGACAGGGGTGGTATGCAGGCAGGCAGTGGTATATAGGCAGGTGGTGGTATATAGGCAGGGGATAATATATATACGCAGGGGGTGGTATGCAGGCAGTCGGTGGTATATAGGCAGGGGTGGTATATAGGCAGGGGATAATATATATAGGCAGGGGTGGTATGCAGGCAGGGACTGGTATGTAGGCAGGGGGTGGTATGCAGGCAGGCGGTGGTATAAAGGCAGGCGGTGGTATATAGGCAGGGGATAATATATATATATATAGGCAGGGGTGGTATGCAGGCAGGGACTGGTATGTAGGCAGGGGGTGGTATGTAGGCAGGCGGTGGTATATAGGCAGGTGGTGGTATATAGGCAGGGGATAATATATATACGCAGGGGGTGGTATGCAGGCAGGCGGTGGTATATAGGCAGGTGGTGGTATGTAGGCAGGGGATAATATATATAGGCAGGTGGTGGTATATAGGCAGGGGATAATATATATAGGCAGGTGGTGGTATATAGGCAGGGGATAATATATATAGGCAGGGGGTGGTATGCTGCCTGCTGACATCTTATAATATCTGGTCCAAGCTGAATCAGGCCCTGACTTAGTTTAGCTGAGCCAGAATAACACCCTCTAGTATTGGACTATTTTATAGAACAACTGACAGCTGTAAGAGAGACTACGGTGAAGCAGTTGCACAGTATACAGCTGATTTGTAGTTTCTCCATTTAAGAGCATTGAGGAACTTGTCTAGGAATGTATAAAACTAAATGAAGAGAACAGTTAATAATAGAAAACTCTGGTTACACACTGCATAAATAGTGTCCCGACTGTACTAAACACTGCAGCCCAATAGCAGAGCAAAGTCCAGGTTCTGTACTCACATACCTTCCAACATGACCCATTCCGGGAGGGACAAACTGCTCTGCTTCTGGACTTTCCTTTTACTGTACAAATGCCAGCACCTGTGGGAAGCTAGTTATGTGATAAGAAAGGTGTTTCACCACAGGTGATGGCAATCCTACATAACTAGGGAAGTCCAGGAACAGAGCATTGTGTCCTGGAGAGGGTCATGTTAAGAGGAATGTACTCAGGATATCTGCATTGCAGTGGTAAACCTGAGTTCACCCACACATGTTTACTAATGGAATTAAGAACCACTCCTAAAATTCAGCAGAAAAGTATTATATCTTCTATATAATAATATGGCGTCATCATACCTCCCAACAGTCCCGATTTTAGCGGGACAGTCCCGATTATCAGGGCCTGTCCCACTGTCCCACCCGCGGGCGGCAGTGTCCCGCGGTGTGGGGGGGCTGTTGGGAGTCCCCCCCTGTCAGCTGCTAAGCAGCGGGGAATAAACGCTGTGTGCATGCGCACAGCGTCTATTCCCGCAGCCAGGGGGCTGGGGGCATGGCTAGAGGCTCACAGAGCCTCTGGGTCATGCCCCCATAGCGGCAAAATGGGGGTCGTGGCCTCGCGGGAGAGCCGCAACTATAGGCCACGCCCCCGAATTAGGCCACGCCCCCGAACATTTCGGCACGCCTGCGGCGCGCAGCAGCGGCGTCCCGCCCGCTCACCTCACAAAGTTGGGAGGTATGCGTCATACAGAGAAGCTGCATCTTTATTGTAAGTGTACATCCTCTACAGATCCAGCTGGCAATGTTACTGCTGATGTACTGTACTAGTTTGTGGTCATACACTGTAATAGTGGTAATACTGTACCTGTTTTTATAAAACAAAGTTATATAGTGTACAATCATTCTGGTAATCTGCATTTCATATAATGGTAGTGGGAAGGAAAGTTGAACTCTGTGCTGCCTAACCTACTTGATGTATCCGGAGTCAGGATGTTCTCTAGTTGAAAGCAGAGTGGAGTACAGATCTTGAGAAGTTCATTTATTTATTTAGTAACAGTTTCTTATATAGCGCAGCATATTCCATTGCACTTTACAAAAGGAGACAGTGATGCAACAAACAGGGTATGTACAGACAGTGAAAGGTAGGAGGGCCCTGCTCTCAAGCTTACAATCTATAGGGAAATAGGCATTGATAAATAAGGATAGATACTGTATTCTTTATTGCATTAATTCCACCAGAATGCAAAGGTTCCTGGTAAGATACGGTGACCCAGCAGTTTGGCCAGTGGTCAGGAGGATGGAAAATGGGAAAAAGAAAGAGTGGATTTATGTGTGTGGCCTGTACAGTGGGGATGTGATTAGATAGGAATGATATACAGTATGAAGGTTAAGTGTCTCGTTCTGGAATTTGATAAGCTTGCCTGAAGAGAGGAGTTTTCAGGGAACGCTTATAGGTTTGAAGACTGGAGGCGAGTCTTATTGTGCTTGGGGGGGCATTCCACAGAGTGGGTGCAGCCAGAAGAAAGTCCTGCAGTCGGGAATGGGAGCGATGAGTGTGGATGAGATCTTTGGAGGAGCGTAGAGGTCATGTTCAGTAGCGCACGCAGAGGGGGGGGGGGGGGTTCTGAGTACCCAGAAACCCCCCCAGGAGTCTAAGGGCCCTAGGCTGAAAGCTGATGGTCCCCTCTTTCTATGGGTATAAAAATTTTAAAAATTGGCCCTTGGGAACCGGAGTTATCTGACTTCAAAACAGTGGTCCCCATCCAAGCCTGTTAATTGCTCTTCCCAGTCAGATATTTCAGTTTCTGTCTGACTTAGAGTTTCTCTGAGGATATATTCCAAAAGCTGGGACTCTCCCCCTTTGAGGCACACTAGTAGATTGTCTGTACTGTTCCCAGAACCAGAGATATCAGCCTTCAAGCAGTTGGTTACTTCTCCAGCTCCACACACCTGGTATGTAGTTGGCAGATTGTTCTGCCTGCTGAATTCTGATCCCCTAGTCCCCAATACCATTTGGTAGGTGGGATTCTCTAGTTTTTAATTCCATTAAAATCTAAGAAATCTATTTCCGGGAACTGGAGATATCTGCAGTGAAGCAAGCTGTCCTCCCACCAGAAAATTATGAATAATAAGCCCACTCCACTATACATCCCTCCTCTGCATATTAAACATCCTCTACCACCCTGGAAGTTATGTAACAGAACCCCTTCATTCAGCCCAATGCCCCCATCTCCCACCATCTGTGCAGTAAAGAGGTAATTAGTGGAAATTACTGATCCAGGCCCTACATGCTGAGCGGTTGATATAATACCCCCTACCACCCGCGGGACATCAAAGCTTCCCCCACCCCTACCGCTGGAGGATCGGTAGGGGCCCCAATACATTGCTAGGCCCAGGGGTCTACACTGCTTTTGATGCCCCTGTATGTATAATATATATATATATATATATATATATATATATATGTGTGTATACACCTGGTATATATATATATATATATATATATATATATATATATATTTTATTAGTATTATTATTTATATACATTTGGTCTATCTATAATACTTTAACTGACCCGGCGTATACTGGGTCACCTAAGTGTCCATCTCAGTGCTTTGCTCCGCCCCTCTGGAAACCCCCTTCTGAAAATCCTGTGTTTGCCCCTGGTGTTGGATGATATTTTGAGATAAGAGAAGATATGTATGTTGGTGTAGTTTGGTTTATGGCTTTGTGTGTGTAAGTAAAAGAATTTTGTATTGAGTACGATAGAATACAGGTAACCAATGAAGTGACTGACAGAGTAGCTTTGCAGACGATGAACGTCTGGCTAGGAAGATTAGCCTTGCAGCTGCATTCATAATGGACTGTAGTGGTGAGAGTCTGTATTGGGGAAGGCCAATAAGGAGACTATTGCAATAATTCAATTTGAGTTTTTGCAGTGTCTTGTGTAAGGTAAGGGCGAAAATGGGATAAGCCATCTACATGTACTACTGCAACTGATTGGATATGCTATTTATTACACAGCTACTTCACTGCTAAAAGTTTTTATGTAATTTTATTAATTTCAACTTGTTTGGAGAATGGTTCCACTAATAAACTGAACTTTCTTGAAGATAATCAGAATAATTTCTAATAACTGAAGAAAATCACCACCACCTGGTATCCATACATAGGGGCCAATTTATCAATTATAGCATTTATAATGTGATCTGGGCAGAATATTACCACCCAGGATCGCAATGTAAAATGTGATATTAGCACTGGGATGTATCATTCCACAAGCGCAGGGACAGGGATCTGATGTGCTGAGCCAGACGCTGGGGGGTCTCCTCATGTGCGACCCCGCTGACTGCACAGCAGTGCGATCCCATAGCCCATAGGCTACAATGGGCTATCACCATCTCCAAATGGCGATAGCCCAGGGGTGCGAAGCCAGGCTGCCCCATGTTGATACATAGGGCAGCTTTGCCTCACCCATAGAAACCTATGGTGGAGGCAGCCAGATGCGAGATCGCAGCAGGGATCAGAGATTCGTGCTGCGTTCCCCCTATGGTACATTCAGGGGATACTTAATATTTTTGGCTATCCGTTTTCAGGGATTTAGCAGCAAATATTGTTTGATAAATGTGGCCCTTAGTCTGGGTGTGACAATACTATAGCAAATCACCACTCTTTACAGTACAAGGTTATTAAGGACAAGTACATGGTAAATCAGGGGACAGACACGGAAGTAACACTTAGGGTGGCAGATTATATATATTTATATATGAGAGAGGGCCCTGCTTGTTAGAGCTTACATTGTAAAGGGGAGGGGCAGACAGACAGGGGTGACACAGAAGGGGTAGAAGTGAGCGTAAACATAAGGTTAGGTTGAGAGATGGTTGGGATTAATGAAGAAGTGAGGTCGAGACCCAGTTCAAAGTTTTTAAAAGAGGTGGAGAGTCTGATAGGTAGGGGTAGAGAGTTCCAGAGATACAGAGCACAACAGCCAAAATCTTGGAGGCGGGAATGGGAGGAAGTAACCTGTTGGAAGGAGAGGTGGCGTTCGATGGTGGAGTGGAGACAGCGGGAGGCAGTGCATAGAGAGATGAGGTCAGATATGTAGGTGGGATAGGAATGGGTAAGGGATATGTAAGTGAGTGAAGAGCTTGAACTGTATTCTGAAGGGAAAGGGGAGCCAGTGTAGGGCTTCTAAGAGAGAAGGGATCTGATCGCGGAAATATTTTTGAGGTGGAAAAGAAATGAATATGAGAGGTGTTGAATGTGGGGTTTAAATGAGAGGGAGAAATAAAAAATAACGCCAAGGCAGCGTACTTGAGATACTTGTTCCATCAATAGAGAGTGAAATTGTGGGAGGTGAAGTTATGCCGGGGGTGGGAAGATGATCAGCTCAGTCTTGGACATGTTTAGTTTAAGAAAGTCATGCTGGGACATCCAGGAAGAGATAGGGTAGAGACAGTTGGAAATACGATTGAGGCAAGCAGAGGACAAGTCATGAGAGGACAGGTAGATTTAAGTAACATAAGCATAGAATTGATATTGGAAGTTGAATAAGCTCACCTAGAGAAGATGTATAGAGAACAGAGCCTTGGGGGACTCCTATATGCAGTGGAAGTGTAGGGGAGGTGGAGTCATGAGAGGAGACAGAGAAGGAGTAGTCAGAAGACAGCCTGGAGAGAGCAGTATCATACAGACCAAGGAAGTGAAGGAGTTGGAGAAGGAGAGGGTGAACCACAGTGTCCAAAAGCTGCAGAGAGGTCAAGAAGAATAAGCAGAGAATTCTGGCACTTGGATTTGGCAGCATGAAGATCATTGCAGACTTTTGTGAGGGCAGTTTCATTGGAGTGGGGTGGATGAAAGCCAGACTGGAATGGATCAAGCAGGGAGTGGGAGGTAAAAAAGGCAGTAAGACAGTTGTAGACAATACTCTTAAGGAGTTTGGAGGCAAAATGGAGGAGAGAGATGTGACAGTAGCTGGAGAGAGTGTTAGTATCAATGGTATGTTTTTAAGAATAAGGGAGATGAGCATGCTTGAAGGCAGTGAGGACAATATCAGGTACGAGGGAGAGATTGAGGAGGTGTGCAAGGTGGGCACAGGATGGAGAGCGGTAGTGGAGGAGGAGGGAGGGATTATGGTCTAATGGGGAGATGGTTGAGGCCCGGATGAGGGCCATAACTTCATGATCTCCTCGCCCTGTATTGGGTTTCATGTTGAATTTCTATGTTCCAGTTTCTTTTAGTTCAGATTGGCGTACACTGGTACCTTCTCCTGGGAAATAAGCAGAAAGATGGAAAATGTCACTATCATCTTTAGCTTTAAACACCCCCAGTGACCCTTCCCCCCATAACACACACCCCCACGTTTAACCAGACACCCTCCTATTAACTCCCATGAACACCCACTGAAATTGCCTCTCTGAATCCAATTTTATTTTGTGTCTATTGGTTGTAACCATCGCGATGCCTGATCGGTGAGACATTGATGCATTTTCAGGCCTAAAATATCCACAAGATGTGTGTGACATCATCACTTCCTGGGAATCTGGCCTATAATAACTCAGGTACACCCGGTTGCTTCAGTGCCAGAGGTACAGTTTATGTGATTGGTGGTAACTATGACCTAAATATACTGATCACAGTAATAAGGTCTGTTTCACCAACCAATAAGTCAGGATTATAATGTCAGGTGTAGCCATAACCCACAGGAGACCAGAGTAAAGACATTGTGAGACTGCTCTATTCTCCTCTATTGTACTCACCTGTGCTCCATCCTCTGCCTCTCTCCACGTCCTGTTACCCAGAGATGTAAAGAGGGTGGATCCAGCTGAAAGGCCAAAGGACGTGCTGCAGTGTGTCTCAGGCACTTGCGACTTGCAGCTGTGGCTCCCATCTGCATGCATGCATAGTAGGGTCTGAGCGTCTAGTGCTCAAGCCCTATGACTCCTGGTAGAGAGGGGGGTTCTGGCTGGAGGAGGCTGCACAGAGACCTCCTCCTCTCTTAAAACACCCCTACTCTGCACTGTAAGCGGAGCCTGTAATATTGTAATGTAGTGTAGCGTATTGGAGGAAAGGTAATTTAGAGTAGGTACACAGTACACCTTATAATTTAACTGGTAATTGTATATCCTGGCTATATAATCATTGATAGGTGTAATGTAGGGGTGTGCACGTGACACTTTTTGGGTTTTGGATCAGTATTTCTTGGAGAAAAAAACATAAATACAGCTAAAATCATCAAATAAGTGTTTTGGCTCCCATGCTATTATTAACCACAATACATTAATTTCCAGTCCATTCTGAACACCTCACAATGTTGTTTTTAGGCCAATAGGTTGGATAGTGGTAGCTGGGTGACTATGATAAGCGACACAAGTGTGCTGCACAAACATATGGCTCCAGGGCAGTTTTAACATTGTCAGGGGCCCCTGGGCAGAATATTAGCATGCCCCCCCCCCCCACATACCCAAGGGCAGTGGTGGCTGGGAGCTAGTAGTGTGGTATTTGCCTTGTGGGAAACGCTGCTGATTTTGAAAAGGCCGGTCGGATGCTGAATGGCTGACATTCAGCCAATCAGCATCCGCCCAGTCTTTTCAAAATCAGTAGAGCTTCCCGCCACCTGGCAAATAGCGCACTACTAGCTCCCAGCCGCCGCTGCCCGGACCCCGCAGCGGTGTGATCTTCGGCTTGCTCACTGTGATCTCCGGCGTCTTCATTGTGATCTCCGGCTTGCGTTTCCCTCTCTCTCCGGCTGTGCGGCGCTTCCCGCTCCCCCCTTCCTCTCCCCCGACTGCCGCCATCCTAGCTGCCTTTCCCGGGTGGAGGCACCAGAGTGGGGCAGCACACATTCACTACCACCGCCGCACTCACACCGACCAGGGGCACCTGCCACTGACACAGGACAGCCATGGAGCCAAGTGAGCCTATGTAGAGCTATATATTTTGCCTGGCGGCGACGGGAGCTGATTTTGAAAAGACTGGCCAGACGCTGATTGGCTGAGAGAATCCAGCCAATCAGCATCCGGCCAGTCTTTTCAAAATCAGCTTCCCGCCTGGAGCCAGCGGTGACCCGGCAGCAGGAGAGAGCCAGGCACACTATGTGGATGCCCGGCGAGGGGGAGGGCACCGGTGACCCAGCAGCAGGTGAGAGCCGGGCGCACTATGTGGATGCCCGGTGAGGGGGGAGGGGGGCAGCAGTGACCCGGCAGCAGGGAAAAGCCGGACACACTATGTGGATGCCCGGCGAGGGGGGGGGGCGGGGGAGCCAGCGGTGACTGCAGGAGCAGGGGAGAGCCGGGCGCCCGGTGAGGAGGGTGGAGCCAGCCCAGTGGTGACCCGGCAGGAGCAGGGGAGAGCAGGGCACGGTACATGTGGATGCCCGGCGAGGGGGGAGAGCCCCGGCAGGGAGGAGAGCCAGCTAGGAGCCCGGCGGCAAATGACTCCATTACCTCCCAGAGTTCCGCCACTGAGCTTAGATATGGGGAGCCATAGCTTAGATACAGAGAGAGGTGCGGCTGATATATGGGGAGCCATAGCTTAGATATAGAGAGAGGTGCCGCTGATATATGGGGAGCCATAGCTTAGATACAGAGAGAGGTGCGGCTGAGATATGGGGAGCCATAGCTTAGATACAGAGAGAGGTGCGGCTGAGATATGGGGAGCCATAGCTTAGATACAGAGAGAGGTGCGGCTGATATATGGGGAGCCGTACATGTACAGTATTACTGTATTACAGTGGTAAAGAACAGCCAGTCAGTCCTCTCACCTTTTCTCTTGGAGTAAACCTGGATCCCACAGAGGTTTCTCTTGAAGTAAACCAGGATCCCACAGAGGATGAGCAGAACGACCAGCGCAGCGACAGAACAGATGATCACTAGAAGATTTCCTATATGACGCGGCTCTTCAACAAATTCTGTAACAGAGAATATCAAATACAATCCAGTGAGACGGCTGTGATAACTTACTCGGTACTTATGTAATATCTGGGCTCCCGTTTTTCTTATGAGACCGCGTCCCCTCGCGGGGCTCGCTGCGCTCGCCACGCTTCGGGCACGGTGGCTCGCTTCGCCCGCCACACTATATAAAATCAACTCCATGCGTATTGGATAGTAGGGGTATGAAAAAATGGGGTGCATTTAATATGGGAGTCCAGATAATACATAAGTACCGGTTATTTATAACCAAAAAGTACTGAAATACAAACAAGGCAGATCCATTTGATACCTGGAATTTGTAGCTTTCACTAGTAAGGGCACATGGGTCAGTGCCTAGCACATGGGTCAGTACTTAGTGCATAGGTCAGTGCCTAGTGTATGGGTCAGTACGAAGTACATGGGTCAGTGTCTAGTGCATGGGTCAGTGCCTAGTGCATGGGTCAGTACCTAGTGCATGGGTCAGTACCTAGTGCATGGTTCAGTAACTAGCACATGGTTAGAACCTAGCACATGGGTCAGTGCCTAGCACATGGTCAGTAATTAGCACATGGGTCAGTGCCTTTCACATGGTTCAGTACTTAGCACATGGGTCAGTACCTAGTGCATGGGTCAGTGCCTAACACATGGGTCAGTTCTTTTTTTATGAATATCTTTAATTTTTTGCAAAAGACAAAACACTAAAACATAATTTACATTCCGTGTCTATAGATACAGAAGGCCATAGCCAAATCGATACAGACACATTACATACAAAACGATACATACAATACACATACACTGTAATAGGCATATATTTCCGCCATTTCCTATACTTTGAATATATAAGGTTTCCGGTATTTGAACGGTTAGATGATTCACTAGCACTTTTTTTTTCTTTCTTTTTTTTCTTCTCCCTTCTCCCTTCCCTTCTCCTTCCCTTTTCTCCTTTTTCCTTTCCTTTTTTTTTGCCCCTTTTCCTAAGGCAGCTTTAATCTCCCTTTTGACATGGCCTAACTCTGTACTTATTGCCCCATTACCAGTCTTATCAAGGCTGTTCCTCCCCCTGCTCCCCTTTGTCACGTATCCTCAGTCGATGTGACTTTAATGTCTACCTTTATGTATACCTCTAGTGTTCAGTGATGGAGTATAATCCGTAAGTGTGCACAACTTTATTATTATGAAAAGAAAAAATAAAATAAAGAAAAATAAGGAAATAGAAACTTTTTTTCAACCTTTAATTATATATCTAGTGTTCAATTATAATATCACCACTCTCTATAAAAAAAAAAGGAAAAAAAAATAATCAATAATTACTTATGTGTTCTATTGTACCATACAGTGGCGTAAGTTCGTCACAGTTGCCCGGAGGCAAGACATATACTGTATTGGTGTCCCCCCTCCCACCACACACACACACACACACACACACACACACACACACACACAACCTGTTATATAATATTTGTCTGTTCTGAAATATATGTGTTTTATACACACACACACACACACACACACACACACACACACACACACACACACAAATATAGAGAGTGAGAGAACACATATATTTCAGAACTCAGCTACAGAAGGGATATCGATGGCCTTCAATTAACTGATTTAAACTAGCAGGGGAGCCTGGGAGAGGTGCCCCCTTGGGAGCAGGAGCCCGGCGGCAGATGACTCCATTGCCTCCCAGACTTCTGCCCCTGGTGCCATATCATTGCTCTCAGTATTTAATTCCATACTTTTATGTATTGTATCAATTATTTCAAACTTCAGTGCTCGTTCGTGTCTTGCTTGGAAGAGCATATCAACCAAGGGTGCCAAACCCGCTCACATTTTTCCACATTATTTCTACTTATATATAAATGTTTTTCCTGCCTTACTGTATAATTAACCAGGGATAGCCAACAATTGGGGTCAGGGGCTTTTCTGGACAGCCATAGTCTGGCCACTATTACTTTTGCTAAGGAGTACATATTATTGATATATACTTTATTATTCCTCGAGATACCATTGTCTTCCACTATGTTCAAAATGCACCCTTTTAATGTAAAAATTTCTCTAGGGAGACCTGTATTTACGATGATCTCTATAACTTTTTGCCAGTAGTTTGCTACCAGCCGGCATTCCCATAACATATGTAGGAAAGTACCAGGGTCTGTTCTACATTTAGGGCATATTGCCGATGTCTTCCCAGAGAATTTAACCAACCTCGGTTGCCATTGGTTGCCCTTGGGATTGAGAGCATAGCCTCCCGCCATTCTTCTTCCCATATGTCCCCCATCTCTTCCTCCCACTTCCCTTTCAGCGCTTCCAGGGAGTCCTGAAATTTCACCTTCCCTAAGTTTTTATATAGTCTAGAGACCAGCTTTCTCTTGTCCCCCTTTTTTATTATTTTTTTAATCTGGGATTCCGCAAATTCTGGGGTGGGGGGAATTGGGTAATTGTATCTCCAAAGCCTGTCGTATCTGTAAATATCGGTAAACATATGTCCGAGGGATACCAAACTCCTCCACTAGTTGTTGAAAGGACTTCAGCCCCTCACAGCCATATAACTGTTTAAGGGTGGTCACTAAATAAGGTGACCAGACCTCTTTAACCTGTTATTCTTTTAGTTCACCAAATGTAATTGAGTTGTCTATTGGATGTTCAAAATCTATAAACCTCATTTCTATATTTTTATTTGCTTCTTGCCAGACTTTAATGACTTGTATGACCAGAGGCGGGTCTGACGATGGAGTATGACCTTGCAATATCTTACCCCGAGGGTTGCTATCTATTGTGTTGTAGGCAACTAAGGCCCGGGCAGTGTCACTGCCGTATTCCTCTACCAACCATGGCCTTAATTGGGTTAGTTGGGTGGCAATATAATACCTCCTGAAGTCAGACAGGCCCAGGTCACCTTCCCCTCTTTCTCGCATTCAATTTTTTAGTTGTATCTTTGGCCAGGCATTATTCCACACAAAGGAGGATAACATACTATTCATTTTCCTAAAGAGAGGTTTAGGAAGGAAGATCAGGGATTGGTGTACTATATATATAAAAATTTTGGAAGGACAATCATTTTCACCAAGTTTACCCTATCTGATGTAGTTAACGGCAGTTTATACCAGGATTTAAATTTACCTTCCAACCATTTAAGAAACGGTTGGATATTTAGTTGAATATACTCCTTTGGGTCCCTAGAGACCCAGATCCCCAAATATTTAAAAGTTTCAGCCCACTTCAACTTAAGGGGAGGAAGAAAGGAGTAATTAACTGTCTCCACGGCATGGAAGATAGAAGATTTGGACTTATTAACTCTAAAGCCCAAATAGTCCCCATATTCTTCAATTAGCTTTAATACCAAAGGTAAAGATGTGGTATAATCTGAAAGATATATTAACAAATCACCTGCATATAATGACACCACATCTCTCTGCTCTTCGGTGCCAAGTCCAACAATATTTGGATTCTGTCTTAAAATACATGCAAGGGGTTCAAATCGCCAGGGTGAACAGGACAGGGGACAAAGGGCATCACTGCCGTTTCCCCCTGGTGAGTATAAAAGCAGAAGAAGTCCAGCCGATCACAGATACCCGAGATAGCGGTTTAGAATATAATAATTGTACCCATTTTTTAAGTACCGCCCATAGAAAAGGCCACTCTACGGCATCAAAGACCTTAATCACGCCCAGCGATATTACCACTGGTTCTTTATCTCTAGGCAGAGCATCTGCAGACGGCTGAACAATCTACGTAGATTTATGGACGTAGCTTTCCCGGGCATGAAGCCCGATTGGTCTGGATGAATTTTTTTCAAGATATGTTTATTCAATCTGTCTGCCAAAATTTTAGCCAGTATCTTAGCTTCGGAAGAGAGAAGGGATATAGGTCTATAGGAATCCAAGTCATCTGCAGCTTTACCTTGTTTCAGCAATACCACAATTTTAGCCTCCAACATCGAGCTGGGAATAACATTCTCCTCAAAACAATGTTTCATGTTTTCATATAATATAGGGGCTAAAAACTCAATATAATTATTATATACCTCTGATGGTATTCCATCCAACCCTGGAACCTTACCCCCTGGTAGCTCTCTTATTGCCTTTTTCACCTCTTCGATATTTAAGGGGGCCTCCATTTCCTGACTATCTAGTTCACTCAGGCTTGGCAGATCGATTTTTTCAATACATTCCTGTATTTGTGAAGAGTCACATTCTAACCTGCTTAAATATATGTGACTAAAATAAGTTTTAAATTCTTCTCCAATCTGTGGGGTAGAATTTATTAAATTACCCGCTGCGTTCCTGATAGTGCTGATATTATTAGAAGGATGTTCAACTTGCACTAAGTACGCTAGATATTTACCCGCTCTATCTAAATTTTGGTAATTTTTCTGCAAGTTATAAGCCATCATTTTTAGGTTTTCCTCTCTTACTGTTTCCAGCCAGTCATTTTGTGCCACATTCCATTCCTGCTGGGATTCGCTAGTGTTATTTGATAAATATTTAAGCTCGGAGGCTAGACACTTGTTCTCCTTTATCCTTTATACCTATCACATTCCATACTAATACCTTTATCATCTAATTGCTTTGGATTATAATATTTACCCTCATCACAACACTCCTCCAGGCCAGCACTTGCCTCCCCCCCTTTTCTTCAAACAACTAAATCTCACATATAGAATACTTCAATATCCAAAATATGCCTATACACTTTACAAACAAACTACTGTACATACAAATAATCCCCACATGTACCTCCCCTCCCCTCTCCCTGTATAACTCTCTGCCCATGGCATACCTAGTCCCTGAACCGACATACAAAATGCAAGAGAAGAAAACAACAATAAAGCAACACAACCGTCAGGGGGCTCCTACTTAAGCCCCCAATATGTAGGGCGCTCCCTGGCAGGCAGATTATATTCTCCTCCTAATTAGAATTTTTAGCCTATTTGGCCACCAGCTGCCTGGCCCCTGGGACCCGTTTGCCAATCCATTTTGCAGCATCGTTAGGAGTATGAAAAAAGACAGTTTCGTTATCTGCAATCACTCCTTAACTTTGAAGGGAACATCATTGAGTATTTAAAGTTACATTCCCTGGGCTTTTTTTAAATCCGTAAATTTAGCTCTCTGGACTTCTAATGCAAAGTCCGGAAACACTGACACTCGGACCCCATTCCACTCAAGTGGCCCCTCTGTACGAATTAAACGTAATATAGCATCACGGTCTTGGAAGTTCAGGATTTTCACAATTAATGTACATGGAGGAGCTTCTGGTGGTAAAGTCCTGAAAGGCACCCTATGGGCCCGTTCCACGGCAAATTGGTCTGAGAAGGAGCCTCTCCCGAATTTCTCGCTCAGGCACTTCACTATAAACTTGGGTGCGTCTAGACCCTCCTGCTGCTCCGGCAAACCTACATAGCGAAGATTATTTCTTCTTAGTCTACATTCAACATCAAGCAATTTGGACTTAATTTCTATCAATTGTTGAGACATGTTATTGACCTTATTAACCCATTGATTATTCACGTCCTCTAAAGCCGATCTCCGAGCCTCAGTTTCTTTAATTCTTTCTGATGTAATTTTGAGCTCGGTCTTGATTGATGAAATTTCTGTTTGCACTGTGCTAATTTGCTCAGATATGCGGGGCTCACTGTTATTGATTGCCTCTAAAACTTGTTGAAGTGTAATTTCTGGGTCCCTGGACGGACTTTTGTTTTTAGAGGGAGTAGATTGCGGTGTTGAAGTTGGAGTTTGTGGTGGATTCCCACCCGGTGCACGGGCGTATCGCTCAAGCCGAGCTGCAGCCGAGGTATTGCCGGTCTTACCCATTATATCTCCAAGGGTCTAGACAGGTTTCAAGTTGACAAAAAGAAATATATATATCTCTATAGTTCCACAAGTGCGTCCTGGGCGGGTGATTAGCAGCACCTAGCCCAGGTTTAGAGATAAGTTTGGTTTTCGTTAAATACCTGACTGTACCAACTTTTCCAACAGCCTGCTTTGCTCAAATCTATGGGAACAAGTCTTTAACTTGACTAAGGCAATTTAACCATAAGAAGCCAAGCGGGCCTAAGCAGGCTTATGGTTTCCTACCGTGGCCAAGGCTGGGCCTGACTTCCAACAATATGTTCCAGCAATATAGTCCAGCACAATATAGCCAGCAATATGGTCCAGCATGAAGAGGTAGCCAGCGATGTAATCCAGCACAGAGAAAACCTGCAATATAGCCAGCAGTATAGTCCACGCACAAAGAGAGCCTGCAATTTAGCCAGCAATATAGTCTAGCATAGAGAAAGCCTGCAATCTAGCCAGCAATATAATCCGGCGCAGAGAGATAGCCAACAGCAGTCCAGCCCAAAGAGAGCCTGCAATATAGCCAGCAATGACCTCGCAGTGTATACCCAGTTTATACCATGCAGCCAAGTTTTGCTACATACTGTACTGTAAATATGAAATAAACAGTAATACTGCACCGGGATATAGCTGTTGTTTCTGGGGCTATTAATATCCACCTCTGTAGCTTTTCTTTCTTGGCAGTGGGGATCAATCAGGCCTTGTGCTTGAGCTAGTTCAACTGTATTGGAGTCAGCGTTCTCCTGTACAGGTATGCAGACGCTCTCACCACAGTAGAAGAAATGGAAACGCTCTCACCGTTGCTGCCTCTGGCTGCTGGCTTGCGTCTCTGCTTGTCTGCGCTGTGAATACGGAGGCACCGAAGACGCTCTCGCCGCCTCCGACCCTCCACTGCAGGCCAACTCTCTGCTATGTCGGAGCAAATAGGGAAGCCGTGGGGACGCTCTCACGTCTCCCGCCACCTGCGGTTACCCTATGGCGTTCTCTGTCTGTGCTCTGCCCGTGCTGCGGGTGAAGGACGCTCTCACTGTCTCCCTCTGCTAGCTGGCGGCTCACTTCTCGTCCCCCGACAGCACACCCTGCTTGCACGTGTGCCAGCGCTATTGTCTGGCTAGGTGACCGCATGTTAGTTTCCGGGTCAGCCGGGTTAAGGCTGCTGAGGGCAGGTTACAGGCCAATGCGGGATAGCTTCCTTCTGCCTGTCAGGGAGCTCACACGACGACCTCCTCACACCCGCACTGCCGTGGCCATGCCCAGCATGGGTCAGTTCTTAGCACATGGGTCAGTACCTAGTGCATTGGTCAGTACCTAGTACATGGGTCAGTGCCTAGCGCATGGGTCAGTACCTAGTGCATTGGTCAGTACCTAGTACATGGGTCAGTACCTAGTGCATTGGTCAGTACCTAGTACATGGGTCAGTACCTAGTGCATTGGTCAGTACCTAGTACATGGGTCAGTACCTAGTGCATTGGTCAGTGCCTAGTACATGGGTCAGTGCCTAGTGCATTGGTCAGTACCTAGTACATGGGTCAGTACCTAGTGCATTGGTCAGTGCCTAGTACATGGGTCAGTGCCTAGTGCATGGGTCAGTGCCTAGCGTATGGTCAGTGCCTATCACATCGGTCAGTACCTAGCACATGGGTCAGTATCTAGCACATGGGTCAGTATATAGCACATGGATCAGTAACTAGCACATGGGTCAGTGCCTAGTGCATGGGTCAGTGCCTAGCACATGGATCAGTACCTAGCACATGGGTCAGTACCTAGCACATGGATCAGTAACTAGCACATGGGTCAGTACCTAGCACATGGGTCAGTACCTAGCGCATGGGTCAGTGCCTAGCGCATGGGTCAGTGCCTAGCACATGGATCAGTACCTAGCACATAGGTCAGTACCTAGCACATGTATCAGTACCTTGCACATAGGTCAGTACCTAGCACATGTATCAGTACCTTGCACATAGGTCAGTACCTAGCACATGTATCAGTACCTTGCACAGGGGCGTAGCTACAATAAAGGCAGCCCCCGCAGCTGCTTGGGGGAGCCGCCTGCGGTGGGCGCCCGGTGTACTAACTAGTGTGCAGGGACTGGGAGGGATGATTGGCAGCAGCGCCGGCTGTAATGAAAGCAGCAGCTGCTGCTGGACGGGACTCAGGAGCCGGGGCTTACAAGGGCAGCAGCAGCAGCAGCAGGGGAAGTCACTTTACTTTCTCTTTCCACGCTGCAGTTCTGAGCCCCGCCTCCTCCCTCCAGTCACTGCTGAGCCTGACTGAGAACAAGCATGGGTTCCTGGGGCCGGAGCTGCTGCCTCTTCTCTGCCAGGGGACATTTAAGCTGGCCCCTGCAAACACCTGCTGCTGGACTCCCTAGTGCTGCTGCTGGCAGGCCCTCCACCCAGCGCCAGTGGTATGTACAATATTATTAATATCTTGGGATATATGTATGGATGTCATTTTGTGGACATATGTATGTATGTATGTATGTATGTATGCATGAGGGTGCAGTGTATGTATGTATGTATGTATGAATGTATGTATGTATGTATGTATGTATGTATGAGGGAGGCAGTGTGTGTGTGTGTGTGTGTGTGTGTGTGTGTGTGTGTGTGTGTGTGTGTGTATGTATGTATGTATGTATGCATAAGGAAGTCAGTGTATGTATGTATGTATGTATGTATGTATGAGGGAGGCAGTGTATGTATGTATGCATTAGGAAGTCAGTGTATGTATGTATGTATGTATGTATGTATGTATGTATGTATGTATGAGGGAGGCAGTGTATGTATGTATGCATTAGGAAGTCAGTGTATGTATGTATGTATGTATGTATGTATGTATGTATGTATGTATGTATGAGGGAGGCAGTGTATTTATGTATGTATGTATCTATGCATAAGGAAGTCAGTGTATGTATGTATGCATGCATGAGGTAGGTAGTGTATGGATGGTTGTATGTATGTATGTATGTATGAGGGAGGCAGTGTATGTATGTATGTATGTATGTATGAGGTAGGCAGTGTATGGATGTGCTGTATGTATCAGGGAGGCTATGTATGTATGTATGTATGTATGTATGTATGTATGTATGTATGTATGTATGAGGTAGGCAGTGTATGTATGTATGTATGCATTAGGAAGTCAGTGTATGTATGTATGTATGTATGAGGTAGGCAGTGTATGTATGTATGTATGTATGTATGTATGTATGTATGAGGTAGGCAGTGTATGGATGTGCTGTATGTATCAGGGAGGCAGTGTATGTATGTATGTATGTATGTATGTATGTATGAGGTAGGCAGTGTATGCATGTATGCATTAGGAAGTCAGTGTATGTATGTATGTATGTATGTATGTATGTATGTATGTATGTATGTATGAGGGAGGCAGTGTATGGATGTGCTGTATGTATCAGGGAGGCAGTGTATGTATGTATGTATGTATGTATGTATGTATAAGGTAGGCAGTGTATGTATGTATGCATTAGGAAGTCAGTGTATGCATGTATGTATGTATGAGGGAGGCAGTGTATGTATGTATGTATGTATGTATGTATGAATGAGGTAGGCAGTGTATGGATGTGCTGTATGTATCAGGGAGGCTATGTATGTATGTATGTATGTATGTATGTATGTATGTATGTATGTATGTATGAGGTAGGCAGTGTATGCATGTATGCATTAGGAAGTCAGTGTATGTATGTATGTATGTATGTATGTATGTATGTATGAGGGAGGCAGTGTATGTATGTATGTATGTATGTATGTATGTATGTATGAGGTAGGCAGTGTATGCATGCATGCATTAGGAAGTCAGTGTATGTATGTATGTATGTATGTATGTATGTATGTATGAGGGAGGCAGTGTATGTATGTATGTATGTATGTATGAGGGAGGCAGTGTATGTATGTATGTATGTATGTATGTATGTATGTATGCATAAGGAAGTCAGTGTATGTGTGTATGTATGTATGTATGTATGTATGCATGCATGAATGCATGAGGTAGGTAGTGTATGGATGGTTGTATGTATGTATGTATGTATGAGGGATGCAGTGTATGTATGTACTGTATGTATCTGTATATATCAGGGAGGCAGTGTATCTATGTATGTATGTATGTATGTATGTATGAGGTAGTCCGTCTATGCCCGCCCCCCAGTCCTGCGTTCCATCCCAGTGCCTACCCCACTCCCTGCCCAATATCTGTCCCCACTTTACCTGCCCAGTATCTGCCCACCGACTTACTGGATATCCTCTCTCTCCCCCCTATGCCTGCCCAGCATCTGCCCCCCTCCTCTCCCTGCCAACCATCCGTACCCCTTCTCCCTGTCCACCATCCGGCCTCTGTCTGCCCACCATCCATCTCCTCTATATGCCCACCATCCGTTCCCCCACTCCATGTCAAGCATCTCTCCCCCCACTCCCTGCAAACCACCCCCTCTCTCTGCCCACCATTCATCCCCCCTCCCTCTTCCCAGCACCTGTCTTCCTCTCTCTGTCCAATGTCTGTCCCCCTCCATCCCCAGCATCTCTCCCCCTCTCTCTGTCCAGCATCTGTACCACCTCCCTGCCCATCACCTGTCCCCCTCTTCCTGCCCGACATCTGTACCACCCTCTCTCTACCCAGCATCTGCCCCATACGCACTCCTCAGCATCTATCTCCCCTCTCCCCACATCTGTCTCCCTCTCTCTGCCCAGCATATACCCATCTGTCCCCAGCTAGAACTGTATCCCATGCACCCGGAATGATGAAAATGAATTTGTGGCTCCTGGGAACAGTATTTCCTTGGAGTCCACAACCCGTTTTATTAGACCATACACACTTTTGTAGGAACCTGCACGAAACTGCCTCTCCCCCCCCCCCCATTTATTTATTGTAGTGCCCCCACTGTCATTTTTTCTGGATCCCTGTGTGTGTGTGTGTGTGTGTATGTATGTGTGTATATATATATATATATATTTATATTTAGTGGGGGGGCGCCACAACTTTTTTGCCTTGGGGGAGCAAAATTTATAGTTACGCCACTGACCATGCACATGGGTCAGTACCTAGCACATGGATCAGTACCTTGCACATGGGACAGTACCTAGCATATGCACATATGTATCTCAGGTCCATCCTCACTTGTGGCTGAATGAGCATAAACTGCCAAACAGGATGGCATGTGCACTTATTGTTCTGAGGTTGTGCCGTGGGTATGTGTCTTTGCTCACGCAGATCCATCTGATTGCAGGCAGATCTCCTGCACCAGGAATATGGCTGGTACATGTGCACTGACAATGTTGTGTGTCTTCACAAGCCGATGATTAGGGACTGTGATGTGCACCGGCCACTTTTAGTGTTTTGTAAAATGCATTTTGGATCTGTATCTCCGGCAATGTTTTGAATCTTGATCTGTTCCAAAACACCAACATTTTCGTGTTTTGGAAAAAAACATAAAAAACACAGAATTTGGGTTTTTTTTTTTGCTTATACAGTAAGCTACTGTATTATTAACCTCAAAAACATTAATTTCCACTCGTTTTCAGTCTATCCTGAATACCTCACATCTCACAATGTTGTTTTTAGGCCAAAAGGTTGAACCAAGGTAGCTGGATGACTATGGAGGGTAAAAGGATTAGATCCTTTTAGTAGGATTTGCGCTGAGGGGTAGAAGCAGCCTGATTTAGAGGATTAAATGGGTCGATGTGTTGTGGAAGTACACAACATTTGATCAAGCGCTAGGAGGGGCGGGGTGATGGAGGAGAGATGTAGCGGAGTAGGGCAGGATGACAGTAAGGTGAGACAATCAGGGTAGAGACCGAAGAGAAAGATAAATAAAATAACAATAAAAATAAATATAAGAATATAAATAAAAATAAATATAAATATATAAAAATAAATATAAGAAAAATAATAAATATACGATTATAGAAATAAAAATAAAAAACAATGAAACTGAAACAAGTAAAAATAAAAATAAATAAATAAATAAATAAAATAAATTAAATTGACCAATATAATGTTTACACTCCTTGTAGGAGTAAGTAGAAGCAGTCCAGGTTGGGGGAGGCTATATTCGCTTGCCCTGCACTTAACTGACAGCTATGCCGCTTGCTGCGGCTCTTGCAAACTTACGGCGGGACTCCGGAGCTTCTAGCTGGTGACGTCACCTGCCGTCTTCTTTGTTTGCGGCTTGGCGGTGCTGTCTGGCTGGGGCTTGCTTCTGCTCTTCTGCTGGGGGGCTTCTTAAGCTTTATCCTAAAGGAGAAGCAAGCCCCAGCCAGACAGCACAACCAAGCCGCAAATAAAGAAGACGGCAGGTGACGTCACCAGCTAGAAGCGCCGGAGTCCCGCCGTAAGTTTGCAAGAGCCGCAGCAAGCGGCATAGCTGTCAGTTAAGTGCAGGGCAAGCGAATATAGCCTCCCCCAACCTGGACTGCTTCTACTTACTCCTACAAGGAGTGTAAACATTATATTGGTCAATTTAATTTATTTTATTTATTTATTTATTTTTATTTATATATTTTTTATATTTATTTTTATTTATTTTTATTTTTACTTGTTTCAGTTTCATTGTTTTTTATTTTTATTTCTATAATCGTATATTTATTATTTTTCTTATATTTATTTTTATATATCTATATTTATTTTTATTTGTATTCTTATATTTATTTTTTATTTTTTTATTTATCTTTCTCTTCGGTCTCTACCCTGATTGTCTCACCTTACTGTCATCCTGCCCTACTCCGCTACATCTCTCCTCCATCACCCCACCCCTGCTAGCGCTTGATCAAATGTTGTGTACTTTCACAACACATCGACCCAGCTGGATGACTATGCTAAGCGACACAAGTGGGGGCACAAACACCTGGCACATATAGCAATGGCAGTTTAAAAAACTAGGCCCCAGAGCACATAATGCCAAAATAGGTGGAATTGTCCTTTGGAGTACACACTGGAGGGGGGACAATGCAGGTAAAATAGAACCAGTTTGTACAGGGGCCTCCAAACTGCCTTTTCTTCCTGCCAGTACAGGTAAGGACTGTCTGACATGTCTACTTGGATGCTGTTACCAAAGTAATCCTCCACCATTTTTTCAATGGTGACAGCATCGTATGCAGTGACAGTAGACATGTCAGAAATCATTGGCAGGTCCTTCACATGCTTTTGTCCATCTAAGAAGGAATTTGCCAGATAAGCAATGTCAGTGTACTTTTTTTTTTTTTTAAGTAACTTTATTGAAGCAGGGTATACATTAAAAAGGCCAATAAAAAAATTCATTAGGGGAATGTGCAGCAGCATCCCACCACACAAAAACACGAGGGGTAGCGATAATCATAGCTAAAAACTTAAACTACACAATTGAGGACACGATAATAGATTCACAAGGGAGGTATATAATAATGGCTATAATAATAAATGATATAAAATACACATTAGTTAACATTTACGCACCAAGTGAATCACAAACGATTTTTTACTCACAAATCACCCAACTATTACTAAGTAAAGAAGTAACAAACTTAATCATAGGGGGGGGGTTTAATGGAGTAATAGACCCTCACATGGATAGGTCAGTTGCAAATAAGAGAAACAAATATCAGCACAATCCAATCCAACACCTAATGGAAGTCCTGGGGACAAACGACCCATGGAGAATAACCCACAGGGGAGAGAGAGCATATACATTCTTGTCAGGGGTGCACCATACCTGGTCGCAAATAGATTTTTTCATGGTGGCAAACCACCTAATCCCGAAAATTGGGAATAATAAAATTGATAGCATATTAATATCGGATCATGCCATAGTATCATTTGTATTGTACTTAGCACAAACTATGGAAAATAATATGGAGATTCCGAGGTCATTTGTATAAATCAAAACAATTTCAACAATATTTAAAGAACAAATGGAAGGACTATATGGAAAATAATGGTGAACATATGGATGATCCAATATTAATATGGGAGGCCTCAAAAGCAGTCATAAGAGGCGAAATTATTGCTTACACGGCAAAACAGAGGAAAATGACACAAGAAAAAATTAATTCACTAAAAAGTTCAGTACTTAGGGCCCACCAAAAGTATATTAAGGATGCAAACGAACAGACACTGATAGAATATCAACAAGAAAGACAACTGTTGGAAAGTAACATAGTGGCACAGGCAAAATTAAACATGGATTATACTAAAAATAATTTTTACAGGTGGGGTAATAAAACAGGCTCACTTTTGTCAAATATTTCCAAACCAGCTAGAAGGAAAAATGACATTACAGCTGTAAAGGGAGAAGAATTGGGACAAATACTCACGAAACCCCCGGAAATTATAAAAAATTTGAGGACTATTTTGAAGACACCTATAAAGCTAATAGAACAGACCCCAAAATAGTAGAGGAGATAAAAAATGAGGCTGAACTCCCCAAACTGACACAAAGCCAGAGGGACTCGTTAGAAGTAGATATAACTGAGGAAGAAATGATCACAAAAATAAAAAATTTGCCACCCGGAAAAGCGCCAGGCCCCGACGGGCTAACTATAGAATATTACAAAATTCTAAAAAACGAACCGGCCCCGATACTAATAAAACTTTACCAACTAATTCGCAGAGAACACCCTTCATACCCTTATTCAACACAGCACACACCATTTTGATACCCAAAGAGGGAAAGGACCCGACAGAGCCTTCATCATACTGCCCAATTACCCTTCTAAACATAGATTTTAAAATAATGGCCAAAATAATGGCCCTTATTCTGGTTGGTGCGGTCGAGCCGCATATGCGGCTCCGACCGCACCAGACGAATCCCCGCCCACGCTACGGATCGCCACGGCCGTCCGTACACGGACGGCTGGCGATCCGCACGAAAATGGTGGAGGCGTACGCCTCCACCATGGTGGGAGCTGCCCCCTGCATTCGATGGTCGACGACCATCGAAGGCAGGGCCGCACGCCGCGGCAGCTCCCGCAAGCTGAGACCACACGGACGATTGTCCGTGTGGTAGCTTGTATGGGGGCTGAAAGCTGACATCCGGCGACGTCAGCTTTCCGCCCCCATGAGTGGCGTCATGCCCTCATTACCATGCGTACGCCCCGCGTTTGCATGGGAACGCCCATGAAACGCGGGGCGTATACATAGGGAAATGAGGGACTGAAGCCCCTCACGCCCCTATACGCCCCCTTTGCGGCGTCTAATTTTTTTAAACGGAGATTTCCCCTGCACATGCGCAGAGTGACCTCTGCGCATGTGCAGAGAGAAAACATCGGCGGTACGGCCGCATGCGGGCCGTACCGCTTCAATCTGAATAAGGGCCAATGGCATGCGATGCGACCGACGCGTTTTACATTTTAACATGGTTTTCTATGTAAAATCGCGGGCATCACATCGGTCGCATCGCATGCCATTTTAATGGCATGCGATGTACATGCGATGCCCGCGATGGGCGCCCTTATAGGTAAAGAGTACCAACTTAAAATAGGCCAAGGAAACAATAAGTTACTTAGGAGCCCAGCACCCAAAAGACATAGCCTTATTATACCCGATCAACATAAATAAAGCAATAGACAAAATCAGGACAGAAACACACAGTTGGAAACATCTGAGAATATCATATATGGGCAGGATGAACCTAATTAGGATGATATCAATTCCTAGACTCCTCTACCCCCTCCAAAACCTACCTCTCCTACTGACAAAAGGCGATACAAGGGAAATTAATAAATTATTTCGAGAATTTATATGGAAAGGGAAAAAGGGGAGAATTAGCTTACTGAAAATGCAACAACAGAAAAATAATGGAGGCTTTAACTTCCCCAATGTAGTGTGGTATAACCAAGCAGCTATTTTGAGACCTATAAGAGAATGCATACAAAAAACTGAGATATACACAAACACGACATTAGAGCAAGAGCTTTTGGGGAAAACTCACCTAGTCACGTTCCTACACTTGGAAAATGCAAAAATTGACCCCAATATAATTTACAATCCAATATTGGAATCAACAAGACATCTCTGGTTTATTTTACGCAAAAAGGTTCAAAATAAATCCAAATAAATCTACATTTTTGACATTCCTACAAAATCCCGACTTTCAGATGGGAGAAGCAGGAATCCCATTTAATAACTGGAAACAAATGGGGGTAAGTAGAGTGGAACACCCAATAGATAATCAATCAGGCAAACCCCTAACCTTCGATGAAGCAATAGAGAAGCATGGAAACTTTACTAGACAACATATATTTTTCATGCAAGCACAACACTATACTAATTGGGTAACAAAACAACTAACTACTCTAGATTTACAAAATCCTCTAGATATACTGTTGCAACAAAAAATACCACAGAGGGGAGTTATCTCATCACATTACAGATTTCTATACTCACCACTTGACTACTCTAAGATTAAAACAGGAATAGTGAAGTGGAGAGAGAACTTCCCACACTTAACTATAGGAAAACTGTTACAAACCCTGGAGGAAACGGTTAAGACAATCCCAGCAATAACATACACGGAAATGTTTTACAACCTATTCCACCAGGAATATTGCTCCCTAATGAGAAGGTTTAAGATGAAATTGTCAGAGGACCATACCTGTGTAAAATGTGGACAGGAGGAGGCAGTGTACCCACATTAAAAAGTTTTGGATGGAGGTAGGCCAATGGACAAATAATCTAAAGGAAAGATCATTAATAATATCTCCAGAATGGGCAATATTCGGGATGATAGGGAAGGAGGTGAAAATCCATAAGGGGACAAAAAAGCTCTTGTTAGCAATTTCAGCAGCAGCTACGAAAAGTATATTGCACATGTGGTTAGACAAGTCTGCCCCCCCCTCCCCCGAAAAGTATGTTTAAAAATAAACTATTTCATATATTTCGAATGGAATGGGTAGACGCCTTAATACAAAAAGAAAAAAGAGTAAAAAAAACTCTTTGAAGTGTGGGAAAGCTTTATTGAAATACAATCCATAACAATAAAAAATCAACTCAGGAAATGCTTCCAAAACACACAGTGGTATGAAACCCAAATATTAATACAAGGTGACCCCATAAGGGTATAGGGAGGTAGAGTAAAGAGACCGCACCACACACACACAAAAAAAAAAATCGGAAACAGAAAATAGACAAGCATATGTGTCAAATGAAATTCAAATTATTGTCAAAGTGATTGATATAACAAAATGTACAACCGTATTCTGAAAATGTTATTCTTTTTGAATGCTTCAATATAACATAAAAGAAATATACGTAATTATTCACTAAAGAGTGGCTTACCAGCTCCATGTATTTGGCACTATAGAACAATAACTGGAGAACATTATTTCCTGCTATATAGCATAGTAGTGGCTCTTCACGTCCTTTTATATTATTTGTTGTCTAGTTGTTTTGTGTATTTTATATTATTTGTTGTATGATTAAGTTGCCCATTTTTTTATAAATTAGAATTAAAATGATTCTTTTTTCTCTCACAAAGAGCATTCTACTGACCCAAACAACAAATAGCGACCTTCAGGGGTTAAAAGGAAAAAACTTCTGATGAAGTAGAGTACCTATATTTTTAGTGAAGCCCTTATTTGGAATTCGATTAGTGACTAATTGGGAAAAGGTTGGAGTTGCCTATATAGCACATCCACAAGAGCATAACCACTCAAAACCCCTTCGCTGCTCTGTTCACAAAATGTTGCATTTATGTCTTCACTGACAATAGTTTGTTATATATGTACTAACGCTCTTGTCACCAACGTATACTGGAAATCATCCCTGATACACTGACTATTTGCTGTACTTATATTGATGTTTCTTTTAATAATGTATACTGGTAATTGAAATGAATTGTCTTATTTGACTGTTTAATGTATACTCTGCTTCAATAAAATAATAATAATAATAATAAAAAAAAATAATACATACCAACCCACGAGGGGCCCCTAGATAGAGAGAGGGGGGGGGGGTACTTTTTTACATGATTAACTCCATGCACACTGCCATCAAAGTGGTGGGGAATAGCCCCTTCTGCTTTCAGAAAAGGCCTGAGGGATCTTCAGGAAAGGTCCCTACATTCTGAAGTATTCCAGAGAATTTTGGGGCTTGTTTTTTGGTATAGAAGGGGACATCTCCCTGCTAGTTATTGGAAAATTTGGGGGACCCCACGACAGTTTCTCGCCCAATTTTCCATTACCAGACCAGGCTCAGAGATCTGGTTTCTTTGCTGTCTTCCAAAACATAGACTGCACAGATCAGTATAAGTATCAGTATGAGCTGTGCTGTACTATGAATCCATCATAGATTGAAAGTGGGTTCTGCCTTCTACTTAACAGCTTATATATATATATATATATATATATATATATATATATATATATATATATATATATGTATATATATATATATATATATATATATATATATATATATATGTGTATACTGTATAAGAACCCATCTGTCAGCCATGTGTATGAAGGTGGATCACATACAGCACATCCATGATAACTAATCATTATCTTATACCTTTTATCAGTAATTGTATTATTACCTCTTATGATCAGTCTGGTTCCTTTTCCATGTGCAGCTCTGTGTTGATATACTTCATTTCTTTTGCACACATTCATCATCAGAAAGCAGTAGTAGGTGGCACTATCTTCTCTCTGCACCCCCTGTATGCGGAGGTCTGCTAATCCCTGTATCTCTGTTCTTCCCCTATACCTGGGATGGACCATTTCCTGGTAGGGGTGGTAGGCGTAAGGGCCACTGGTGCTGTTCACTCTCCAGTAAACACTGACCCACAGCACATTTCTGAATATGTAATCACTGTATGAGCAGTTGAGAGTCACAGAACCTTCTGTGTCAGCTGTGATGTTATTTGGCCGCTGTACAAAAAAATGTAAGAAAGGTGCATCTAAAGGATAAAATTGGACATAAGAGAATTTTAGGTAAATCTTTACAGAAATGAATCAGTTACAATATAGATCATTGTACCTTGAGGTACAATACATGTATGACAAGTCACAGACTTTCTGACCAATGACAGGGTGATGCTGGTAGCACTAGCTATCTGCCTATCCCTCTGACATCATCATTATCACTGTCATCTGTGTAATTAAAACCACACAGTTAGTGGACATAGCAGTGGTTGTAATGAATTAAGCACCCAATTTCAATATAAAAAAATATACCATGCTGATGGTATATATAGAAGTGGGTTTAGAAATACAGGGACACCAACTCCTGGAGTGAAACATTAACTAGACTGACCTGGCAAACAGAAACCTCTGAGTATGCAAGGCAACATGTATTACTTCCTGTCACGGCCTTGTCATGCCCTGGTCAGTGCGCAGTTCTCTGGAGTGGCCTAGTTATCTCCCCGCTTGGTCAGTGCGCAGTTCTTCGGAGTGGCCTAGTTATCTCCCAGCCTGGTCAGTGCGCAGTTCTCTGGAGTGGCCTAGTTATCTCCCCGCTTGGTCAGTGCACAGTTCTTCGGAGTGGCCTAGTTATCTCCCAGCCTGGTCAGTGCGCAGTTCTCTGGAGTGGCCTAGTTATCTCCCCGCTTGGTCAGTGCGCAGTTCTTCGGAGTGGCCTAGTTATCTCCCAGCCTGGTCAGTGCGCAGATCTCCAGAGTGACCTAGGGCTTTATTCTGGTTTGTGCGGCTTGGCCGTACGCGTACGTCCCGGGTTTTTTTTTTATCTGCGCATGCGTACCATCCGCAATGCGCAGGCGCGAACACTCCACAACGCTTACGGACGGGTCTTTCCGTACGAAAAAACCTGTCCGCAAGAGTACGGTCATTGTGGGCGGCATAGGGGCGTGTTGAGGGGAGCGGCCGAAATAATGAGGGAACCTGGGCGTAAACATGGGCGTACACGGGGGTGTGTACAAAAAATGTACGGTGCTACTACCGCTCGATCGCCTAAAGCACCGGTCATTTCGGACACAAAACAGGCGGCCGCTAACCGCCACCTCAGACCACCCCTACAGATACCGCATGAGAGCGTACGCCTGGGTTTGCTAATTAACGCTGATTACTAGTCAAACACATACACCTGAATGTAATAAGCAATGCTGCAGTCTATTAAGTCCAAACCATGATTTCACTACCTGTAAGCCACACACAGCACTCTAACACATTGGAAGCTTATCTTTCTATACTTCTCTACATGTACAGGTTGGTTTCATTTAAGGTAAGAATAATTTTAAGACCTGCTTATAAATGTAAGGTAGGTATTTTTTTAACATTTAAACAGTTAAAATATTTTTTGTATTTTTTGTATCCTTTGTACGCATGTACATATATATAAATACATGCTTATATAAATGATCTTACCATGTATCCCCCTCAAACCTTGGGATAATTAAAAGCTCATCATTTAAGCAATATATATATATTTTTTACTATCATCCTGTTATCAATTTATACCCTAAATCTGTATTTAACAATAACCTATGGTTTCCTGCTAATATGAACTACAAATAATGATACACCTCGATATATCTCATTTTTATATTTAATTAATATTATTATTTTTATTATTATTTATATCTATTTTTATTCACATTTATTTTTATTTTTATTTTCATTTATTGTTATTATTATTCAATATACTGTATTCAAATATATACTTTTGTTTCCTAGCACGGCCACATATCTTGGCCATCGGGGGTAATTTGAGTGGCCTGCGACGCGACCGACGCGATGCCCCCGATTTTTTCATTGAAATGCATTGAAAACAGTGAAAAATCGGGTCGGTCGCGTCGTGTGCAGCTAAAAATGCTTAAATGGTCCAGACGCGATGCCCCCGATTTCCCCATAGGGAACAATGTTAAATGCCTCAATTTACCCGCGATGACCACGATTTCCCATAGGAAACAATGTTAAATGGATCAATTTACCCAAATCAGCATAGGAACAATAGTAAATGGGCCAAAAAGACCCCTGAACATTGAAATGTCCCCCCAAAAGTAGTTGACGCCACCCCGCCATCAACGTGAACCCGAAGCGTGGCGAGCGCAGCGAGCCCGCGAGGGGCGGCGGTGGCCCCGATTTTACCCCCGATGAGCGCGGTTCTGATCGGTGTGGCCGTGCTAGGAAACAAGTACCATACTTTTGCTTATATTATTTATGTATTATTCATTCGTTAATTATTCTTATTCCATTCATTGTACCATAAAGTGTGGCCACTTCCATTTTTCTATTTTAAAAAAAATCCTCTCATTATCCGCCTCCTATTGTGTGTATATAAAACTGCCTTAATATACATTACAGGCTTAAGGAGACCCAATATTTACTATGTGCCATACATTAGTATGAGTGACACGCATATGCGTCTCACAGGCGATTCCAATAAACTCCCCATCAGGTATCCCCCAGGTCTACACCTTTCAACTCACCATAAACTTAACCTAAACCTTAATAACTAAACTTATCTAATAAAAAAGACACAGACACAAGTGCTGGCGTTTCAAAATGAATGTCAATTTATTTTGACAATTAAACTAAACTATATATATAATGGTGGCGGCACCAAAGAACGGTCACTATAGGAAAGTGGGGTTAAAGATGTTTACCATACACACCATCGCTGGTGATCACTCTCCCCGGTCATCCACTCGTGCTAGTGGTGACCACCCCCCGGGCGGAAGCATGGCCGATGACCATAGATGTCAGGGGAGAGCGACACCCCACTATCTACACACACACACCTCAAGATCTTACAAGGATGACCGTTCTTTACCGCCAAAGCTAGGCCCTAAGCCGCAGCACCGCCACCGAGTAGGAAACGCTCAGCACTGTGTATCTAACCAACTAAAAACATCGCCCAAAAACAGAGCCACGCCCTCCGGGCTCAGATGAACACCATCGCTTCTATACAGCGCACTCCGCTGAAAGCTGATGGCGTCATGGCGAATAACACCCCCGCCATTGGTCAGCAGGTATTTCTCAACTGCAGCGTTCACCGTCTTCCGTGAACGCTCCAGGCGGGGGCAGGATACCGCATTTCTCCACACAATCCTCGATATAATGGAGGACCACACCAACCTACATGTTGGCAAATACAGCGAAATAAAATAGAGGTCCCGCACAATCACAGAACGTAGCTCAAGAGCGGTTACCCGCCCTAAGTCATTGCCACCCAGGTGGAATATAATGACTCTCGGGACCCCAAAATTTCGCAGGGCTCGAATCAGCCCAGCCTGCAGTCCTTTCCACAACATACCTCTCTCACCCAGCCACCTAACCTCCCCAGCCCGACGGAACACACGCACATCAGAGGCGATGGTCGCCCTAGAAGCCCAAAAGACAAAGGAATGTCCCATCATCCATATGGACTTAACGTCCTGTCGACCTGAAATATTTATAGAGAGGTTAGAAGGCTGTCGACAAACTGACACACCGCACACACATCACACTTGTTAGGAGAGAGGAATGGAAAAACCGTGGCCGACCAGCTCTTGAGGCACAAAACACACCGTCTGGAGTAAACTAACAAGTACGCCATGCCAGATTGTAATTATAGCCGAATTGTGCCCCCAGACGGATGTGAAAACACACCTCAAGGCCCCCACTGGAAGTTGACGAGCGCTTATGCGTCCAGTCGACCATGGTGAAAAGTGACAGATAAGGCTGGCCGAATGTACAGTAGGAGCAAGTTTCATCTTTGCTCCTTTGGTCATGGCTAGCCATGGCTAGCCATGGCTAGCCATGGCTATTCTATTGTTCTCAGCTGCAATACAATACGTATTGCAGCTGAGAACAATAGAATAGCCATGGCTAGCCATGGCTAGCCATGGCCAAAGGAGCAAAGATGAAACTTGCTCCTACTGTACCTTCGGAATGCTGCCGAGCGCCATCGACCCAAAGATTGAATCTCTGCGTCGGAGCAGCCCTCCGCAGCCGCCGAGGTAGCAGCCCCAATCCTAAAGGAATGAGACCCAAATTCCTTAGGATCGAGGCCCGTGGCCTCCAGCGCCCGCCCCAAGACGTGACAAAATTGGTATTTGGTGAGCGGTGACCCATCCTCATGCATCAGCCATGCGCCGGGTAGGTCCGGGCGCACCTGGGCGAAGGCCGAGACCAACGTCACAGGGCACGCCCTTTCCACCGTGCACGGGAGCAAGGACAGCCACCGCCCCCTCCCAGCCTGGTCCGTCTTAGAACGTCGCAGGTGACATAGCACCGAGTCAGCTTGGACCACCAGATCATCCACAGCCAGAGGTGAGGGTGTCCGTTTTGACGGGGCCACCAGCTCCCCAATCCTGAAGGCCCCGTGATATGCCATCACGTACGCCGTGCGGAACAAGAGGACCTCATAATAAGGCCAGCAAATGTCCCCCAGCAGTGCTGGAAGTAACGACATATCAATAGGGCGCCTGCAGACCGGGAGAGCGGGCGTAGCCCGCCGCCAACCCCGCAACGCCCTGGACACCAAAAATGACCGGGACGGGTCCGCCCTACCCTGCAGTGAGGAGAAAAAGGACACCCCTGACAAAGTCCTGCGCACGGAGGCCACAGAGCGACCAGCGGAGTATGAACTCCAAACAAAGGCCGCCATGGCCGCTTCAGGTGTCTTACCTGCTTGCGGAGCGGACAGTCTGAACTGCTCCCACTCCTGCCATCCAGCCTGATAGCAGTGGAGCGTCCTTGGCGCGATAGCCCACATGGCTAGCCCCTCCATTCCGGCCTGATCATCTGCCAAATATAAGAGGGACAGCATTCACCAACAATAGATGCATCAGGAGCCAGGGCCCGAAACTTCTCCCAGTCGGCCCTGGACAATGCGTCTGCCACAGAGTTCTCTACTCCGGGAACATGTTGTGCCACAAACTGTATGTTGAACAGCAGGCATCTCAGCACTAAGCGCGCAAGCAAGCGGACTACCGGCATGGAAGCTGAACCCTGCCTGTTGATTGAGTGCACTACTCCCAAGTTGTCGCACCAGAATATGATGCTGGAGTCGCAAAGCCTGTCTGCCCATAATTCCAGCGCCACTACAATGGGGAACAGCTCCAGCAGCAATAGGTTTTTTGTAAGCCCTTCCGACACCCATTCCACGGGCCATGGAGCGGCGCACCATGAACCGTGAAGGAAGGCTCCGAATCCCACTCCGCCCGCTGCATCAGTATACAATTGTAACTGTGCATTGGTGCGTGGGCTCGCAGGCCAAATAAGGACTCCATTGAACTGTTCCAGGAAGGAAAGCCAAGTGCGTAAGTCCCTCTTTATCTCTGCGGAGAGACGTACATAATGAAGGGGGTGTCTGACGCCTGACATGGATCTCTCTAACTTCCTACAAAAAACTCTACCCATGGGTATGACCCTGCATGCGAAATGCAGAAGCCCGAGGAGCGACTGGAGCTGGCGCAACTGTAGTTTACCCGTTGCCAATGCTAGGCTAATGGCTCCACGTAGCCGAGACAGCTTGTCATGGGGGAGGCGGCAACAGGCCGCCACTGTGTCGATTTCTATCCCCAAGAACGACAGGCATGGTACTGGGCCTTCCGTCTTGTCCGCCGCAATGGGGACCCCAAAATCCCGGAAAAGCTCCTGCAGGTATGTCAGCAGGAGCTTGCATCGATGGGAACCAGCAGGGCCCACACACAAGAAGTCATCTAAGTAGTGGGCCACACCAGTTTTGCCTGAACCCGACACTACGCACCAATGCAAGAAACTGCTAAAACGCTCGAAATAGGCGCAAGAAATCGAGCAGCCCATCGGCAGGCACCTGCCCACGTAAAAACCCGTGGGAAGGCGAAAGCCCATGAACCGGAACGATTCCAGATGAAGCTGGAGAAGGAGAAAGGCGGACTCAATGTCCACCTTGGCCAACAAGGCCCCGCGTCCGTGGCTGCGCACTATTTCAAGCGCCTGTTCGAACGACTGATACCGCACGCGGCACAAGTCTTCGGGGATGGAGTCATTAACAGAGCTGCCCAGGGGATGAGACAAGTGTTGGATAAGCCTAAACTTGCCGCCAGCCTTCTTTGGGACCACCCCTACCGGGGAGAGAACCAGGTTCTCAATAGGGGGTGACGGGAAGGGGCCCACCATCCTGCCCAGGCTCACCTCCTTGGCCACCTTCTCTAAGACTACCCCGGGCATCTGTATTGTGGATTTTAAATTACGGGGGGCATGCGCTATTACTTCCCCCCGAATTGGTAGACGGAAACCCATGTGAAAGCCTTGCTCTAAAAATTCAGCCTCCTCCCTACACGGGTACCGTCCCAGCCAGCTGGCCAAGCGTTCAACCCGCACAGGAGAAGGGGCCTTACTGAGGTGCGCCCCCGGCTGCTGCAGCCTGGGAGGTGCCCCCCTGCTTTCCTTTCCTGCAATCCTTAAATGGGTGATTGCCCCAGCATTTTGAGCATGCGTGCTTGAACTTGCATGAAGTGCCAAGGGCGCAACCCGCTCCATTGAAGGCGAAGCAACGCCCAGCGGGGGCTCCCCCCGCCCTCCCGCGAAAGGATTGCTGGTTTCTGCGAGGGGCGGGGCTGGATGCTGGCGTGGCCGCAGGAGCAGCCGCAGAAGCAGCCGCAGGCTTCGGCCCCATCTATATCTCCACGTCCTTACACCCAAAAGCCATAATGGCCAACCCGGACTGCTTGCGGCGGAAGTTCTCATCATAGGAGCGCCATGAGGAGTCGGCTTCTGAAAGGAACATCTCATGAATCATGTGCATGTAGCGCACCATGTTCATGTGTTCCTGCGGTCTTGTTTCTAAGTAACAAGCCGCGAACATAAACATGCCCGCCTGCCACCGGTGATAGGTGCAGTAGGCCTCCTCCCCAATACCCCCTCGTCTCTTCGCCGCGCGATATTCTTTTTTGATATTCGATATTTTCGATATTCTGCGCCGTCATGGCGAAGAAGCTGACGTACTTCCCGTCCCTAATGCGTTCTTGATATTCTGCGCCTGAGTCCTCTGAGCACGGCCGTGTTCTCGCATTGGACTACCTTTCCCCTAGGGAACAACAGGGACCCCGAGCTACCGCTGGAACTGGAGTGCCTACGGCACCTGTGCCTGCGCCCCCTGCGGGATTTACGGCCTCCCTCCTCCTCCGACGTTCCCGAGTCGGACCCGCCAGAGGAAGAGGAGGTATGTGCGGCCCTACGCCTGTGCCGCTTGCGCTTAGACGCTGACCCACCTGAAGTACCTTCCACTGGTACGAGGCTCATCTGGGAGGACTCCTCCACCAAACCCACCGGAGGGGTACCGGAAGCAACGATATCCCTCGCACTGAGAGGGGCCGTAGGTCTTGTAGCCGCGGCCGGGGCGGCCCTACCTGACAGGGCTGGGGTAGGGATCACTGAAGTGGACGAAGGGGCCGGACTGCTGTCAGGAGCACCCCCTCCCTGAGCAGGTGACTGCCTCATAAAATTGGACAGCAGGGACAGGAACTGCTGCACCCCCCCATCTGCAACCGCAGGTAGCGGGGGGAATGCAATTGGTACTGGCGCAGGAGGGGCAGGGGGCTGAGTACTGCGTAGTGGGACTAGCCTGGCCCTTCTAAGCAGCTGTCGTCTAGCCAGGTGCAGCGGAGACCTCATCCCTGTGGCCCTCACCCCCCTAGGTGTTTCAGCGGGGGCTGCTGGCACCATCTGGGCCCTATGCGGCCCCTGACCCCCTCCCCTGGCACGCCCACGGCCTCTACCCGGTCTATTATAGGTGGGAGAGGGGGCTCCGGAGGGGAGACCCCCCTGGGGCAGCCTGGAAGCCAGGATGGGGATGGATGAGGGGCGGAGGCTAGGCAAGACCCTAGCATCATGGGGCTGTGTAGAGGTGGGCTGTCTCGCTGGCGCGAATCCGCCTCTGGCGCTGGACCGGGTGGAAGGCCACGATCCAGGCCTAGCAGCCGCGCCAGCGTGTGTGCGGGGGCCTAGCCCTCTTCCGCGGACGTTTGCGGCACGGGCTCTACCCCTGCCCAACCCCCCCTGGACGCCGCGACCCCCGCCGCACGCGCCGCGGCCTGTATTCGCCGTACGCGAGGTCCGGCGCCGGGCCGCGTCATCAGCCGGCGCCGTGACCATCGCGTCAGGCTGTGCGGGCGGCTCAGGCGCCGACAGGCCTCGCCGCGATCCCCTCCGGTCCCCACTGGAACCACCAGGGACCACGCCGCTAGGCCCCGCGACCTCCCAGGCAGCCTCAGCAGAATCATTAAGGCGGGCAGGCGGGCGGGTAGCCCTACGCGGCCTATAGGCCATGATGAAAGTGATGCAGGTAAGAGATCACTCCTGGGCTAGTCTAGCTAGGTAGAGAGGGACAGATGAAGATAGAGAGGGACAGATCTAGAAGACAGAAAGAGAGAATATAGATTGAAAGCTCCATTTGTATAGAACAAATAGATATTTGCTGCAGAGCAGCGCTTGCCTGGTCCTGCAGCAGCTTTTCCAGACAGAGTAACGACTTCCTGTAAGCATATTCCTTTTCTTCCCTGTCTGTACCCTCCCACTGCTCTGATAGGCCTTGTGCCCATCCTATTTGCATGTCAGCTGACCTTCCAGTGTAACCTGGGGAACCCATCAGGGGTTTATGCTCTCTCATTGCTTATTCAGCATTCGTGGTTCTGTAAACTCACAAAATAATAGGACTCCGGATTTCCGGGTCCTGAACGCCGTGACACACATATGCGTGCCACAGGACGCGGCATGGGGGTCCGCGTAAACAGCATATGGACGCGACGGTCCACCCATTCAGGTGTCATTCCTAGTGGACGCGCACTGCATGCGTTCCACGAGCCTGAAGCTGGAACGCGGCGTGCGTTCCAGCCGGCCTCAAGCACCTTTGAATAGCGCTGTTTTACATTTTTATTCTCTATAAGGTAATTAACTTTATCTACAATTTCAATATCTGTATATAGGTCTGCCGCCTATACAAAATAGCATTTGCACTTTACTCTTAAAACATACGTTCTAGGGATCAATTGGATAATTATTTTCATTGAATGTACACTTCCTGTCTAAGGGTATTTAAAGCCAGCCCATTGACCAAGTGCCATACCTTTGATAAAGTTGTGATATCACGACGAAACATGTTAGGCAGCACTTGCTTTTACTAAACAAGGACTGGGAAGAATCTCTGACTCTGCCTACTGCCCCCCCCCCCCCCTCATCTGGTACTCTCCTGGAAGCCTTCCCTTTCATTGCCACCCTCCGGATCCCAGCTCTATTCCTAATCCCAAACTGGGAGTCATCAACCTACATTCTGTGGATATCCAATATCGCACCATCGTGAGGACCCTTCATCCAGAAGGTAATTAGATCTTCCTCCAGCGAGAAAATTGACCACAGCATTCATTTATTTCTGGGATCAGCGCAACCTAGTGAGGACCCCAATCTTGGGAACCAGATCATCCTCCAGCGTCTCCTAATACCATCTAGGACAGCAAATTGCCAACCACCATTTCGGTAGTGCACTACCCGGAGAGTAAAAAGCCCCCCTTATTCCAAGGGATACAAAGGCAGCTACGCAGAGACATAAGTATTGTCTTCCTTGTCCTATTTATATTTATTATATATTTTTTATTGTTTTTTGTCATTGACATTAATGTTACTGTCTTTCTATATTTTGCTTGTTTTTTAAATAATATTTTATATACATTAAAATTGTGATATCCAATTGATCCATTTAGCGCTCCACCTTTTTTTCCCACTTTTGTATCCACAAGAGGGCTTTACACCCCTCAAGTAGGAGCAGCTTAGCGGCACACCCCACAGGGCGCCTATTTCTACTCTGAGTTTCCAATCTCGAGTATACCTTCCATTCTATTATTTTTTTAACATTTATACACATTCAATAAGTGTTTTCATATACTTTAAACAGCAGCACACTCAAGCTACACAAGTCGACATGTGTCAACCTTTTCACTCTAATACAAACATTTTAATTTTTTAATTTTGCTAAACTTATATAAACCACATCTAAGAGCCACAAGGATGTGCCAGCAATGTTCTAAGGCCATGGCCACTATTTAGCAAACAATCTTTGTATAGTACCCAAAATACAGAACTGTACCACTTTCTGATCTGCTATGAATGGGATTTTAATACACTCTGGATGTAAAATGCCACCATTCACATTATTGCAAACACATCTCTACTGACTGGTTTTTTAGAAAGGACACATATGCATTCCTACACAAATGCCCCTTTTGCCCCTTGTTTGCCTACCTCACCCACTCCATGAGGAAATCATTGTTCTGGGCCTGCTTTTACCTACTAATGTAGGAGTTACCTCACCTGCACAGAAACTGCTTTCTCACCTATTAAGTTGCTCTGCACATGTGCTGACACAAACTAATTAGCTGGGAAAAGTTGGATATGAACATGTGAATGGCCATGGAGAGGGTTACACATGGGAAACTTCTACAACACGTCAATAAATGCACATAAATACCCTGGTCAGTAACTACACATAAATGTATTATTTGTTTGACACAAGAAATTACACATGCAACAATTGTGTGTTAATTGTGAAAATAAATTTATTTGCTGTTCAGCATCACAGCTTAGTAGACAATTTAATATCATCAATTAAAATAAAATATAAAATATTGACAAAAATTACAAACAGCAATAACAAGAGGTTGCATATCTCCAAACATGTGTTACCCTGCAAATGCAATGGTGAAAGAAATGTGGACACCAGAATACGACCTGCAACAACCAGGGAGAATACTAAGCATGATACACACCACCAAAAATAAAACCTGCATTTCTAGAGGTCAAAATAAGCACTTTAGTTCCCATTGCACAAAAATGGATAGATGGGCAACTCAGGAAAGAGATGTCCAGTGCAATTTAAAAATTTGGGGTCCAAACACAGAGGAAGTGACCCAGGTGTCATTATTTTGGCCCTTTTTTCCTCTTTTTGGATGGGGGCGTGGGGACAGGGGCCTTTGGCACTGAAGGCTTGCGCCGTCTTGGCCCAGTGGACAGAGGAGGGTCAGCAGAGGTGGTAGCTTGTGGAGCAGCTTGGGGTGGGGCAGCAGATGGGGGATTGTCCCTTAGGGACCTGGCGGTGGTGAGTAGCTCCGCCAGAATGTCATTCTGGTGGGTGAGTTGTTGGGCAATGCTTTGCATGCCAGCCCCGAGAATGTCATTGCTCTCTATCTTCTCCAGCATCTCCAACAACCTCACATCATATGAGGCCAGTGAATGGGTTGGCCGTATTGGTGGAGGCTGGACCACTTGCTCCACCTGTGGCTCTGAAGAGGAAGATGCTGCCGGTTCATCCTGTGCTTCTGCTTCTTCTAGGATAATAATTGAAAACAATGTCACCATCACATACACAAAAATTCTCTCTTACCAAATACAATGCATTACTGTGACTTACCATCAAAATCACCAGCAAATACCTCCACTGGGAGCTCACTATCCATATTGGATACCCCTATGACCTCGGCCACATCAATTACATCCAACGCCTCCTCCTCCAGGGGGGTATATTCCAAACTCTTTGGCATAGGCCCCCTCCCGGTGGACATGCTGTGGTTGTACCGGTCAGTCATCTTCCTCTTCAGTACAGTTTTGAAGTCTGACCACCTACAAAATCATAAATTCAAATATCAACATGACATATGTGCCCCACTGTGATATTGAACATTATGACTACGTTACATTTCCTAGTGTGGGTGATCTTATGTTTTTTATGCATATGTTTCCCACACACAAATTAATGTCTCTATTATGAGGCATTTCAGTGTCTCATCTCATTCATTAGGCCACTAAATGCGCATACATATATCACTATGCAGAAATGATAATCATCCATGGCCAAATTATGCACCTCCACCTGCTGTGAAACTACACATCCCACCATAGCTTGACAGTGTTGATAATATGGAGTTATTTAACTATGGGAAGACATGTTGGGATGTGTAGTTTCACACCACCTACATGTGCACATTTTTTACTTTCTTGTTTCAGTAGCATCATCTGGAACTTGTTACTACAACTCTTTTTCTACAACACACTTTCTGTTGTCCCATCACATACTTCACATGAGCAGAACTGTGCACATAACCTCACATCACACCAATGATGCATATTTCATATATAAATGTGGGTTATAAGACATGGTTGTGTTCACATGTGTCATTAAAGTGTAGCACTATCTACAAACACAACTTTCTATTATTCTCCAAACATACATGTAACATATGTACACACATATGACATTATCAGGGGGAGAAACACACTTGCCTTTTCTTCACTGATGCCAAATCTCTGACCACTGTTGACAACTGGTTCACTTCCTCTGTGATCTTCTCCCAAAGGTTTCTCCTTGCACTGGCACCTGGCTTCCTGGTAGGTAATTCTATCCATTCTCGTGCCCTGGGAACTAAAATTCTCAATTCTGCCTCTAGAAATGCAGGGTTTCTTTTTTTGGTGGTGGTATCCTGCTCAGTACTCGGCCTAGATGGTGCAGGTCGTTTTCTGGTGGCTGAATAGGAAGGGATTTGTTTGCAAGAGGCAAACAGAAAGACAAATGTGCCTTTTTGGGCGCACTCTTTTGTTGATTAAGTATAAGATATGATTGATTATCTAAAACATCACTTTTATTAGACTCTACACATAAAAATTAGGAAGCCTTACTAGCTACTATTATTGAACAGTCATATCCACATTGTACCTTTACTGTCAATAAAATAAACATTGTACATATTCGAGTAGACTTGAAATTTTGTTAGCTTTGGCACATCTTCATGCCCTCTATAAATTTTCAGCAGACATGATCAACATAGGCCTTAAATTGGCTGCCTCGGTCTCTCACCAAAATTTGTCTATAAGTTGCACATACTTTTATTATGCATCACATTACATGTTTGTTCATTTTTTTTTACTTTTTTTGAATTTTTATTAAAATATAATTTTTTCCTTAAAGTCTCCTGAAGCCCGCGTGAAAAAGTGCTCCCACAACCGGTGGCTCCTGTGTATCAGCTATTTGAACACTTTGCCTATGTTACCAACCAACTATTCGCCAGGAGTCTCCTCTCTGGTTACTAAGTTGGCCCCTAATTGGCACTGTTGGAATCTGGTCCGGGTTTAAGGTGTATAGGTAACCTTACGGCAGTAGTGTCAAATGAGAGTACCAGGTTGGTTGTATGGGGGAGCTAGGGTAAAGATCACTTCTGCTTTCCAATCCAGTACAATGTGTCCCCCTGGTACTCTCATTTGACACTACTGCCATAAGGTTACCTATACACCTTAAACCCGGACCAGATTCCAACAGTGCCAATTAGGGGCCAACTTAGTAACCAGAGAGGAGACTCCTGGCGAATAGTTGGTTGGTAACATAGGCAAAGTGTTCAAATAGCTGATACACAGGAGCCACCGGTTGTGGGAGCACTTTTTCACGCGGGCTTCAGGAGACTTTAAGGAAAAAATTATATTTTAATAAAAATTAAAAAAAAAGTAAAAAAAATGAACAAACATGTAATGTGATGCATAATAAAAGTATGTGCAACTTATAGACAAATTTTTGTGAGAGACCGAGGCAGCCAATTTAAGGCCTATGTTGATCATGTCTGCTGAAAATTTATAGAGGGCATGAAGATGTGCCAAAGCTAACAAAATTTCAATTCTACTCGAATATGTACAATGTTTATTTTATTGACAGTAAAGGTACAATGTGGATATGACTGTTCAATAATAGTAGCTAGTAAGGCTTCCTAATTTTTATGTGTAGAGTCTAATAAAAGTGATGTTTTAGATAATCAATCATATCTTATACTTAATCAACAAAAGAGTGCGCCCAAAAAGGCACATTTGTCTTTCTGTTTGCCTCTTGCAAACAAATCCCTTCCTATTCAGTCACAATACTGAATGTGTTGGGCGCACCACCAATCCAAGACTACAACAATTGTTGAGAGGTAGTCCAACATATTGGTTCAAACTGATGTATTTTTGGAGATTTTCAATTTGATGATATAAGTCTGTGCGGATCCAATACCCTTCTCTATATTCCGTTTTCTGGTGGCCCCAGTTCTCTCACCATGCAGTTGCTGGGTCACACATGTTTGGAAAGATGCAACCTCTTGTTCTGGCTGGTTGCTTGGCCCTTGTGGAGCTGCTGGCGTTGTTAGTGAGGGGCCCCCTTGCTCTTGGGCCATCCTTCTCCGCTGCTGCTCCCTCTGCCTCAAACTTTCAAGCAGGGATTCTGCTTGTGCTCTTTGTAAGGCGTCCTCAGCTGCGGAATCATCTGAGCTAGACATGTTTGCAGCAATTATGGTGAGCATCTGACTGGATATTTATATGGTAATCTCCCGCCTTGAACTAGGGGGTGTATATTTTTTACCGCAATGTAGTAGCTAATTTTCGCTGATATTTCCCGCCGATATTTCCCGCCGATATTTCCCGCCGATATATCCCGCCGATAATTTCTGCCGTTAATTACCGCAAAAATTACGCAGGTCTCAACGCACCTGAGCATTCACCTGTACATGCACATACACAGGTTGTTGACCATTGTGTGCTACATGGTGAAATGTGTGCACATGTTATTCCAATGATGAGTGTTTTTAGGTGGTCTCTGTTGGGAGTACATGTATACTTTCTTAAACAAATGTATCAACATACCAACATTATATTGCTTCCCTTACATTTGTTATGAGGATAAATTTGTCATACACCAACATGTTGTATGTGCCTTGTTATCAGCGTATGTATTAGTAGATGGTTGCATGTATAATTTTTCGCACACTGTATATAGAGTACGTCTCTCTCTACATTGAAAGCAAACTGTATGTTATGGTGTGTATATCGTTCCGATATACACACCATAACATACAGTTTGCTTTCAAGGTCCGCGAACGTTTATATTCGCAATCTGTACATATTGTTAAAAGTAAGATGGATTAATAAAGTTAATAATAAAAAAACTAGATTTTAGACCATTCAGCAACCACCAAAAGTTATATATGTACCTGCAATTAATAACTGCGCCATTGCCAATATGTCTTCAACAAGGGCTAACCCCTTTTCAAACGAAGAGCTGGTGGCCTTGGTAGAAATCATGGACCGACGCCTGGGGCCCAGGGGCCCATATGTAACAAATAGGGAGAAGCGGCGGGCGTATAATGCTGCCCATCGCTTAATCTACGCACAGACCGGCGTCCGCAGAAGCCTGGGCCAGGTGGAGCAGCGCTGGTCTGACCTGCGGCGGAGGCAGCCACACCTGCTATGCTCCATATGGCGCAATATTGCCCGATGTAAGTATATAATTTACAAATATTTATGCGTTTTGTAGCAATGAGTTCTGTAGTTTTAAAACATGTGCATGAGTATGTGGGTGTATATGGGGTGTATATGGGGGGTATATGGGGGTATATGGGGTGTATATGGGGGGTATATGGGGTGTATATGGGGTGTATATGGGGGTATAAGGGGGATATATGGGGGGTATATGGGGGGTATATGTATACCCTCTGATTTTGTGTGTAGCATATCAATTTGTTAGCATGATAAATGTATTAAATATAACTGAAATGATCAATTGTAATGTTATGAGCATGACTAATGTGACTTTTTCTTTCCCCCATTTTCATGAAACCCAACCTTCGATTTCTATACCACCAACATGAACATTTCAGCACGCGCCAGGGCACGCATGGAAGCCCGGGAGGAGGCAGCCCGGGAGGAGGCAGCCCAGGAGGAGGAAGAGGAGGAGGAGGCAGCCCAGGAGGAGGAAGAGGAGGAGGAGGCAGCCCAGGAAGAGGAGGAGGAGGCAGCCCAGGAGGAGGAAGAGGAGGAGGAGGCAGCCCAGGAGGTTGAAGAGGAGGAGGAGGAGACATTGGGGCCTGCTGGTGCCCTCCGCCTCTCAAGCTCCTCTTCCACCAGCCACTCCCCTACCCCACCCACACCCCTACCCCCACCCCCACCCCTTTCCAATCCCCACTCCAACCCACTACCTCTATCCCAACTCCAATCCCATCCCCCTTGCTCCTGACCCCCCCAACCACCAACACAGGACACCCAACCAGCAGCGAGCAGGATGTCTCCACTAGCCGTAAGTAAATAATGTGGCTAATGTTTACCTACACATTTCTACACATAAACAATCACAGCAACCACATATGTGTATCCAACATCATCATTAGTTGCAACATATCGCTGCAGGTCGACCCTGAGGTGTGGCCTGTCCTTCTCCAGGAACAAGGGTCCCCTTGGTGGATTTTTTGAGTGTGGCCATGCCTCACCCCTTGAATAATTGACATAACAGTACATCCAATGACATATCCTACATTAGTGGTGTTGAAGTTATGTGGGTCCAGGTGTTGTGTAACTACACTTCCCAGCATGATGTGCAACATTAATTTATAGATTGGCTTGTTAATAGTGTGTGAGGCCATGCGGATGCATGCTTTACAAACATAGCTGTAGGCCTATAATTTGTACAGCAATGTCCTACATTTTAAATAGTAAGGAGTGCTTAAGCCGCAACAATGTCATTACCCTTAAATAGCACAGCCTAATTGTGAGGTTAGAGGTGAGTCCCCCAACACAAACCTACCAATTGGGATACAGCATACATTCATCCAAGAAGGAGGAATTTATTTTATGTTATGTAATATGTACAGTATGTGTGTGTACACATATTAGTTTTTAGTACTGTGTTTACAGCAGACCCATCTTCAATGTAGTTGAAAAATGTATGAGGCCTTCACACTTAACTCACAACTTGGTATTATGTAAAAATACAACAAACATTTGTGTATATTATATATTAATTTTTTTTTTCCTTCACTACAGACACTGAACAGCACCAGGAGGAGGTGGCACGGATCATGAGGGATATATTCTTGACCCTCCTGTATTTAAATATACTTTATGCCCAACTTGATTTAATATTTTTTTTAAGTTTTTACGTTTCATAAAAAAAAAAATATTCTGTACAGTTAGAAGTTGCCTATGTTGTTAATCCAAAATATGTTTGAGGGTTTGTAAGGGCAGGTACATACAGATGTGTAATGTCAGTTATATTTGTATTTTGAGGTGAGGGGTAACGATTGATGTGTGAATGTGTGTGTTTTTGAGTAAAAAAACACATAGTGAAATGGCATGAATGTTTAATGTTGTTAGATGAAATCATCACACATAACATCAGTTTAGGTACTGTATACATAGTAAATATTCGGAACAAACTAATTATGGACATAATTCAGTACATACACACAAACAACACCATGATTTTATTTAAAAGTATAAGCAATGTGGGGACACATAGATAGTGATTAAAATGCAACATTAGAACATAATAAATATACATGTAAGGAGGGGTAACATTTATTTTTATTAGGGTGTTCATTAAGGTAGACAATTTAGGTAATATAAAACAATAATTGAATAACAATTAGAATAATTCATTTAATTGTCTTAATCATAGTTGAAAGGCTAGATTTGCAGGTCCATATATGTGAAGGGTATGCCAGCGTGCACGGACGTACGCTCACTCTCACGATCGGTGGCATACGCTGAGTTTTCCATTGAAAACAATAGAGACCCGTCCGTGCACGGTGGCGTACGCTCAGATAGCCACAAGATGTCGGTGGGAAAACGGACGAGAGACGTCCGTAAATGGTGGCGTACGCTCTGTTGTACGCCAGTTGTCGGAGTCTAAGCGGTGATCCGTCCGTGTATGGTGGCGTACGCTCAACTGTACGCCACTCCCCTTTGTCGGTGTTTGTGACCGTCCGTATGTGGATGTTTTGTGGGCGGACTTTCGCTCACCGGCTGCGTACGGGAAATGTACGCTGATACGGAACGTACGTACGTTTGGCTGCCGCAACCAGAATAACCTCCCTAGTTATCTCTCAGCCTGATCAGTGCACAGTTCTCTGGAGTGGCCTAGTTATCTCCCAGCCTGGTCAGTGCACAGTTCTCTGGAGTGGCCTAGTTATCTCCCAGCCTGGTCAGTGTGCAGTTCTCAGGAGTGGCCTAGTTATCTCCCAGCTTGGTCAGTGCACAGTTCTCTGGAGTGGCCTAGTTATCTCCCAGCCTGGTCAGTGCACAGGTCTCAGGAGTGGCCTACAGTAGTTATCTCCCAGCCTGGTCAGTGCACAGTTCTCTGGAGTGGCCCATTTATCTCCCAGCCTGGTCAGTGCACAGTTCTCTGGAGTGGCCTAGCTATCTCCCAGCTTGGTCAGTGTGCAGTTCTCTGGAGTGGCCTAGCTATCTCCCAGCCTGGTTAGTGCGCAGTTTTGTAACACATCCATGTCCTGTATATTTTCTTTTATCAGTTCAATTGATATATTATATAACTACAAATGAGGCTTAAATAAATTATTCAAGAATCTTGTTGTTAATGATATCTCTGTGTATACATTGTTATGCCGTATTCTCACCTGCAATCACCAGCTCTGTGCCTTCTCTTCTCATTAATGTCCCAGTACTGGTGGTCACATTGCAGCAGTAGTGGGTGTAATATGTTATTCGAACTCTGTGTATGCGCAGTGAGACATCGGTGGGGAAACTGACCAGCGAGTACTCGTCATTGCTGTATGATTGGGCTGAGTTGTAAATTTCTTGCTTAAATGAATAACATCCATTCTCTCCTATGTACCAGATGACGTTCTGTGCTGCCCCAGTGGCCTCCTGTGGGTAATAGCAGGGGATGATGACCTCTTCTCCTTCGACAGCTATCACCTCATCCAGCTGAGATATGGATCTGTCACCTACAGAGATAATACAATGAGGACTGATTAGTAGAGATGGGAGAGTAGATCCGGCCAATACAAAATGTAGCCACAGTTTAGAGATTCCAATTGACAAATTATTTAATGACATTTAGTTATTAACAAACTTGATTTGGAGTCACCATCATCATCATCATCAGCAGCAAATGCTTATAACCTTATAATGAGAGCTCACAGCACCTGGGAACTTACTGTTCTTGGACTTTACTTGGAGGAAATGCCTGTGCCACAGTGACTCTACCTTATGTGCAGAAGGTGCAGTGCACTGGGGCCCCTGAGGACTAAGGGGCCCACTGCTGCCCCTTTCACACATCTTTGTCACCTATTGTTTTTCCATGTTTTACACTGCCTCCCACTGCCTCTACCTGTCACCATCTGTGTCTCCCCTGTAGCCACCACTTCTCCTGGTCCTGCGACTGCCGCTCCCCAGGTCCTGCCTGCCACAGTGTTCCGGGCACCTGTTCAATGACAGGCACAGGCACCAGCATATGCGCAGTACTGACCTTGGTACTGTGCATGCGCATATCCCTGGTTCTATGGGCTGCTTCATCTGCAGACATCTGCTATATAAATAACTGATAGTAATAATAATAATAATAATGATAATAATAATAATAATAATAATAATAATAATAATAACAATAATAATAATCTACTGTACAAAAGTGGTAGACTACATGAGCCAAGTGGTTCTTATCTGCCGTCACATTCCATGTTTCTATGTTTACTAGTGGTGCAAGCATGGTGGTACAGGGTGGTACGGCAAACCATTAAGAAATATATTGCCAGTACCCTGTACCACCAGCACAAGTGTCAGAACCACAGGGGCAAAGTTTCTCTGACAGCATTGGCAGAGACCCTGTGTCTCTCCAAAAAAGCCCTTTTGCCTTCTTGGAGACAGACGCTAAAGGTGCTTTTTGACCGCATTTCTCAGGGTAGCACTGCCCAGCGCTGTCCGTAAGTGTCACATTTTGGGTGTGCTGGTGCTCTGTGTGCATGTAGACCCTGTCAAGGATCATGTAACCCCTAGGCAATGAGCATGTAAACTCCCAGGCAACAAACATGTAACCCTGGGCAACAAGCATGTAACCCCCACGGGAAATGAGCATGTAACCCCCTGGGCAATGAAAATTTAATACCCGGGCAAGGAGCATGTAACTCCTGGGCAAGGAGCATGTAACTCCTGGGCAAGGAGCATGTAACCCCCATGGCAAGAAGCAAGTAACCCCTGGGCAATGAGCATGTAACCCCCATGGAAATGAGCATGTAGGGCAGTAAGTCCTACTATGGGCATTATATTTAAGTGCTACTAGTGGGCATGTGTGTAAGTGGCACCTCATGGGGCATTATGTTTGTAAGTGGCACTATAGGGTGCATTATGTGTGGAAGCAGCTCTGCGGGGGGCATTATGTGTGAGTGACACTACAAGGGGCATTATGGACTTTATTCTGGTTGACTTGCAAAGCTGTGAATTTTGCAGCTTTGTGAGTCCACCAAACGCTAAACGCTACCTGCATGGCCCCCTGCCCCTCCTCACACCCCGCGATCCCCTGCAGGCATGCAAATGGGTGTTTTGCATAAACATTAATTAGCAGCCTTGCGTTCGGGGACAAAATAATTCGATGGTCATCGACCATCGGATGATTTTGCAAGCAGCCTGTGCAGGAAGCGAGTGGGCAGCTGACATCCAATGACGTTAGCCAATGAAATGTTGGGTGATCCCATGGGTGCAGCCCATTGCCACCACCCCACGCCCCCTGCCCACACTGCTAGGTGCAAATGGGCCGGCGAACTAGCAAATCGCCATGCCACTCGCACCAAGCATCTGCACATGCGCTTATATGCACATGCGCAGATGCCAAACATTGTTCCCCTGTGCGAACACACAGAGGAGCAACTTAACTAGATTAGCCCCCCATGTGTGTAAGCGGCACTGAAGGGGCATTATGTGTGTAAGTGGCACCTCATGGGGCATAATGTGTGTAAGCAGCATTATGCATAGAGGCATTGCAGGGGGCACTATGCATGGAAGCAGCACTAAAAAGGGGATTTTTATTTCTTACCTGTAAAATCCTTTTTTCGTAGGCCAAGGTTGATGCTGGGAAAATGGGTATTCTTTGTCAGGAGGACCAGGCACCAAGGAGAACAAGATCTTTAGCTAGTGCAGCCCATAACTCCTCCCCCTAATACCCCTTCCTGTCCTCAGAGACCAGTTTTAACTTAACAAGCCGATGAATAGGGCTAGGAGAAGAACATTCAACAGAACACACAACCATAGGGCAGATAACTACTGCCAATATAAACTTAACTGCTGATCTGGAGCACAAGGGAGAGCGCCCAGCATCCACCTTGGCCTACAAAAATACAGGTCAGAACCAAAAATCCCCTTTTTTCTACCAGCCTAATGTGGATGCTGGGAAAATGGGACATCCTAAAGCAGTGTCCCCTATGAGTCCAGAGGATACCTCTGCCAAAAGCCGCATCGGACGAAGCGAAGGTGTCTAAACGATAAAACTTTATGAACATGTGAGCAGAAGAGCAGAATACCTCTGCCAAAAGCCGCATCGGACGAAGCGAAGGTGTCTAAATGATAAAACTTTATGAACATGTGAGCAGAAGACCACGTGGCTGCTCTGCAGATGCTCTCAGCTGAGATACCCGCCTGCATGACCCAGGAGGTCCCAACTGACATTGTGGAATGTGCCCGCACTGAATGAGCTTGACGTATTGCGGATTCCAACTAACGGGCAAGAGTCCGCTTAGATGCCGGCCAACCATGTTTTTTAACATCATAAATGATAAACAGAGAGTCTGATTTCCTGATTGTTGACATCTTAGAAACATAAAGGCGCAAGGCCCTGACAACGTCCAAGGACTCATCCACCACCGAAAGATTTTTCGTATTCGTAGAAGGAGACAGAGAGCAAACCGGTACCACTATTTCCTGATTTATGTGGTATTTGGAAACCACCTTAGAAAGGTAGTCCAGTCCAGTGTATGAAGTACTGCTCTGTCTTCATGGAAGATAAGAAAGGGGGACTTGCCAGAGGTGTAACAGTACTGGTAAAAAAAATCTGAATTTTCAAGTTGAAAAAAGTCTGGTAGACACTAAAGGTAGATATGTATTTCTCAAAGCCATTATAAACTATAAACCCCTTTATATAATGGCGGTTTACATCCCGCCGCCATATAATAATGATGTGCTGCATGAGCTGTTAAGATTTATAGCAGAGTATCCCGAAATTCCTATAATATGTATGGGTGATTTTAATAATGTTATGTGTAAAACTGTAGATAGATGGAAAGAGAGAGGAGTAAGAATCAGTATTCCAAACAAAGGCGTCCCTACCCCTTTCTCAAAACTAATAGGAGAAATGGGCCTGATAGATATTTGGAGGCAAAGGAATCAAGATACGTTACAGTTCTCATGTTACTCACCCACACACAACACCTTTTCAAGAATAGATCTTGCCCTGATATCCCCCATATTGGCTCCCGCAGTTATTGATATAAAATATTTAGCACAGGGGATTTCAGACCACTCCCCCATTTATCTGACCATTGATCTAACGTTGGATCGTGGAGAAGTGGCCTGGAAATTAAATCCCTTTTGGCTGGAACTAGTGGGTATAGATAATGGCCTGGCAAATGAGTGGGAGGGCTATGTTATAGATAATAGGCAATACCCCAACATCGACATTAAACAAGATGCATTAAAAGCAGTGATGAGGGGGACATTAATCAAAAAGATCACAGAAATAAAAAGAAAGGGAAAGAAAGAGGAAGACGAGTTGGTGAATAAATACCAGCAGCTAGAACGGGAATACATTAGCTCGGGGAATGGCAGTATAAGAACACAGTTAATGGAAGTAAAACAGGAGTGGGTGGAATATCTATATGATAAATCAAAGAGGCAGATGCAGTTCTCCAGACATAGGCAGTATTATGAGTCAGACGTGGGGGGCAGTCAATTGGCATTTTTGGCCAAAGGCGAAAATGCCAATAATATAATCTCTAGCGTTAAAAATCCCCAGGGGGAAATATGCTATACGGCAGGGCAAATGGTAGAGGTCTTTTTGGGGTACTACACAGATCTATATGATTCCGGGCAGGTACTTGATGAAAACCAGGTTGAGGAGTACTTGAGGTCAATATTTATGCCATCTCTCTCTGAGGTAGACTCGGACCTGTTAGAAGCCCCGTTCACCAGGGATGAGGTAGCGCAGGCGATCGCATCTCTTCCGGCCTCTAAGGCTCCTGGAAGGGATGGAATTCCTGCTGAAGTCTATAAAAAATTTGCAGACTTCTTTGTTCCATACCTTACAGAGATCTTCAACATATTATTAGAATGTGGCTCCCTCCCAGATTCTATGTCAGAGGCACTGATTATATAATTAATTAAAAAAGACAAGGATCCCCTACTTCCGGAATCATATAGGCCAATCTCCTTGTTAAATACTGACGTCAAAATATTGGCTAGAATGCTTGCCACGCAGCTCAATACAGTAATAACCACCATAGTACATCCAGATCAATCAGGATTGGCTTGGTTGTGTCTTTGGACGCAGCCAAGGCTTTTGATACAGTGGATTGGAACTATATGTGGGCGGTGCTTCGGAAACTGGCATTCGGCCCCCATTTCATTAAATGGATTCAACTGGTATATGCATCTCCAGTGGCAAGAGTCTCTGTAAACGGGTACATTTCAAACTCCTTTAAATTGAAACGGGGCACAAGACAGGGTTGTCCCCTGTCCCCGGCTCTATTCTCATTAGTCATAGAACCTCTTGCATGCCAGATATGTGCAGATCCAGAAATAAAGGGTATTAAAATTGGGGAGATAGAGGAAGTTGTAGCCTTATACGCAGATGATGTACTACTTTTCCTTCAAGATGCTGGGAAATCGCTACAGCATACAATGGATGTGGTGAATAGATTTGGTGACTTTTCAGGTCTACGAGTCAACTGGGACAAATCGAGTATATTACCAATATCGGGGCACATACCTGTAGATCAGCACACCACATCCCCACTAAAATGGACCAAGAAAATTAAATATTTAGGCATATGGATTACCCCCTGCCCAAAGAGCTATGTGGACCTCAATGTTCATCCAGTCACAGATAGATTTAAAGATCGTATGCACACATGGAAAAAGTTACCCATGACACTCACTGGGCGTATAAACATGTTTAAGATGGTAATACAGCCAAAATATCTATACATCTGGCAGAACTCGCCCATATATATCCCAAAAACAGTGTTTAATGCAATAGAAAATTAGTGATTTCCTTTATATGGAATGACAAGTCGCCACGTATAGCAATCAAAACGCTATACAATCCTAAAAATCAGGGCGGCTTGGCTCTTCCAAAATTAAGAAACTATTATATGGCAGCTCAAGCGGCACATCTGGTGGGCTGGGCTAAAAACTTAAAGGACCCATTATTACAAGCATATCTCGAAGAACAGGTAGGCCAAGGGTTTCCCCACTGGCACTGCTCCTGTCAGGAACTTCTACATATAAACTTCCCCCCATTCTTCGTCAGGCTGTGCTAATATGGAGAACTCTTCATTCAACAGATGAATGGGCAGGGATAGACACTGAAACACCATTGTGGTACAATAAAAAATATATAGAGCTAGAAAAACTATCTCCCAACAATATATGGTACCAAAATGATATTATAGCTATTTGTCAAATCTACACTAACAGGCTATTTAAGACCTTCGGACAACTACAAGGAGAATTTAATTTGCCAAATGAATATTTTTTTAGATACTTACAACTAAGGCATGCAATTCAAGCCCAATTTGGGGGGCTTAAGATAGAAATATCTGAATCTCCGATAAAAAAAAAATGCTCCAAAGAACGGGTAATAGAGGTTGTGTATCTAGCCTATATAATTCTCTAAATATATGTCAACATCTACCCCCAATGGAGAAATTAAAAATAAAATGGGAGACGGATCTGGGCTCAATAACGACGGAAGACTGGGAAGTCGTATTGGGGTCTATTAAGTGGGCAACCTCCTCGGTCAGATATCAACAAATACACTATTTTACACTTCATAGAATATAATATATCGTACTCCAGCGGGGATGTATAGGGCTGGAATAAGAGAGGTTGATAGATGCCCGAGGTGCAAGGCAACAGAGGCCGATTTCCTCCATATGATGTGGGCCTGCCCAAAAATATACTCCTTCTGGGAAAATGTTTGGAATGATATTAGGATGATAACGCCAGCAATAACTCAACTAAATCCCAGAACTTGTCTGTTGGGTTTAGAAATAGGGGGGGATCACTCACCAATGCTCTATTCCTTTGTTATTAGTCTGATCACAATGGCGAAAGTGATGATAGCCCGAATATGGTTTTCAACTAAAAGCCCAGCATTGGCAGGGTGGAGAGCATTGGTTAGTGAAACGATGAAGCATGAAAACATATGTTCTACACAAGAAATACTAAAAAAAAATGGGTACTTGTGTATTTTGGCGGCGCCCCCGATGTCCGTCGTACGACGAACAGATCGCATCGCATGCCATGCACCCGATGGCATGCGATGCGATGCAACGCGATTTTGACCCCCTATACGACCAAAAATCGTATAAGCACCCTAAAGGGTGCTTTTGAGCACCCAAATGGGTGCTTACAATGTTAAATGCACCCCCACGCCACCCCCCACTATAAACGTGAACCCGAAGCGTGGCGAGCGCAGCGAGCCCGCGAGGGGCGTCGGTACGCGTCCTACGACTTTTTCATACACCCACTATCCACGTCGGCGTGGAGTTGAGAATAGAATAGTGTGGCGAGCGCAGCGAGCCACCGAGCCCGAAGCGTGGCGAGCGCAGCGAGCCCCGCGAGGGGACGCGGATACCTTCACAGTTATACGCGTCCCCTCGCGGGCTTCACAGGTGTCCGTGGCGACGCGGACACCTGTGAAGCCCGCGAGGGGACGCGTTTACCTGTGAAGGTATCCGCGTCCCCTCGCGGGGCTCGCTGCGCTCGCCACGCTTCGGGCTCGGTGGCTCGCTGCGCTCGCCACACTATTCTATTCTCAACTCCACGCCGACGTGGATAGTGGGGGTATGAAAAGGTCGTAGGACGCGTACCGCCGCCCCTCGCGGGCTCGCTGCGCTCGCCACGCTTCGGGTTCACGTTTATAGTGGGGGGTGGCGTGGGGGTGCATTTAACATTGTAAGCACCCATTTGGGTGCTTAACATTGTATAAGCACCCATTAGGGTGCTTATACAATGTTTAATCGCATCGCATCGTATGCATCGTATGCCATGTACAATGGCATACAATTTCAAAATTGTATGCCATCGTGCACTATCGTACGATATCGCGTCGCATCGCATACCATCGTATGTGTTATGGTATGCGATGCGATGGGCGCCGCCAAAATACACAAGTACCAAAAAATGTCATGATAAATGGGACAGATGGCGCAAACACTATCTGATTTGGCAAGAAGTTGAGCAGGAGGAGTTAGTAACTTGAGTAAAAATATTGTTAAGGTCGTAGGAAAAGGTACGACTAGCATAAAGAGAAGCATGTACACCATAGACTTCTGTAAGTCACAAATGACACAATAGTTAGATAAATATATAACTAACAATCACAAGAGATTCACTAAAGATAATTTTATTTTTCAAATAAGTAAATTAAGCAAAATCTGTCACACATAATAGATAGGGAACACAAAACATAAAAAATGAATGCATGGCTTCCAGCCTAATAATGCACGATTACTATCAATCAATTAATTAATGGTTTATTATATTTAAAAACACGTACACTATTTGAGAGGAAAGAGGAAAGGGGAAGAAGAAGGGATAATAAAGGAAGCAACAATGGAACGGAATAAAAGAGGAAAAAAATATATATATATATATAATAATAATAATAAATAAAAATAAATACACAAATAAAAAGACATAACAACTTGCACAAACTATATTGGAAAGATTAGATGACCTAAAAGGACGGGATTGTTTTTTTAGTATTTTTTTTTTTTTTAAGTGTGGGGGGGGGGGGGGGTTTATTGTTATTGTTAGATGTATTGTAAAGTAAGATGTCAAGTGCTGTATGTGTTAATGTCAAGTTAATGTGCTAAATGTTGATGTAATGTATGGGGTTTTTTTTATATGCAAAATTGAAAATAAAGAAAAGTGAATTTAAAAAAAAAAAAAAGAAAGGGGGACTTGCAAGAAAGTGTACTCAAGTCTGAAACCCTACGAGCCGAAGCAATTGCCAATAGGAATAGTGTCTTCAACGTGAGCCATGAAAGTGTCACCGAATGTAATGGCTCAAATAGTGGTTTAGTTAACTTTTTAAAACCAAAGACAAACCCCATGAATTAGCCGGAGGCCTAACTGGGGGTTTGCAAATGTAAGACGCCCTGTAAGAACATACATACTGTACAGTAGCAGACAAAGCAAATTTCCATTGAAATAAGACTGAAAGGGCTGAGACCTGAACTTTTAAGGAAGCCAGACTAAGACCCAAATCAAGACCTGATTGTAAGAATTCTAGGATTCTTGACAAACGATAAATTTGAGGATTATATTTTCTAGGTTCACACCAAAGAAAATATTTGTGCCAAACCCTATGGTAGATCCGCGCAGAGGAAGGTTTCCTGGCTACAAGCATAGTCTTGATAATAGTATTGGAAAGGCCTTTCGCCTCTAGAACTGACACTCAACCATCCTGTCAAAGCCAACCTGTGGATATCGGGATGTTGGCAAGGGCCCTGAGACAGCAGGTCTGGACGCAGTGGCAGAGGAATTGGAGGAGCCCGGGACAGGTGAAGAAGGTCTGGGTATCGGCCAGTTGGGTGCGATCACTATCGCCTCCACCTTTTTTCATTTGAGACGTTGCATGAACCTGGGTAGAAGAGCTACTGGATGGAATGCATACACCCTCTGAAAGGGCCAGAGGGCTGATAGAGCATCCACCAGACAAGCTGGAGGGTCTATTGTCCTTGAGCCATACGCTGGAAGTTTTTTGTTTTGTCGAGAAGCCATTAGGTCTACCTGTGGGTGAAGAGACCACTCACCTGAGTATATTGTTTGGTGACTCAGAATGTCTGCCTCCCAATTTAACACCCCTCAGATGTACACTGCTGTCAAAGCTAACAGGTGTATTTCGGCCCACTTCAGGATGTGAGTCACCTCTTTCATTGCTCCTCGGCTTCTTGTGCCATCCTGGTGGTTCATATTTGCAACTACCGTTGCATTGTCCGACTGTACTCGGATGGCTTTCCCGTGAAGAAGAGTTCCTGATTAGCAGAACTTTCTGTGGATGGCTCTTAGTTCTAGGACGTTTATTGGAAGAACTGCCTCCTGTCGTGTCCAAAGGAGTGATCCTGTACCACTGCTCCCCAGCCTTGCAAGCTGGCATCCTTGGTCACTATTAACCAATCTTGATTTGCAAATGAATGGCCTTTTGAAAGGTTCTCCATTTGTAGCCACCATAACAGAGAGATCAGCACTTCTCTCATTAAGACCAGGAACTGTGTCCTTAAGTGAAGGTGAGATCGATTCCAGCGAGTTAGCAGAGCAAGCTGTAGGGTTCGGGAATGAAATTGCCCTAATTTTACCATTTGAAACGTGGATACCATTTTCCCTACCACCTTCATGCACAGGTGGATTGATACTCTGCTATGCTTCAAGAAGGTTCGAATCAACATTTGTAACTCCAACCTCTTATCCTGAGTTAAGAAAACCCTCTGAAAACCCTCTGTGAGACTGTGTTTATTAGGGTTCCCAGGTGAATCATGCACTTCCTGGACTACCTCCAGTTGATTATCCAACCATGTATTTGGAGGATGTCCTTCATCAACCATACATGAGACTGAAGGACTTCTGTTTAGCGACCTAAAAGAATGAGGTCATCTAGATAATGGATGACCCTCACTCCTTGTAGGTGTAGGTGAGCCACCATTACTGCCATCATTTTTGTGAACTCTCGAGGCGTCGTCGAGAGCCCGAATGGCAGGGCCTGAAACTGGAAGTGGCGCTCCAATATTGCAAAACTGAGAAATCTCTGATGAGCCAATCTTATGGGAATGTGAAGATAGGCATCCTGGATATCCAGTGAAATCTCCCTGCTCGATGGATTGCAGAGATTCCATCCGGAATTTGGGTACTCGAAGAAAGAGATTCAATCTCTTTAGGTTGAGAATTGGCCGGAATGAACCATCTGGCTTGCTGACCAGAAAAAGGTTTGAGTAGAACCCTGTTCCTCATTGTCAAGAAGGAACAGGAACTATAACCAAGGATTCTACCAACTTTTAGATGGCCTTCTCTAGGGCGGTAGCCTTCACTGGGTGCGTGGGGAGACCCATTGTGAAAAACTGGGTTAGAGGTCTGGACCAAAAGGTGAGGGAGTAGCCATGTAACAGCACATCCAACACCAAGGAGTCCGTTGTTGAGTTTGGCCAGACATTTGTGAATTGACGAAGGTGACTTCCCACCCCAGAGACGACCAGAAGAGGACTTTTTGCATCATGCTGCAGGTTTTTCAGCCGGCTTAGGGGCCTGTCGACATCTGGCCCAGCCTTGTCACGGTTTGGATTTATGTGGTTTAGCTGAAGTAGGTTGAATTATTGTTTGAGCTCTAGCCTTACTTTGAGGTCTGAAGAAACAAAAGGACTGCTGTTTGGGTTTTGGAGGAAAGCGTTCTTGGAAGCCACTAAGGAAGTGACTATTTTGTCTAGCTCTGGTCCAAAGAGCTCTGACACTGAAAAGGGTAAGGCCTCCAGAGCTTTCTTTGAATCATTGTCCACTTTCCAAGTTTGGAGCCACAGACACCTTGGAAGCAAACACTCCCTGTCTAAGACGCTCTCACTGAGATAGGTGAATACTATCCACAATGGGCAATAGTTCTGATCTGCGGGTGACTGTAGGCCCTCAGTCAAATCATCTGCCCAATAACCCATAGCCAAGGTTGTCCAAGCAGCTGTACAAGTTGGACGTATGGCCGCCCCTGCATTAGAATATATTGATTTAAGGAATTGATCCAACTTTTTATCTACCTGGAATAGGAAGCGTAGTGACTTTAACTAGTCTGGTCACATGGGCATCCACTGGAGGGGGAACTTCCCATTTTGCATAATTCTCTGTCAGAGGATAAAACGTAGAAATCCGCTTAGAAATAAAAAAAGAATTGTTGGTATGTTTCCAGGCTTCCTGAAACATTTTGTCCAATTTTGAGGACTGTGGGAAAACTGCAGGATCCTTCTTTTTCCTTTTAAAAACTGGGCCTTCAGATAGAGACTGAGAAGCAGGCTCTTTAATTTTTAAAGTTAGCCAAATAGATTTAATTAAACTATCTACTCTGGGTTGAGACATATGATCCTCCTCAGTTTTAGGAATATCCTCAGCAGGGTTATCTGTATCCGGTTCCTCATCTGAGGATCCCTCAGGTGAAGAGTCCTGTAACAGCAATGGGCGTCAGTGACGCTTTGCTGTGGCCTTAGAGGTAGAAGCCCCTAAAGCCTTTTGTAGTGATGATGACACCTGTACTAGGCCCTGCACGGATTGTGAACCCACAGTGGTTCCTCCGGCTGCGGTGGAATGTATGGGCAGTACAGATGGTGTAATGGTTAGCATTACTGCCTCACAGCGCTGATGTCATGGGTTCGATTCCCAACATGGCCCTAACTGTGCGGAGTTTGTATATTCTCCCCGTGCTTGTGTGGGTTTCCCCAAGGTTCCCCCGATTTCCTCCCACAATCCAAAAATATACTGGTAGGCTAATTGGCTCCTAACAAATTAACCCTAGAATGTCTGTGTGTGCGTGTACATGTGGTAGGGACTTATGTGAATGTTGAACTATACTCTGTAAAGCACTGCAGAATCTGTGTGCGCTATTAATAAATAAATAAATGTGGGGATCAGGGGGCGAATGGCGGTACGCGAAGCTGCCAGCTGAGACCCTAGCTCCCTCATTGCAGAGGACAAGGCAGTAGCCCAGTCAGGCTCGCAGGGAGCCTCCACAGTGGTCTGCAAATCAGGTCCCGGTGCAGAGCAGCGCTCACATATACCAGTATGGTCCTGCTCAGCACACGCACAATTGTCACCACAAGTATTGCATTTGAATGCGCGCAGCACAGGAGCATTACCTTTCCCCCTAGCAGACATTGCGGCAGCTTTTAACTGGCTATACAGCTGACAATGTACTGTATTTTCACAGAATGTTGTGAAACAGAAACAAGAAGTACTGTACTATAGACACCAATTAAGAAACTAGTGGCTGCGGCGTGGCCTAGCCGGAGACCAGGTTGGAAGCAACAAGCCTGTACTCCAGCATGAAAGCTTGAAAGAGCGCTTTTCTACCTGCCCCTGTCTCCCCCTGCTGCACCAATCGGCTGCTGTGAGCCTCCAGGGACCGCTGCTTTAACTCTGATGCCCCACTGGTTTGCCTGCCTGCCGAGGCCTACATCGCGGCGGAAGCCGCGGCCTCAATTTGTGGCCGTTGCGGTAGTGCTTGCGGCCTCCTCCCGCACACCAGGCCGGTTCATGCCAGAAACCCGGTCTCCCGGGTCCCCACTGAGCCGCGGATCGCTGCCCACAGAGCAACAGGCCTCTCTGTGGTCTCCAGCAGGTTGCGGCCTTGCTTCTAAGCCTAAGCCTCGGCCTAGATTTGAGCCCAGACCCTAGCCCTGAGCTGCAGTTAGCGCGGAGCCCTGCATCTGCACCCTGATCGGAGGGGAATCCCTGCTGACACCCTCAGGGAGTTCTTGAGACCCTCCCCTCACCACAAAGCCTCCTCTTTTCACCTGGTTGGCCTGTGCACAGCACCAGCAGGGAGAGGGCCCCTTCCTCTTTCAATCTTGGGACTACACTGCTGCCTGGGTAAGGAGACACTGCTGTATAGTGACTTTCTTTGGTTTCTGTTTGTGCCTTCCTCTGTGTCATGCTCTCACTGGAGCTCAGTGGTGTAGCTAGGAGCCACAGTGCCTGGAGCAAGGGCATGTTTCGCGCCCCCCCCACCCCCCCACCCCACACACACACTCAGACCAAGATTTGTAGTAGGCAGGGCTCTTGCGTGGCAAAAAGGGGGCACAACCTAACATTACAGGACACACCTTAATGCACATTACACATAATGCCACATGCCGTAATGCCAATTGCACATAAGCCACACATGATGCCCATTATACATATATATATATATATATATATATATATATATACACACATGTACACACACCCACCCCAATTTGTTTGCAGGAGGTGAATAGTAACAGATGATGATGAATAAGTGAATAAGCTACCAATTTAATTATCTTATTAAAAAAAACGATCTTTACCAAGTCAGTGAAAAAAAGTCAGCACATATTGTGCATGTAGGAGTCCTCTTCCTGACACTGCTGCTCCTGCTTCGATAAACACAGGGGAGGTAGGGGGAGGGAGAGCATCCAGAGCTATCTCCCTCCAGGACAGCCTTATCGTCTGAACTCTCAAATGTATTCACTGACTCTGCATCCTGATCCCACCAGCGCGGTTCCCATTCTGTCTGTCTCACAAGTTCACCTGTGTGAGACTTCCTCCCAGGGCAAAGCATGGCCTCATGGGATTTGTAGTTTAAACGTTAATTGCTCAAAGTTAGAGCAGTAACATATAAACTACAATTCCCATGATGCCATTGTCCCTGCTGCTCTGACCTGCCGGGTGCCTCTGAGTCACAGACACAGGCAGCTAAATCTCGGCACCTCCGTCCTCCACTCCGACTACTACTGTAAGTAAGCGCTGCAGCTGGGCGGGGAAGCAGGGCAGGGGAGCCGGTGGCACGCAGCTCCGGCGCCATTTGATCTCTCTGCGCCCGGAGCGCATGCTCCGGTGGCTCCGCCCTCGCTATGCCCCTGCTGGAGCTTGGAGAGATTGCTCCTGCTGTCATGAGGCTTGTGTAGCTTCCATGATGATGCTTTGATCTTCCTACAGATGGAGCATCCTTTATCTTTGTCCGGTGCTCACCAGACCCCTTGCGCTGGCAATAGAGACTGGGACGTGCATGCGTTCCAGTCACTCGGCGGGGACGTTGCGTGTCCCTGCCCATCTCCGCTTCAGGGAGACGGGCAGGGTTAGAGGGGCACTCGTGGCGGCGAGGGCGACGGGCGGCGATGGCGGGGGAGGTGGTTGGGACTGGAGGTAGGCTCCATTGCCCAGGGGGCGTGCAAGCATCTTGTGCATGCGCGCCCTCTGGCGGGGCTGACGTGACGCCATCACGTCAGCCCCGCCAGCCCCGCCAGCAAAGATGAAGCCAGCCCCATCTGTAACTGTGTTTCCCCACCACCTCAACTGATACACATCAACCCGTCTCAATCGCCCCCTGTCCCTGCCTGTCTCTGCTTCGGACGGTGCTTTTCTCCTCTCTGATGCCTCCTAAATGGCCTAAACCCCCTAAGGGAGTACCGCCAGTGAGCCTGTTCAAGACTGCCTCTAAATCTCCCAATCTGCACCCTACCACACTGCATACTCTCTCACGTTGTACCCCCCTCTCACCATCCATCCTCTCCCACCCTGTACCCTGTAGCCGCTGCATGGACCAGCCATTTTTCCGTCACTGCAGGAGCCTGTCGGGCACTCACGTGGAGTGTCCCGACTCTCCCCCCATCCGCTGACAGATCCCAGTCGCCTTGTGGCCTGGCTCTCCTGCCACCCGCCGATTGATCCCCTTCGCCGTGTGGCCTGGCTCTTCTCCCTCCCACCGATGGATCCCCTCTGCCAGGTGGCCGGGCTCTCTTCCCACTCAGAGACGCTAGCAACAGGGAACTCCCATCTTGATTAAGTCTGGACAAGTAAAAGACATAAATGTTAGCTGACTATTGAATTGGGCGGCAGTCGTTGACGTCATGCGACATCAGCCATCAACATGCCTGCATTCGCAGAGGTACGCCCAGCGTTTTCATGGGCACACCCACCATTTTTATGGGCATGCTCATGAAATGCTGGGCTTTCCCCTGTGTCCACCCATGCCAGCGCACTATGTAGCAAACGGCTCGGCTCCCGGGGTTTGCACATGCGCATATTTGCGCATGTACAACCCCAGACCAAGTATAAAATTCCTGATAGGAAAGGTATAGAGCCATTCTCATGAATTACACATGTGAAAATGTAATGGTCATATTTAGTGTAAGCCACTCTGTCACTGCTGTCACACTCTGTCCCTGCTGTCACTGTCCCAATGTCCTTGCTGTGCCCCTACTGTCCCTCTCCCTGTGTCCTTGCACCCCTGATTTTTTTTTCATTCCAAGTGAATTTTGGCTCATACCGTCTAGCTTAATGTGTATTTTAAGTCTGTGAATTTTGGCTCATTCCGTGTGACCTAATGTGAAGTTTGTCTCATTCCATGTGGCCTAATGTGTAAGGGGTACTAGATAGAATAAGGGGTCATACTATTGTGGTGCATAACATGTTTTACTAATATTTTTAGTCATTTGCAATACTTTTGGGGATAAAATGGGCCAAAATCTCACATTTACCAAAAATCGCGCATGTAGCAGCGTGCGATTTGTGATAAAAATAGCAGGGATTGCGACCAAAAAATAGCTCATCCAAAATCACAAACATCAAATTTAATAGGGTGTGATCTTTCAAATTGCAAGTGATTTCTTTCATTCACCTGGGGACCGTTCTGGAAGCTGTTAAAGTCGAGTTGCACATACGCCATTTTAGGATAGTATGGCCGCCATCTTGGTTCGCAATGTTGCGCAATTAAAGTATTATACCCGAGTCTGTGTAGCAAAGCGGACCATAAGCGCAGCCATACTAAAACACATAAATTCATAATACCATACTTACACCAAATAAAATATAGTTAATTAAAGGTTTAGTGCACCACACATAGGTTAATCAGTATTACACAATTGTGTCTGTATAATGTTTAGTATCGTTATGTTCCATTTCTCATGCGCAGAACTCCGGTCGTAGCGAAAACTTCGCAAATCATATGGTCCGATAATTACAGACAAAATCCATATTCCATGTACTATTTCTGGTAAAACTGTGTGAGACAAAGGAATCAAGTTATAACCAGTTCTTGTTGCTTTTTACGACCCCGACGACGATGCCAACACACAAAGGACACCAAAGTACACTCCCCTGCACCAATCCAAACCAAGTGTAATACTTTATCCCAATCACTGAGGACTGGACATTTGAACCCTTGACCAATCATAACGGCCTTTGACCCCCCCTTCTTGGACCCTATAAAATAACTATCCCTGAGCTGGCTCTGGCACTTTGGCACTGCATCTATCCCTTCACCATTGACTGGGCTAAAGTTCTATTTGAACATAGCGAGCTCCGACCGGACTGCGCTGCGCATATTTGATGAGACAGTAAACGGTTGCATTCCTTGTGCTTACTTATATTGTTTATTGGCTGATTGTATTCTATTCTTTCCCCTAGTAGTATTTGACTTATATTTAGTATTGTTAAGGGGAATTGCATCATGTGTTATCCCATATTTCTCGTTTCTGTAACCCCCTGTCGTCCGCTAGGGACAAAATACACTATTTGGAGAATCTATCTCCTCACTTTGTTATACCATTGTCTCGTCTATTATTCGCATCTAGCGATAAGGTATATTATGGACATTGTCCATAAAAGGTATTCGCAGTTTAGGTACTAAGTACTGCGAAGGGATACTCAATAACTGGTGGCGATCCAGCGTGTACATTACACGGAAAAGGTCTGCTACGCTTTGTTCGCACCTAGCTAGGTTAAAGGGTACACAAGTTACGGAAAGAGTACGCAACTGCGCATTTCACTTATTGTCCTTCTGGTTATATTAAACTTAAATATTAACAAAGCGGAGATGAATATGTCAAATCCCGCATACTGTTATGTTAGCTCCAGCTATTGTTGATTTGTTGCTGCCCACATGAGGCCACTTCCAGAAATTTTCCATGGCCACTTTTGGTCCCCAATCCGCCCCTGCTGTTAACAAAAGCCCCAATTTGTAAAAAAAAATGGAGACCCTGATGGTCTAGCGGTGCCTCAGCATGAGCCGAGACCCGCTGCCAGGATCCGCCAGTAGTGCCCCCCCCACAGGTGGTAAGAGCCGTGTCACTGACTCCCTGTGAACGGGGAGTCACTTACCTGAACTTTCACCCCCAGCTGCAGCTCCCTATTAGTGCGGAGAGGTGACTGCTGTGAGCGGCCAAGAGGTCCTTCCAGCAGCCACAAGAGAGAAGTGCTGCAGGTGTCAGAGGCAGCGCTGCTGCACTGACACCCAGTAAAAATAAAATTACAAAAGAAGTAAAAATTGAAAAATAGGGCTGAAAACAGCCCTCTTCTTAGAAAAGCACCATGGTCCTCAGAGCACCAAGGAAAAATCTGGTCTCTGAGGACAGGAAGGGGTATTAGGGGGAGGAGCTACAGGCTGCACTAGCTAAAGATCTTGTTCTCCTTGGTGCCCGGTCTTCCCGACCAAGAATACCCATTTTCACAGCATCCACCTTAGGCCAGTAGAAAAATGTAATGGGGGTGTGCAAAATGAATAAAGGTACCAGTGTGTATAGCAATAGCGAGAAGTGATGGAAACACTGACACCACCAGGAGAAGATGCAGAAAGCTGTATCTTTTGCCATAAAACCCCTGTCCGTGAGTAATTTGAAGCCTTAATGTGGAGCATCAATTGTAAGGGGCATGTTTGTGCACGTAAATAAATACAGTGGTGGCATAACTGTGTGTGGCATAATATGTAATAGGGGTACTCTTTACTTAGCACGGCGCCCATCGCGGGCATCGCGACCATCGCATGCACTAAAAAAACGGGTGCGACGCGATGCCCGCGATTTCCCATAGGGATCAATGTTAAAAGTCTCAATGGACACGATTTTAGTGTTCAATGCCTCAATTTTTACATAGGAAACAATGTTAAATGGGCCACAGAGCCCAAATAGTCCCCCTGAAGTCTGAAATGGCCCCCACAATTGTTAACGCTACCCCACGATCAACGTGAACCCGAAGCGTGGCGAGGGGCGGCGGTACGCGTCCTCCGACCTTTTCATACCCCCACTATCCACATCGGCGTGGAGTTGAGAATAGAATAGTGTGGCGAGCGCAGCGAGCCACCGAGCCCAAAGCGTGGCGAGCGGACGCGGATACCTTCACAGGTAAACGCGTCCCTTCGCGGGCTTCACAGGTATCCGCGTCCCCTCGCGGGGCTCGCTGCGCTCGCCACGCTTCGGGCTCGGTGGCTCGCTGCGCTCGCCACACTATTCTATTCTCAACTCCACGCCAACGTGGATAGTGGGGGTATGAAAAGGTCGGAGGACGCGTACCGCCGCCCATCGCGGGCTCACTGCGCTCGCCACGCTTCGGGTTCACGTTGATCGTGGGGTGGCGTTAACAATTGTGGGGGCCATTTCAGACTTCCGGGGGACTATTAGGGCTCTGTGGCCCATTTAACATTGTTTCCTATGGAAAAATCGCGAGCATTGAGGCATTGAACAGTAAAATCGCGTCCATTGAGACTTTTAACATTGTTCCCTATGGGAAATCGCGGGCATCGCGGGCACCCGTTATTTTAGTGCATGCGATGGCTGCGATGCCCGCGATTTTTTACCCCCGATGACCGCGATGACAATCATGGGCGCTGTTCTAAGTAAAGAGTACCGTAATAGGCATTATGGTATGTGGCATGATACATAATAGGCATTACAGTGTTTGGCATAATGTTCATTGGGCATTACAGTCCGTGGCATAATGTGTAAGTGGCATTACAGTGTGTGGCATAGTGTTTTACAGTTCTTGGAGAAAACCCAAGCAAAAGTTACTGGTGAGGACAGGCCACAATCCCAACCCTGACTTTGTTAATCCCTCCAGAGATTATAGGCACCTGCAGAGCTAAGACTTAACCTATAATAGCAACGTTTGTAGGGGCAAATTAGGTCTGCCTCAACTCCGGTGCCACCAGGACTTGCAGGGAGACAAGGTGCCCAACACCCCCAGAGCGGACAAGAGGAGGACTACCTAAAACCTGTAAAAATTGGAAACTAAACAAAATGTACAAATATCACTGGACAGGTGACCCCTAAGCAGGTCCACTCACATTGTTCGTGAAGAAGGAAACAGTGATACAACTTCCTACCAAACTACTGTAAGTGCAACAATGCATGAAGGTGTTAAACATATCAATAATTCCTTTAAGATAGGCACGTGTATGCAACAATGCATGAAGATATTAAGAATCAGGAAAATAACTTACATAGTGCTTTTAGAAACACTATGCATGAAAAAGAAACATAGAAACATAGAATTTGACATCAGATAAGAACCACTTGGCCCATCTAATCTGCCACATTTTTTAAACATGTTATCTCAAACCATGTTTGATCCTTATTTTTTTGTAAGGATATCAATATTCCTATCACAAGCATGTTTAAATTGTTCTATTGTTTTTGCCTCTGTCACCTCTGATGGGAGGCTATTCCACTTATCTACTACTCTTTCTGTGAAGTAATTCTTCCTCAAATTTCCCCTGAATCTTCCTCCCTCTAGTTTCAGTGCATGTCCTCATGTTCTGTTGCTCCTTTTCCTGTGAAGAATGTCTCCCACCTGTACCTTGTTAAAACCCTTGATATATTTGAAAGTTTCTATCATGTCCCCAATTTCCCATCTCTGCTCTATAGACAATATAACTCCACACAGATGATACTGCACATGTGATCATGGAAGAATCAAGAAATAGCAGAAAGATAACTTATCTCCATGGCTGGATTGAGGGTATCTACTAGGCCGAGTCCAAGACTCTGAACTCCAACAGCACTGGAACTAATTTCTCTCTGACATAGGCAGGATTTCAGATACATGGCAGGTTTGCTTGCAGGACTCCTCAGACACAGGATGGCATAGGACCAAGACTCTGAACTCCAACAGGACTAGAAATAATGGCTCTATGACACAGGCAGGATTTCAGACACACGGCAGGTATGCCTGCAGGACTCCTCGGACACAGGCTGGAATAACCTGAACTCTGGAGTATATACAGACAACTGTTTGCTAGGAATCTGAGAATGTCTAGGAGATGGAAATGGACATGGAAATAACCAGGAACAAGCATAATACAATGAGTATCACAGGAATACTGAGGACTTAACCAAACTCTAACAAGACTCTGACAAGACTATAACCGGCAGGTTCTCAGTGCAGACAGGATACCTACATACCAAGAGGTCTAGCAGGCAGCCACACCCAAAGACCAAGGTATACAAGCTGCGTGTTTGGAGGTAGCGGTGGACGTCCAGCCGGGAGTAACAGCGGCAAAGATCCCTGGGGCTGAAGGTGAGGGCGGTAGTCTGTCACAAGTCTGCTGTGTAAACTGGCGGAAGTGGGGCGGAAGTGGGGCGTGTGGAAGTGGGGAAGTGCCCCACTTCCGCCACACTTCCGCTAGTTTACACAGCAGACTTGTGACAGACTTCCGCCCTCACCTTCAGCCCCAGGGATCTTTGCCGCTGTTACTCCTGGCTGGACTACCGCCGCTACCTCCAAACACGCAGCTTGGCGCACAATTTCACACATACCCCCGGCACGCCACCTATAAGCAGCCCACTGAGGTACAACATCTATTCTCAAGACGCAGTTCCAAGCGCATACTTGCGACTCCTGCTGTTTGGGCTCATTACTAACTGTGCCTGCTGTACTAACACGCAGACGCCTGCTATCTGTCCTACTTGCCAGCACCTGCATGAACTTTTGTGCATGTCAGCTTACACGCTAACCCAGGTCTACTTGGCTTATTAACTTTCCTGCTGCTATAAGGCTTCTAACTGTGTGTACTCCAAACAGCAATCCTCTGAGGGGACTTCCAATATTCGATACCACTATACCATTCCCGCTGGGACGCCAGCTAATTGTGTTATATGAAATATACCAAGTCTGCTGCCTTTATTTTTAATCTACTGGTCCAGATATAAGTATTTTATTTGTGTACTTGTACATGCAATTGTGCTCATTATACTCCAATTTTAGTTAATCACCCACCTAATTCTTAGTATATTATTTGTGTTTATATATTCATGTATATGTATATGTATTTGTGCTAACTATACTACAATTTTAGTTTATTACCCACCTATATTCTTATATATAATTTTTGTCTATATAAAAGTGTTTTATATCTAATCACAGCGTGTCCTCTATTCATTGTGCTTGGTGTGCCTTATATTCCAAATATCGTTTTGGCGTTAGACCCCATGCCATTTTATTTATTTATTTATTCGGTACTTGTTTCCTAGCACGGCGCCAGCGATGAAAATTGTATCCATTGGGTGTTAAAAAATCGCGTTGATCGCATCGCATGCAACCAAATCGCGTGCGATGCGATCGACGCGACCGATCCGATTTTTTACATTGGAACCAATGTAAAATGGTCCCTGACACCCGATTTTACAGTGGGCCCAATGTTAAATGGCCCTAGACCCCAATTTTAATTGTATACCCACCCTGATGGGTCAAACGCCCCCCCATTGTTAACGACACACCACGATGAACGCCAACCCGAAGCGTGGCGAGCGTAGCGAGCCCGCAAGGGGTGGTGGTACAGTACGCGCCCTCCGACGTTTTCATACCCTCACTATCCACGTCGGCGTGACCATCTCAGACATTTGTTTCTCAGCTGTCACTTCATTAGAATTAATTATTTTAACCCTCATTAATTGCGATCTTGGTAAGCTGCACATAGTACTTTTAGGATGGCAACTGGATGCATATAACAAATTATTTCTATCTGTTTCTTTTGAGAACAAGCAGGTATTGATAAGCCCGTCCACAAGATCAATTTTTACATCCAGAAAATTTATAGAGGATCTACTTCTCTCAAACGTGAATTTAATCGGACTTGAGCTTTCATTATGGCAACCAATGACATTCTCCAATTCATCCACTGGTCCTTGCCAGAATAGAATCAAATCGTCTATGTAGCGGGAGAAAAAAATTATCTTCCCCGCTATCTCAGGACGACTAAAAAATACCTGATGGTCTATTTCAAACATAAAAATGTTTGCTAGGGATGGCGACACTGCCGATCCCATAGAGCAACCTGTTTTTTGAAGAAAAAACATATCTCTGTACAGAAAAAAAAAATATTTTCAAGGATGTTAGCACCATGACAACCGTTGTACACTTTGTTGCCGTAGCGCGGCTGATGTGATTGACGTCACTGGTGAGCGTCAGTGAGTCCCGGCGTCCACGCCGTCGATGAGACGCGGTTTGTTATAAAAGGTCAGTATGTCATATGATTCACTAGCCTGAGGAAAATACACTATATATTGAAACGTTGCTGTTTGCTGTGACCTATTAAAGCACTATTTCTTTCAAGGCTGGAGTGCTGCTTCTACCCCAGAAACTATTTATATAGCTGGCATACAGCTGTGAGCGGGCACCCGCCGAGGGACTATCTAAGTGGAGCTGGCGGACCCCCTACTCTATCTCTATATATATATATATATATATATATATATATATATATATATATATATATATATGGTACTTATGTATTATCTGGGCTCCCATGTTAAATGCACCCCATTTTTCATACCCCTACTATCCAACTACGCATGGAGTTGATTTTATATAGTGTGGCGAGCGCAGCGAGCCACCGTGCCCGAAGCGTGGTGAGCGCAGCGAGCCCCGCGAGGGGACGCGGTCTCATAAGAAAAACGGGAGCCCAGATAATACATAAGTACTATATATATATATATATATATATATATATATATATATATACGTCCTTTAACCGGCACTCTCCGCTTACATGTAGATACTGTGGCCCGGTGCATGTCCTCAAGCTTTCGATGACGTGTTGTTATTGTGGGAGGGTACTCCCGAAGCATTTTCATCTATTATCCAGCAGCATAACTCCAGTGATTGCCCCATCAAGTTTACCTTCACTATGAACTTGAAGGAAATCTCTTTTCTTGATGTCAAAATTATAAAAGAAGACAAGACTCTGGTTACTACGCTATTTAGCAAAGAGACAGACAGGAATAATTTGCTCCTTTATAGCAGTTATCACCCAGCACCATTGAGGGCGGGTTTACCGTACTCTCAGTTTTTGAGAGTACGCAGGGTTAATTCAAACATACAAACGGCCATCAAGCAAATAGATTTAATGTCTCTGAAATTCAGTGAAAGGGGTTATCCTAAGAGTTTGTTGGATGAGGCTAAAAATAGAGTTTTGAAATTAGATAGACAGGATCTTTTGAGTAAGACCAAGAAACCTACATCTAATATGATATTACCATGGCCCACAGTATTTAATCCTCAGAGCAAAAAAATCAACACAGTAGCAAAACATAATTGGCATCTGATAACATCGGATGAGTCGTTGGGATTGTCAAATACTAGGTTGCTATCTTGTTACAAGAGAGGTCGTAACCTCAGGGATTATTTAGTAAAAACCGACATGGTCGACATGATTCCCAGTAAAGGCAAACATTTTTTGCAGGCAGCGAATGGTTGCTTTGGGTGTGGGTGCACCACGTGCGGTTTTTTATTAAAAGGAAGTTCATTCAAACACCCTCAATCGGGGAAAACCATCGACATAAGGTTTCATTTGACTTGTAAGATGAGATACCTTGTGTATCAAATAGTTTTTCCCTGTGGACTGTCATACGTGGGAAAAACAGAACGCACGTTCCGTGAACGTATGACAGCCCACAGATCTGCCATTAAATTGGCTCTTGATGTTGGTGGCAGCGAACAGCCTGTCGCCAGGCACTTTGTGGAATGTCGGCATTCGCTGACATCAATCAGATACAGAATGTTGGATTATATTCCCCCGCCAAAACGGGGGGGCAATAGAGGCAATATGTTGTTGAAAAGAGAATGCCAATGGATTATGCGGTTAAATACTTTAAGTCCATTTGGCTTAAATGATCAACTTGGTGTCAATTGCTTTTGATTGCTTTCTGATGATAAACAAAAGTATTTATATATATATATATGTATGAGTTCTGTCCCAGTACAGGTTGAGTATCCCTTATCCAAAATGCTCGGGACCAGGAGAATTTTGGATAACGGATTATTCCGTATTTCGGAATATTTTAATATTTCAATGATGTATTTAGAAGTATCTTGCATTTATGCTGTATAAATACATAATATACACACAAATATATTTTATTACCACATAAAATACACACAAATATATTTTAATTGTTCAAAAAACAAGGTTTCAAAACGTGAAACAAAATGTGTGTACTATCTCAGCACTGAATTTGAATGCCAAGCAATCATTGTCTTGCACATATATAGTGCCAGTTACATATCATGTCCCCAGTGATGCTGTTACAAATGTCCCCAGTGAGTTTTTAGCAAAAAAAAAAATTTTTTTTCACTTTCTGGAATGTCCGTATTTCGGAATAATTTGGATAACGGATATTCGGATACGGGATACTCGACCTGTACTATCTGGTGGTTATTATATGAGTGTTAAGCCAGTTCCGTCGATGCTAAATATTGTTATTTGGTTTCTCTTTTTTTTAGGTTGGTTATTATATTGACTGATCCTGGTCTCCTTGGTAACTGGAGTCACCAGGTGACGTCATTTTGAAGCGCCCCGGACGGGTGCGTGGTCCCGGACCCGGAAGCGCTGTTACACATGGTGAAGGAGACAGGGTATATAAGGTATGTTTTTAATTGTTTGTATGTGCTTGATAAAAATGTATTAAAAAACATTGAAACGTTGCTACCTACACGCGGTGTGGATGTCAGCTATTTTCTACTAAATATAGCCCTAGCGTGCAGTCGCATCGGATTCCTATATATATATATATATATATATATATATATACACACACACACACACCCAGAACCGGAGATATCAGCCTTCCAGCAGCTGGCTACTGCTCCAGCTCCACACACCTGGTACGTAGTTTTATATTCTCATTTGCAGATTGCTCTGCCTCCTGAACTCTGATCCCCTAGTCCCCAGTGCCATTTGGTAGGTGGGATTCTCTAGTTTTTATTTCCATTAAAAACTAAGAAAGTACGGATTATTACCTGTTAGTACGATTTCCTCTACTCCTCCATGGCAGCCAACCTCTGGGTTCTCTCCCTATAGGTAGTTATCTGGAAAGGAACAAAAAAGACACCTCCCCTATATAAGGACTGCCCCTTCCTAGGCTCAGTGTCTTTTAAATTATACAGCTTAAACATAACATGCACATATAACTTTTTTTTTTTTATAAGTTGCTCATGGGCGGGAATAGTGCTGCCATGGAGGAGTAGAGGAAATCGTACTTACAGGTAATAATCCGTACTTTCCTCTACCTCCCCATGGCAGCCAACCTCTGGGTAATACCCTAGCAGTTACCTCACTGGGCGGGTTTCAACTTAAGATTACTATTCAGTACAGTATGTCCATAATAAACAAATAAATAGGACACCAAATGAAAAAAAGGATACGAGGTTCTCTTCACCTCCTCTTCCTTGTCATTAACTTTCTTCTCTTTTTTTATAGCGCCGCTGCGCTAAGGATCTTCCTCCCAAACTTTGCATCACTTGATGACCCTACATCTACTCTGTAGTGTTTGGTGAAGGTGTGTGCTGAAGCCCAACATGCCGCTTTGCACAGTTCTTCCATTGAGGCCGTGCCCCTTTCTGCCCACGACGCCGCTACTGCCCTTGTAGAGTGCGCCTTGATGCCTTCAGGTGGATCTATCTTTTTGATCCTGTATGCCTCTGCTATGCATGACTTGATCCACCTGGCTATAGTTGTCTTGGTGGCTCCCAAGCCCTTGTTTTTCCCTTCTGATATTACAAAAAGTCTCTTAGTCTTCCTCCATGATTCCACCCTCTTCAGGTAGATCAGTATAGCCCGTTTGACATCCAATTTATGCAATCTATCCTCCTTTTCGTTCGCCGGCTTGTCGCAAAAGGTGGGAAGCACTATCTCCTGATTCATGTGGAATCGTGACACTACCTTTGGCAGGAAGTTAGGGTTCGTCCTTAAAACCACTTTGTCGTTAAACACATTCAGAAACGGCTCTTCAGCCCAAAGAGCCTGCAACTCTGACACTCGCCTTGCGGATGTTATTGCCACCAAGAATGCCACTTTCAGCGATAACATTCTGGTGGACACCTGCTCCAATGGCTCAAATGGTTCTTCTGTCAGGACATTCAACACCATGTTCAAGTCCCATGGTGCCATGGGTCTGTGAAATGAAGGCCTTATTCTCTTTGAGGCTTGTAGAAACCTCTGGACATACTTGTTATCTGCCAGTCTGATATCCATCATAGCTCCTAAAGCCGCCACTTGCACCTTTAAAGAGCTCACTGAAAGGTTTCTTTCTAACCCTCTCTGCAGAAAGTCCAGCACCGAAGTGACCAGCTCATGGTTTTTACCTTCCCTTCTGCAGAGCTCTGTGTATGCCTTCCATATCCGGTAATACGTTTTAGACGTAGTGTGTTTTCTAGCCTTCAGCAGGGTATCCACGACCTTTCTGGAAAACCCCTTTGCTACCAAGTTTCTTGTCTCAGCAGCCACGCCATCAGATTCCAGTGGTCGGGCTGCCTCTGTACGTGAGGCCCCTGTCGTATCAGGTCTTCTATGTCCGGTAGTTCCCAGGGAGCATCTACCGCCATCCTGACCACCTTGGCAAACCAGGCTTGCCTCGGCCAGTAGGGCAGGATTGCTATGACAGTCATCCGTTCCTGTTGGATTTTGTTCAACAGTCTCGGAATCACTGGAAATGGGGGAAAGACGTATGCTAGGCCCGTTCCCCAACTGGCTGTCAGGGCGTCCACCTGCCATGCCCCTTGTTCCCAGTGCCTCGATATAAATTTTTTGGCCTTTGCGTTGTACTTGGTGGCCATTAGGTCCACCTGCGGGACTCCCCAGTGGCTTGTCAGCATGTCGAATATTTGTGGGGACAATTCCCACTCCCCTGGTCTTATTGCCCACCTGCTTAGGGCATCTGCTCGCTGGTTTTCCTTCCCTGCGATGAACACTGCCGACAGACTTTGGACGTGTCCTTCTGCCCACTGGAGTATGTTTGCCGTTTCCTTCATCAGTTCCCGGCTCCTTGTACCGCCTTGGCGGTTCACATACGCCACTACAGCTCTGTTGTCTGATCTGATTACAACTTCCTTTTGCCACAGTTGTACCTGAAATGCCCGGCATGCCATAAGCACTGCCCTCATCTCTCTTATATTTGAGTGTACCCTTGACTCAGCTTGTCTCCATTGACCTTGTGCTGTTCTTTTGCCGCACACGGCTCCCCATCCCGACTGACTGGCGTCGGTGGTGACTACTATCTGCTCCCTTTTTGCGAATGATCTTCCTTGTCTCAACCTGTTTATGTCCATCCACCACCTTAGGTCTTCTTTCGCTTGCTTTGACAAGGAGATCCTTTGCATGGGATTCTTCCCGTCGCCATCCCATTGGGATAGAAAGCACCCTTGTAGGTTTCTTGTATGAAATCGGGCCCATTTGATAGTGTCTAGCGCTGCCGACATGAGGCCTAAAACTTTTAGACAATCTCCTGCGCACACTAGCCTTTTTTTTAGAAGCTTGATTACTTCTGACCTTAATTTCTCCTGCCTTTCTGGTGTCAATCTGACCCTCATGGCTTCTGTATCTATCACCACACCCAGATACTTTGCAGCTCTTGTTGGTTCCAAGTGACTTTTTTCCTTGTTTATAAGCCATCCGTGGTGCTTTAGATACTTCATCACTTTCTCTGTATGATCTCTGGACATTCCTTCTGTCTTTGCCAGACAGAACCTTCCTTCCTTGTTTCTTTGACCTCGAAAGGAGCTCCGATTTCCAAACCACGGCCGCCTATAGTTCCTTCCTGGCCTGTAAGTTCTCGCCTCTCTGAATTCTGCTTGCTGGAACCTCTGAGACTTATTGAAGGGTTTCTTTGCACCCCTGTCCTGTGGTAGCCACACTGATTTTCCTCCTGACACCTTTGTGATGATGTCATCAAGCTTTTTCCCGAATAAATACTCTCCCTGAAATGGTAGGGATACGAGTTTGTTCTTTGATTGGGCATCGGCTGCCCACGGTTTCAGCCATAGAGCCCTTCTCACTACTGCTGCGTTGGCGTTGACTCTCGCTGCCAGCCTGACTGCATCTAGTGAGGCATCGCACACAAATTCTATGGCCACCTGCATATTCTGTACAATCTTCAGCAGGTCTGCCCTTTTAATGCCGTCGATCATATCTGACTCTAGGTCCTGGCACCACGACCTGAGCACTCTAGAAGTAATTGCGATCGCTGATGACGCTTTGATCGCCGCTCCTGATGTGACATGTTGCTTACGCAACCCCATCTCCATTTTACGCTCCATGGAGTCCTTGAATATATTGGCGTCCTCCAATGGAAGCGTCGTCTTCCTAGATATGCGTGCGATAGCCGCATCTACCTTCGGAGGTTCCTCCCACGTCTTAACTTCCTGAGGCTCAAAAGGGTACATTTTATTAACCCTTAGTGGTACCGCCACCTTTTTATCCGGGTGTGCCCACTCGTCCTCTACCACTTCCTTGAGTGTCAAAGACAGCGGGAATGTCTTAGACTTTTTCTTTTTGTCTCTGAAAAGCAGATCTTGTAATTTGCCTTCCTCCTGTGCCACGTCTATATTAAGAGACTTGTTCACCAGCGTAAGCAGGTTATCCAGCAAGTCTGGATTAAATTCTAATTCTGCTTTTTCCTGCATCACTTCTCCTTCCTCAACTTCCTCCTCTATAGCAGGAGCAGGGCCTTCCTCTGAATCCTCTGAGTTGGCAGAGTCAACCTCCCTAGGCCTTTTAGCCGACATCCTGGCCAGATCTTCCTTTGTCACAAAGGTATCTGCCAATGCTGTTCTAAGTTTTGCAACCAGCTCTGTCATTTGTGAAGGTGCCAGTATCTGAGCACCTTTGCAATTGTCACAGACAGACCCTGCACATTTGTCAGGAAGCGTTTTGTCACAGAGTGTGCATTTGGCCAGATGCAATTTCTTATGCTTGGCCTTTCCTTCTGCCTTCTCCTTGCTTGCTTCGGACCTGCCGAAGTACACACATTATGAATGCCTGACTATACCAGAACAACATTCCATGAATTAAATAAATAAATAAATAAATAAATAACTGCCTTTCCTGCTTACCCTGACTTTGCGGGCTGCTTTCTTTCATCCTCCATAGCATAAAGTGCCTGAAAGTATCTACACAAGGATACAAATTCAGTAAGCATAGATATGCAGGCATACACACAGCCCTGGCAAAGCCTAAGGTCTTACCTTCACACTGAAATAGCCTCCTGCAGCTGCCCTCTGGAGAAGCAGTGGCAATATAATCTTAACCCCCGGGTTCCTGTCTCCTCTTACCGGCGTTTGAACAACAATGGCGCCGTCCTGCGCCTGTGTGGCGCTTAAATGGCGCTTGGTTATGACACGAATCGCATCCAGTACACACACAGGGGTTATTTCCCCATCATGCCGCGCGCCCGTGACGCGTCACGCGCTCCAGCGGCATCGCGCCTACTGACGCGCCCTCTGGTGATGCGTCCTTCGGTGACGCGCCCTGTGGTGACGCGCCCGGCGTCCCCCAGCGCAAGCGGTGCTTTTGTCCTGGCGGCGCCGCCTATGATGACCCTGTGACGCGGCCGGCGCCCCGGATGACGCGGCCGCACTGACTCACATCTTACAGCCGCCCGCCATCCGACAACAAGGTCCCTGCCTCAGACAGGAAACCATCTACTGCGGCTTCTGAACCCGGGGTAAGCGAGCTAACTGCACCTGGCAGCAGGACGCTGTATCTCCGTCTCCCAACCACGCCAGATGGCGGGAGAGGTTCATTCTTATTAGGTATAGCCTAGACCCCAACTGCACTAGGCAGAGGAGAAGGCAGCAGCCAACCTCAGGGTAAGCACTCTCACTACCTGGAAAGGAAAAAAAAGACACTGAGCCTAGAAAGGGGCAGTCCTTATATAGGGGAGGTGTCTTTTTTGTTCCTTTCCAGATAACTACCTATAGGGAGAGAACCCAGAGGTTGGCTGCCATGGGGAGGTAGAGGAAATCTAGTTCCAGGAACTGGAGATATCTGCAGTCAAGCAAGCTGTCCTACCACCAGAAAATTCTGAATAATAAGCTCACTCCACTATACACCCCTCCTCTGCGTATTAAACATCCTCTACCACCCTGGAAGTTATACATCAGGGCCCCTTCATTCAGCCCAATGCACCCTTCTCCCACCCCATCTCCCACCATCTGTGCAGTAAAGGGGTAATTAGTGGAAATTACTGATCCAGGCCGTACATGCTGAATGGTTGATATAATACCCTCTACCACCTGCGGGACATCAAAGCTTCCGCTCATAGCACCCCCTACCGCTGGAGGATCAGTAGGGGCCCCAAAACATTGCTATGCCCAGGGGTCTACACTGCTGTTAAATATATATATATATATATTATTTATATACATTTGGTCTATCTATAATACTTTAACTGACCCGGCATATACTGGGTCACCTAAGTGTCCATCTCCGTGCTTTGCTCCGCCCCTCTCTGGAAACCCCCTTCTGAAAATCCCGCGTTTGCCCCTGTTGCTGGGCACTTCTTTAAATGGAATACAGTTCTAAAAAGCAAAAGTTTTTGGTTAAGGGTATTGCTGGTATTGTTAGCAGCAGAGGTGTTCATAAGGGTGGGCACAGCATTACGGGGTGCCTGTTCACCCCTAACACTCAATGTGCGCACGCCTATGGACAGGGGTGGCCGTTATCCAACTACCCGAAGGAGCACTGTACATCTACATAGGAGGGAAGGGGGTGCTAGCAGTGTGAGGGATCTTACTTTTTACTGATGGTGCATAGTGGCCCGGCAGGCTGGGATGGATAATGGGCGGACTGCTGTTTCTTTCTTGCTCCTGTTTGCTTCTAAGGTTCTCAACTTAGTGCCGCCCTCCAGTGGCCGGCGCCCCAGGCAAATGCCTAAAGCTGCCTAGTGGTGGCGCAGGCCCTGAGTGGAACATTATCCCGGAACTCAACATAAACATGCTGGTTCCCTACCCAGGAAATCAGCTCTGGGAGGATAAGTTCTGTTGTGTAATGTGGGTTGTGCTTCTGGGAAACAATTAACCATGGGCACACAGGGGGTGATTCAGATCTGTTTGCTAGACTGTGCATATTCACAAAGACTGCCTGCCGCATGTCCACCCCCTCACCACCAATTCCACTCCCTAGCATGTGACCGGGTGTGTTCTCACACACATCTGCTCGCATGCGGCTGAACAGCAGAGAAATCATTCATCGGTCGCTCACCATCTAATGATTTCTCCACTGTACGCAAAGAAAAGTCTACCTGGACTCACAATTACAGCGTCTGCTTCCTAACAAATTCAGGATGGGCATTGATGTCATGTGACATCAGCCACCTGCCCCAAGCAGGCAAGAGCACAGCTGCATTTGCAGGGGTATGCGCAGTGTTTCTATGTGCACGCCCATAAACCGCTGGGCATTCCCCTGCTTCCACCCCATGACTACCTCCTGTTGCATGCAGAGGGCATGCAGCGAGCAGGACAGGGCTGCGCTCCCTGCCAGCCACTCATCCTTCCGAGTCCGGCATCATGTTGCCTGGCAACCAAGGATGCCGGATGACAAGGCGGCCGGGCGCAGCTCCCGTCTCCCACCCTCTCATTGCCCGGCAACCAGGGACGCCGGAAGGCGGCGCCGTTGCACAGCAATGAGTGATGCCGCCGTGGATAGGGACAATTCGGCCTCTGTAAAGCCGGGAAGCAGGTGGAACACAGGTGTCCGGGGGTAATTAATTAAGGCTGGGCTAGGCTTCCAGTGGGATTGGCTACAGTGCCTCATTTAAGGAAGCCAGCCCAGCACTGCCTCGCCGGTGATAGCTTCTGTACTGGAGAGATAGGAACACAGTGGTGTTCCTATCTCTACTAGCTGGTTCCCGGTCTCGTGACTACCCCTTTCTGGGGTCGCCTTTCCCTTTTGGTGCTGGTGGTTCTCTTGTACTTATCCTTATGCTTACACTCCCTGCCAAGAGAGCAAGGGTGTCATTTCAGCAATTGCTTTTCACTGTTGTGCCTCATCCGGCACTTTATTCTATGTTATCTGTTCTATGTGTTCTGTTTGTTGTGTGCTATTGGTGTTGTGTAATTTATCTTGTGTATGCGACGCGGTCGCTGGTGGGTGGCAACTAGGTCGCTGGCGCATTAGTTGCGTTAGTTAGCATTAGTCAAATGTGGCGGCTACAGGCGAAGCCTAGTTCCTGCAAGAGCCGGTCACCCAACTCGGGGGGGTCAACAGAGTCAGCATAGGGTCCCGCCGTGGCTGTCCTGAACAGCAGTCCCGGCTGCGGGTTCACACCCGAAACCTAACACCTCCTGCTCTCCCAACCTGAAGCAAACACCTTGGCGGGGGTTTGCATTTGTGCATGTTCCCAAACATTGGCTGGGGGACTGAATTTGGCATGCTACAAGTGGGTCTGATCCTCCCCAGATCTTCATACTCACAGCAGGTCTTGTAGGTAAATAAAAGGATAGCCACTGTGTATAAGTGCATGCATGCAGGGGCCACTTGAAACTCCTGTGTGGCAAAACTAGGTGCAAGTGTCCTGGTTAGGGGATCGGAGCCAGGGAGAGCAAAGGTATCAGAAACAGCAACAATACATTTCATTCCTTCTCTACCTGTAATGCTTTTTTATTCTGTTTTATTTCATTGACTTTTGGTGTTTTGGAGCTGGGGAGGGGGTGGTGCCAGCTGGAACTACCTTATGTAAGGGGGATGTTGCAATGTTTTCTGGGAGAGATCAGGGTCTGCATCTTCCAACACAGATTTCCTGGCCTCATTTATGGAGTTGCTGAAGGTTACTCAGATGGCCAATGGTCCCACAGAGTGATCCAGTGCTGAGTCCCCGGACCCAGAGGCAGATCACACATGCATATATTAGAATGTTAGCAAAGAGGCAGCAGCTAACATCTTCCACACCTTAATCAGGCCCCTTGTTAAAAATAAATCCCTACCTGGAAATTGTAGATAAGTTCCAAATCTATTTTTCCAGTTAATTTCATTGTAGCCATTAGTAATACTGGATACTGTACAGCAGATGATGGGACGATAGGATGGTTGCAGCCCAGTGATTGTGATAGATTCTTTCCATCTATTATTAGGATCCTGCACCCTGGAGACTCTCCCCTCATATTGCCCTATACCATTCCCATCAGCGTCAATGATCTCCTCCAACTGTGGGCTGCAGTATGATCCGGCATCTGTCTTCCTCCAATGAAATCTGTAGCGTGCAACCTGCCCAGTGTCATCATCATATGCGAATGTGCAGGGGATGGTGACAGTACCGTTCTCCATCACTGTCAGAGTACTTGGTTGTTGAACACAAAAGTAACCCATAGAGCAGCTGAGCCCTGTAATAGATCACATATAGAGATAATTACACATCTAATTCCACTTAGCTCTTATCCAAAATTCAATATGATGTGATTCAGCAGCAGCAGCACTATTGTCACGATCTGTAATATGAGAAACACATTTGTACCATTTCTGCTTCTCTATGCTTGCTCTGAAGTACACATCTAAGAGACTACTGCACAGTGTGCAGTCACCGGACTATCCAGGCCCACAGTATCCAGCAGCTGTCATCCTGTTACTCTAGCGCGCACCTAACTGTTGTAGGCCGTAGCTACAGACAGTGCTCGCAATGCCCGCTCTCCCTACAAAGCTTACAGGCTGCAGCCATGTTGTCACCATGCCTAGATTCCCTCCAGTTTCCTGACATGGGTGCAGCCATCTTGGACTCTGTGACATGACACTCTAATACCAATCCTATACTACCAATTGTGACATGATGGGCAAAATTTACTAAGAATACGATTACATATCAGTCGTATTCGTATTTTTGGATATGACTGAACGTCATGTTCAGTCATATCCAAAAATACGAATACGACTGATATGTAATCGTATTCTTAGTAAATTTTGCCCATCATGTCACAATTGGTAGTATAGGATTGGTATTAGAGTGTCATCGGTATCGGTAGTGTATTTGTATTTGGTAGTCGTATTTTGTTTCCAAATTTACTAACCGGTCGTATTTTTACAATTCAGATTTTTCGATGGCGTATGGTGTCGTAATCTTAAATATGTTACACATACTGTATACAACCATATTTTTTACCAAGCAAAACCAACTTAGTTATTGGCTGAACTTTCAAACTTGGGAGTGTTCTCCCAGCCATATATGAGCGCAAAGCCCGAAGCTCCTTGTGGGTTTAGTTAGGCATGGTGAGGAGAGTGGTGGAGCAGTGTGAGTATTGCTGTGGTGGTTAGTGGTGTATTTTGTGATTTCTGATTGGGTATTGAGCCATGTCTTCTTGTTTGTTGAGTATATTTAAAAGTTTGTCTGATTTTTAGTCTTTATGGGTTTTTTTTTAATGTCTCTACTCTTTATTTGTGAGTGTGTGTGTTTGTTTGTTTGTGTGTGTGTGTGTGTGTGCGGTAAGGAGTGTTGTGTGTTTGAGTGTCTTTTTATTTGTAAGTATTTTGTGTAGTTTTGTTTGTCTGAATACACAAGGTGGTAGCGCTAAACAGTAATACATTTTTAAAAACAAAATTTAATAATGACATAATATCATAATGCACATCCAATTAAAATTAAATAGCACAGGCACCTCTATTGCTTTGCTACCTAAAGTGAGGGTCCATTCCTAGTATACCGCCATAGATTTTTGTATTTAGATTTCCGGATAAACAACAATGTATCTTTGGTTTGAAGAGATGTAGTATAGTTACCGCAATGGATGTCGCATCTCTTCAAACCAAAGAGACGTTGTTTAGCCGGAAATCTATATACGAAAATCTATGGCGATATACTAGCTTTAATTACTGAATGGTATAAAGTGACTGTTTTACATATTGCCGTGAATGTTTTGCAGCAACCGGTTTTCATATCTCCTTTAAATAAATATTTGTTGTTGCTAACCATAATAGTATTGTCTTCTGTGGGTCTCCGTGGGTTGTGTCATTCCCTGCCACAGGTTTCCAGGAAGAAGCCGTTAAGATCGGAAGCTGGCTGGTCCAGATCAAGGTACGCCATCTTGCACCGCACTGTTACAGGGGCACTGTCACACTTGGCGTCACGAACAGGATTACAAAAGACCCCTGTGAATGGCAAGATGCTTTGACCACAGTACGCAGACTCATCCGCAAGCCACAGAAGGTTGCCTGGAGTACCCACAGTGATACCACCTGCACTCATGCCCTACTACTTCTGAGCCTCATGGCTACCAACCTATGCAGAAGATAATCACATGAAAAAAATGAATCCTGTTAAAGAGTATGAAGAACCCCAGCAAATTCAAGGGACCGCCATTCCACAAGTCGACACCAGTCAGGAACCCATCGTGGCCATAGCCTGTGCATTACTCAAAGTAATCAAGACGATCCGCGAAATACGTCGGGTACAAGCGGAAAATGAACACGGAAGATGGCGTGACGAATACGGTAGAAGAAACCGACGACAGTGGGAAGCCCCACGGGAAGCGAGACGATGTCCAAACAACCAAGACAATGCTCAAAGATTGCCTGTATGTTCACAGACCGTGAGAAGAGGTCCACCGGCAGTGTTCCAGAACACGATGAGAGCTTCTGGTGTAATACAGATTACCGATAGGCCACGAACCGGCCCAAGAAAAATTACAGGTCGTTTCCTGTGGTTTGATGTACCACGCGGGTATGGCTTCATTAGACGCAGAGATACCGGCCGTAGCGTGTATGTCCATTATACCGCCATCCAGAATGCCGACCCACAAAACTGCTTCCGGAGCCTGAGCAACGGTGAGGTAGTCAAATTTCAGTTGACGATCGGGAAGAAAGGCACCAAGGCCGCAAAAGTGACTGGGCTGAATGGAACACTGGTGCTACGCAACAGACACGCCCCAGAGCAACATTGGCACTACCCGCACTGAAAAGAGCCTCCACCTTACCACCAGTACAGCGGAAGTAGAGCTGAACCAAAAGAGGTCAAGCATGAGAATGAAAGGGTCAACACCAACCCTCCTCGACCAGAACAGATGCCCTGCCCACCGGAACCTGACATCATGAGGGCATGCGAGAAACCGGTCATGCGGAGCGAGGCAGTTCACCAGAACTGGCAGGAAGCGACCAGGCCTCAACCTTTCCCTGAGTTTGTATCCAGGATGGAAAATGCCGACTACTGGGTGGCAAACCTAAGGCAAACAAATGTCAGAGAGATCGGACAGAAGAAAAGCCCCGAAGTTGTGGTTCACATGGCTGCGGCACAGAGAGTGGAACCATCGATAGCCGAATGGGCAGAACCAGCTGTGCCATTGCCTGAACCCAAGGCAAAGGTAGAAGCACAAGAGAGAGTAGAGACGGCCGAGACCTGTTCCATCAATGGGAAGCCCGTAACGAGTGGTGAATACACGACCATATCTGGAGAAGAGTTTGCCTTCCAGATACAGCAGGCGATTCTGCGATCCAAGAGGCGAGATTGAGAGGCGTGACGCGCTTGAGTGCCGGTTGTATGCCGTGAGAGTGGGCGCCATCCATCTACAGCAGTGAAGCACTTGGACCACAGAGGGATGAGAGACCTGTGGCGGAGGGATGGTTGACCCATCAGGTGATAGAGAGGTAGTAAGTCATATTTGTGTTGATTGTATGTATATTCACCTGTTTCCTTTCTAACCGTTAAAAGTTTTTTTATGGACATTGAAGGTACCTTGTTCTGGATTTAATTCCCCTGGTTGGTTGCCTGGGGACAGGCAAATTTCCAGCAGGGAGGTATGTGGCACCCCACTCCAGGGTCCCCCCTGTGCTCCTGGTGTGCCCCCAATGGAGCCCTTTAATTGCAGCCAATGCTGCTCAGAGAAAAACTTCCTCCTATGTGTAGCTGCAGGGCTGTGAGGGGTTAAATAGCCCAGCTCACCTTCACGTGCAGGGAGCCTGACAGCCCCCTGATTGGCTGGCCAGGGAGCTTGAAGCTGAGTGGTCAGAGGGTAGCTCTGTGCAGCAGCGTGACGGAGAACAGGAGCAGGCTGGAACGTGAGGTCTCCAGAGAGCGGAGCAACGTGAAGTGAAGCGTGCTGAGCCAGAGAGAGGAGAGGGAGAGAACCAGCCAGCAGAGCATGCAGCCTGGAAGTATGTGAGGAGAGGACAGCGTGTGCGCCTACAGAGAGCTGGGAGCAGAGCCGCGAAGGAGAGCAGCACAGGGTGGTGATTGACAGCATGGAGAGAGATGGGACCCGCGAGCAACGCCTGTGACCCCTGAACCGCGAAGGAGAGACGGAGGCAGCAGAGGCCAGGATTGTTAATGGCAGGAGCCAGCACCAGAGCTAAGGTACAGGGGCACCCTATTCCCCAATGGCCAGCCCGCACCCCAAAAGGGATACCCCCTTGAGGTCCCACCTGCTCAATATGACCCAGACACTGGGGGACCTAATCCCTTGCAGAGAGAGAGAGAGAGCACAGGAGCTATAGACACCCAGTACTCCCGGACTGCAGTAAAGGGGACAGTACCTGTGAGGCTTCCCTTGTTAAAGCTACCACTGGCTTTTTTGGGATGAAAAACGCACCAGCATCATTCCAGCACTTGGTTAATGGCCTGCTGGAGGGCCGGGAGGACCATGAAGTGGCGTACCTGGATGACATTGCAGTGTTCAGTTATACCTGGGAGTAGCATTTGGTCCATTTGAGTGATGTGCTACAGCATAACGCTAGGGCTGGCCTGACTATCAAGCCAGAGAAGTGCCAGATGGTCATGCGTGAGGTACAGTACCTGGGGCACCTGATAGGCGGGGCATTCTCCGTCTGGAACCAGGGAAGGTGGAAGCTATCACTACCTGGCCCAAAACCAAGAAGCAGGTTATGTCCTTTTTGGGGACAGCAGGGAACTATCACAAGTTTGTGCCACAGTACAGCACAATTGCGAAGCCTCTGACCGATCTCACCAAAAAGAAGCTGCCCCACATAGTAAACTGGATGGCAGCTTGTGAGCAGGCCTTTTGCTCATTGAAAACGGCCCTGTGTGAGGCACCAGTGCTGCAAGCCCCTGACTACAAGCGTAGGTTCATAGTGCAAACAGATGACTCTAACTTTGGACTGGGGGCTGTGCTCAGTCAGGTGGATGACAAGGGGGAAGGGGACACCCCATTATGTTCCTAAGCCGAAAGCTACTTCCTCGGGAGGTGGCCTTTGCCACCATTGAGAAGGAGTACATTGCCATAATCTGGGCCCTCCAGAACCTGCAGTCGTATCTATATGGTCACAACTTTGTTATAGTGACAGATCACCACCCCTTGTGCTGGTTATCTAGAGTCTCCAGTGACAATGGCAAGCTTAATTTTGCAACAATATAACTTCACCATTCAGCACCAACAAGGTGCACACCATGGTAACTGTGATGGACTGTCATGTCAGGGAGATGACAGCTTCCCATCCAAGCAAGGTACGAACAAGTGTCCCGGCACAGCATGAGAGAATGTGGCCGGCTGTGGCCACTGCTCCCATGCTGATTTTTAAAGGGGGAGTTGTCATGATTGGACGACATCCTGTCACGAGCAACTGCCATTTTTATGCCAGAAGGGGCGTAACTGTACCATGCCATTCTGGCCTAACTGTCTAATGTATAAAATGTAATTGAGAAGTGACCTGCATGGTTAGGAAGAAATGGTGGGTGAAACAGGAAAGCAGATTGGATCCCTTTCCTTTGAAGTCCATACGCTCTCTTTATAATAATGTATCTGATATTGTGGTGCTATCTCCTCAGCCTAGCATCAATGGAAGTCATTTCCCCTAGGACCCAGACCGAGATCTAATTTGACTGGTGTGTCTCAAATCAGTTTGTTGACTCTGACCCCAGGGGGTTGCTGTATACAAAAGTGTCAAAGCTTTGGTTGTTGATGGCTAATTGCTCAACTTCAAAAGGAAAGTAAATTAGCTACCCCCTGCGTATATCACCAGGAGACCCCATGTGACAGTGAAGATTCCTGAGGTGGGGGCTGTGATTGTGTGGGGAGTGCAGATTTTAAAAGTGCAGGGCACACAAGAAAAAAGGTTCATTATGCTTGGCAGGAGATGAGTCTAACTGGTCTCGCTGATGATCTGATACCAATATGAAGCAATCCCACTTCAACCCCGTTTCATGCTGTGTGTACTTGAATCAGTTATTTGTTTAATTCTATTTGTTTTATTTTGAAACAGTTTTCACTGTGACGGTAGCTATTAGAACAATCTTGTAACATACCTTTTTCTGTAACATAAGCCTTGTAGTGTTTTCACTTAAATAAAAAATCATAATTTAGTTTTGGTGTCTGCTGTTATCCAGCCTAAGTCTCTGAAGTAGCGAGTGCTACGGTGAAATTCATTTTGTTGTGTTGGCAGCATCAAAGCTGTCGTGGACTAGGTCCAAAAAGGGTACTTTGATTGGTGGCAAGCGGAAAATCGTGTTGGATACTCAGTAACCGTGTCACAGGGCAGGGATTAGCAGATTGGCGTATCTGTGGAATCAGCGTGCCGGGGATCGTGACATGTTTATTCAAAAAATATTATGCGGCCTGCACACAGGTGAAGAGAAGACTGTACCCTGTCCCTTACACACACATGTCAGAGATAGAAATAATTAAAGGGATTAAATATAACTAGTAACCCCTTTATTCAAAAAATATTATGCGGCCTGCACACAGGTGAAGAGAAGACTGTACCCTGTCCCTTACACGCACGTCAGAGACAGAAATAATTAAAGGATCAATAATATAACCTTTATTACAGTATATTGGACAAATATTATGCGGCTGGCAAAGGAGTGTGGAGTACCCCTAACCGGCACACACATCAGAGACAGAGAGATTATTAATATATAATATATTAATTCTATATATAACCCCAAATTATTATAAAAATAATATTATGCGGCAGGTCTGACTCAGGACAGGTAAATGAGGCACAGGCTCCAGGTAGGCACAGACTCTGTCAGTGCCACTGGACTGTCACTGGACTACAGAACTGTACTATACTAACTGTACCTACCACCTAGTCAGGTATATAGATCAGACACAGACACCAGGGATAATATAATTAATGAGGCACAGGCAGAATCTGGATGGACTACAGAACACAATGAAAGTTAACTTTACTTTACTAGAGGACTCAGGACTATACTACTAGAGGAGAGGACTCAGGAGGATGCTAACTAAATATCCACTAGCTAGCTATTACCAGTATTACTAAGTTATAAGCACAAGTCACTAAGCAGTTAAAGCTTCTCAATGACACTGACTCCTGCAGCTTGAGGCAAAGGCAAAGGAGAGAGTGACAGGCTCAGCCAGGACACGGTCTCTACAATCTCCTATACTGGAGTGAGGAAGGCGCCCGCCCGGCAATCCTTGTATAGTGTCCGGATCTCGCGAGATCCGACAGCGGGATCTTGCAAGCTCCGGAAAGGCGCGCTCTTTGCCTGGGTGAGAAAACCCGAACAGGCTCGGAAGCACATCAGATTGGGGTGTGTTTGGCGGTGTTCAATTTTCTGAAATCCGAACGTTCTCATCCCTAATCTAGAGTAAAAACACAAAGAGTGACATGTGGTCACACAGTAGAGCTGGTCTGATCGGTGGTCAGGTATAAATTCTTATTATATGAGACAGCTGCAGCCACCTTTCAGAGGGATTGTGTACCTCTATATAATAGCAGCAGTGGAGTGGTGCAGTAACAGCAATTTACTGATACTACTAGGTGGCGCTGCTTACTCAAATAATATCTCACAGACAATTTTTAAGAAAAATATATTTTAATAAAAAAACATATATATTATATAATAAAGACTTTTTCACATTTCATATATCAGTGCACTGTAAAAAACAAGACACACAAGGCGTACAACACTTAACATATAAAGAGGCACAATAGCTGTTTTGAGGCTTGCTTGGCTATATATGCATTCAATAGTAAATGTTGTCAATTACTATGAGGCTGTAATATTGAGATAGTCACCAGTTCCGCACATATATCAATGGATCTCCTTGGTAGGGCATTCAGAACTGGACACTTTTACCTTTTTTGGGGGAACTTTTATGGATAGCAATATCCTCCTATGGTAGGCAGTAACACCCTTCAGAAGTATAGGGAGCGCTCCAGGTGTCAGTGTCCATATAGATGTAGTCCCATAATATGATGATCCAAACAGCCGCTGGTCCAAGGACTGGTAAACCGGGCTGTGTGGGGCTCCAAAACGCGTTTCTCCGCCTTTCTTAGTGTCAGCGGCTTCCTCAGCTGGATATCCCCTCCATTGCCCACCGTCAGGTTTAAATACACCCACTTTTCGTGGCAAATTTGCAGCGATTTCCGCGTTTCACGGGTCAAGCCTCACTTTCACTTCAAGTCAGAGCCGGCAGCCATCTTTACTTCCTCTTTCTCATCTCTCCTGAATAGTGGCGGCCATGTTTCGCTGTAATAACCAAGCCTCTATTTCATTATTACAGTGAGTATATACAACACTCATTTTATTTCCATAGGAACCTCTTCCAAGCCTCTTTTTGATCCCCATACATAGGGTACAAGCCTCTTTCAGCCCCTTATCTCGCCATTACCAATAGCCTCGTTATTTAGCATATTCAAGCCAAACAAGCCTCATACCTCTAATATAAATCACACAACATATAACATATAATATATCATAAGCATCGGGACCTAAAATGCGATGCGATCAATGCGATTTTTACATTGGAATCAATGTAAAATTGTCCCTGAGACCCAATTTTACATTGAGGCCAATGTAAAAAGCCCCCCCAAATCCAAATTTTAATTGCATACCCCCCCATGGGTGAAATGACTCCCCATTGTTAATGCCACCCCATGATTAACGCCAACCCGAAGTGTGGCGTGGAGTTGATTTTATAAAGTGTGGCGAGCGCAGTGAGCCACCGAGCCCGAAGCGTGGTGAGCGCACGCACATAACTTCACGGGTATACGCGTCCCCTCGCAGGGCTCGCTGCGCTTATACGTGGAGTGTGGTGGGTAACTGGAGCCACTTCATCCAGGGCTGTTTTGAGGGTTAGGTTTAGGTGTGATACCGCCATCTCAGGAGTAGTGAATGCAGAAATAGGAGCAAGCTGTTGTTGCAGTGAGGAGGAGAGTACTTGAAAATTAATATCATTAATATTCCTGCGGGCTTGAGGTGGATTAAAGGATTTCTGTGTTTTTGAGTTAGAAGTACTAGAGGACAGCATGCAGGTGATAAGGTTGTGATCTGAGAGAGGGAAAGGAGAATTGGTGAATTCCGACACTGAGCACAGCTTAGTGAATATCAGATCAAGACAGTGGCCATCCCGATGAGTAGAGGAGTCAGTCCAGTGGGAGAGGCCGAGAGAGGAGGTTAGAGAGAGTAGTTTGGAGGCATGAGCAGCAGATTTTGGGCTATCAATAGCAATGTTGAAGTCACCCATGATGATGGTTGAGATGTCAGTGGAAAGGAAGTGAGGGAGCCAGGCAGAAAAATCTTCCAGAAATCATGATCGCTGCCCAGGTGGGCGATAGATAGCTGCAACACGCAGCGAGAAAGGAGTGTAAGTTCTGATGGAATGTACTTCAAATGATGTGAATGTGAGTGATGGAACCTGTGGTATAACTTTGTATGTGAAGGATTGGGATAGTAATATTCCAACCCCACCTCCTCTGCTGTCTGCTGAAATACTTGTGAGTGAGGATGAATCTAATAGACTGTAAAATAAAAGTGCTCAAATCATCAGTGATGTCTGTGTCATTCATTAAATAGTGCGCAACTGCCTGTATTCCTAGTTCATGATCTATATTTGAATAAAGTGCTTCTACATCGCTAGTGATAAAATAATATCTATCTTTCCAAATCACTTGATCAATTTTCTGTAAAAAGTGTGTGGTGTCTTTTTTATATGAATCCAATTTCATTACATAATGCTGCAGATAACTGTCCACAAAAAAAGATAAAGTGTTAGTCATTGACCCTATCCCAGCTATGATAGGCCTGTCGGGTGGGCAAATTAAAGTTTCATGGATCTTTGGGGGAAAAAAAATGTGGGTGTGACCGGATAAGGAATAAATACAAATGTGCATGTTTCTTTGGATATCGCTCCCGCAGCCAAACCATCATCCAACAGGAGTTTATACTCATTTTGAAACCTTGTAGTAGGATTACCAGATAACGTGATATAATATCTTTCATCCCCTAATTGTCTATATGCTTCTTTGAGATATTCTTCCATGTCCATCAAGACTCCCCCACCCCTTATCTGCTTGTTTAATAGTCAAGCTGGGATCATCATATAGGGCTTTTAACGCTCTCCTCTCTTTTTTCCTTTAGTATATTCTTATATGTTTTGTTACACAATTACCTAAATTCCTCCATTGTGGTTTTGGAAAAACTCTCAATATAGGGTCCCCTATACTGAAGAGGATAGAATTCAGATTTTTTTCTTAAAACCCATTCTTAAGGTACCCTCATTAATATCATACATTTTTATATTCTCTGATGTTATTCCATGGCTTTCTTCTGTAATGGATTCTAGCATTTCTACCATTCCCTCATCCTCTTTATCAAAAACAATGGGAAAATCCTCATCATTTTTCTGCTGTTTATGATTTTTAAGAGAAAATAAAAATATTTCTGAGTCAGGGTTCTAACGTATTTATTTAAATCAATAAAAAGTTCGAAAAGGTTTGGGTTAACCGCTGGGGCAAAATTTAGCCCTTTTTGTATCCCTTGTGTATTTAAACCTGACGGTGGGCAATGGAGGGGATATCCAGCTGAGGAAGCCGCTGACACTAAGAAAGGCGGAGAAACGAGTTTTGGAGCCCCACACAGCCCAGTTTACCAGTCCTTGGACCAGCCGCTGTTTGGATCATCATATTATGGGACTACATCTATATGGACACTGACACCTGGAGCGCTCCCTATACTGCTGATGGGTGTTACTGCCTGTCATAGGAGGATATTGCTATCCATAAAAGTTCCCCCAAAAAAGGGAAAAGTGTCCAGTTCTGAATGCCCTACCAAGGAGATCCGTTGATAAATGTGCGGGACTGGTAACTATCTCAATATTACAGCCTCATAGTAATTGACAACATTAACTATTGAATGCATATATAGCCAAGCAAGCCTCAAAACAGCTATTGTGCCTCTTTATATGTTGTGTTGTATGCCTTGTGTGTCTTGTTTTTTACAGTGCACTAATCTAGAGTACATTGCCACTGCACTCACTGAGTATGTATCTATAGTACATTGCCTCCTCAGCCACTGCCCTCACTGAGTATGAATCTATAGTACATTGCCTCCCCGGCCACTGCCCTCACTGAGTATGTATCTATAGTTCATTGCCTCCCCGGCCACTGCCCTCACTGAGTATGTATCTATAGTACATTGCCTCCCCAGTCACTGCCCTCACTGAGTATGTATCTATAGTACATTGCCTCCCCAGTCACTGCCCTCACAGAGTATGTATCTATAGTACATTGCCTCCCCAGCCACTGCCCTCACTGAGTATGTATCTATAGTACATTGCCTCCCCAGCTACTGCCACCACTGAGTATGTATCTATAGTACATTACCTCCCCAGCCACTGCCCTCACTGAGTATGTATCTATAGTACATTGCCTACCCAGCCACTGCCCTCACTGAGTATGTATCTATAGTACATTGCCTCTCCAGCTACTGCCACCACTGAGTATGTATCTATAACACACTGCCCTCACTGAGTATGTATCTATAGTACATTGCCTCCCCAGTCACTGCCCTCACTGAGTATGTATCTATAGTACATTGCCTCCCCAGCCACTGCCCTCACTGAGTATGTATCTATAGTACATTGCCTCCCCAGCCACTGCCCTCACTGAGTATGTATCTATAGTACATTGCCTCCCCAGCCACTGCCCTCACTGAGTATGTATCTGTAGTACATTACCTCCCCAGCCACTGCCCTCACTGAGTATGTATCTATAGTACATTGCCTTACTGGCCATTGTCCACACTGAGTATGTATCTATAGTACATTACCTCCCCAGTCACTGCCCTCACTGAGTATGTATCTATAGTACACTGCCTCCCCGGCCACTGCCCTCACTGAGTATGTATCTATAGTACATTGCCCTCACTGAGTATGTATCTATAGTACATTGCCTCCCCAGCCACTGCCCTCACTGAGTATGTATCTATAGTACACTGCCTCCCCGGCTACTGCCCTCACTGAGTATGTATCTATAGTACATTACCTCCATAGTCACTGCCCTCACTGAGTATGTATCTATAGTACACTGCCTCCCCGGCCACTGCCCTCACTGAGTATGTATCTATAGTATATTTCCTCCCCGGCCAGTGCCCTCACTGAGTATGTATCTATAGTACATTGTCTCCCCGGCCACTGCCCTCACTGAGTATGTATCTATAGTATATGTACATGGAGCCAGGCTCCCTCTTACTGGCGAATCGCCAGACTGTCTCCGCTGGGGACCCCGGGTGACCGCCGACAAGCCGGCGGGGACCCGAGGGAAGCGTCGGGGACCCGGGGGAAACGTCGTCGGAAGGGGACGCGCGTGCATCTCGTGCGCGCGCGTCCCCTTTTGCATATCAGATGGCGGCTGGCGGGGGATGGCGGCTGGCCATCCCCTGCAAAGACCAGGCCTGCTCCATCTGTATATAGTACATTTATATATGTTTGGTCCCACTGCTGAGATCATGGAGTACTGGCTTTACTACCACTCTCCATTCTCTGCTATCACAGCCACTGACAATTTCCTCTCCGTTGGAGACAATATATTCCTATGTAATTAATCAGTGTTTGCTTGTATTTGTCACTATGGTTACCCACATCTGTACATGTTATCTCTATATTATATTCCCATCACTATTTTCATAGCATTAATAATAATTTCAATCTGTGCTTTTTTAATGATGAAAGCTGCTGATGTGCACACTTGGCTACTCTTCCACACACCCCTTTAAAAACGTCCTTCATAGTGGGCTGTTTGGGGAGGCAGATGACGTGAATTGCATTATTAAAGTCCTGCCCCTGCTATTCCATGCCGGTAGTCCGGGCATTGGTTAGAGAGGGCGGAGCCATGATGATGCAATCACACTTCCACGCCCCTTACAGCCCACTGTGATAAGGCCACACCCCCATTGTACAGCACCTCCCACAGGGTGCTGCCAGAATGTCGGTAACTATGCTGATACATAACTTATGTTACTGGATACAAGATTAATATTATAATAGCTCCACATTAGTATTATTATTATTATTATTATTATGGTTCTTATGTATTATCACGGTGCCCGATTTTTCCATCGGGTCGGAAAAATCGCGTCGATCGTATCGCATGCGACCAAATCGCGCATGCGATTTTTCCGTAGGAATCAATGTTAAATGGTTTAAAATGTTCCCTGACACCCCATTTCACATAAGGGTCAATGTTAAATACCCCCCAGGCCCCCCATTAGGTGTATGCCCCCTCATTGTTAACGCCACCCCACCATCAACGCCAACCCGAGCGCAGCGAGCCCGCGAGGGGCGGCGGTACGCGTCCTCCGACCTTTTCATACCCCCACTATCCATGTCAGCGTGGAGTTGATTTTATATAGTGTGGCGAGCGTAGCGAGCCACTGAGCCCGAAGCGTGGTGAACGCAGCGAGCACCGCGAGGGTATGCGGAATACGAGCCCGAACGGTGGCGAGCGTAACGCGGATTACTTAAAATGTATTTCGCGCCCCCTCGCCGATGTGGATAGTGGGGGTATGAAAAGGTCGGAGGACGCGTACCGCCGCCGCTCGCCACGCTTCGTGTTGGCGTTGATGGTGGGGTGGCTTTAACAATGGGGGGGCATTTGGGCTAATACACCTAATGGAGGGGCCCAGAGGGACATTTAACATTGCCCCTAAAGTCAAATCAGGTGTCAGGGACCATGGGGGGGACCATTTCCTATGGGAAAATCGCGGTGATCGCATCGCATGTGCGATTTGGTCGCATGCGATGCGATCGACACGATTTTACCGCAAAATTGTGTCAATCTAATGTGATTGTATGCCTAACAGTTAAGGCATACAATCAATGCAATTGGGCGCCGTGATAATACATAAGTACCATTAATAATAATAATAATAATAATAATAATAATAATAATAATCTTTATTATATATTGCACTTTTCTCCCAAAGGACACTCAGGGGTTTATTTGCTAAAGCTTCTAAAAATTAATAGAGATGATGTTCTCCATAGCAACCAATCAGATTCTATTATTTTCTAGGATGCAATAGAGAAATGATAGACAGAATCTGATTGGTTGCTAGGGGCAACATCTTTGCATATTTAGAAGACTATGGGCCAGATGTATCAAGCTTCAAAAGTGATTAAATGGAGAGTTATAAACAGCAAGCCAATCAGCTCCTACCTGCCATGTCACAGGCTGGGTTTGAAAAATAACAGGTAGGAGCTGATTGGCTGGCTGTTTATCACTCTCCATTTGATCATTTTTGAAGCTTGATATATCTGGCCCTTAGTAAAGTTACTCCTCAGAGCTTTACATCTGCATTTAAAAAATATAGGGGCAGATGTAACAACTAGTGCTAGGTGCATACGCTTAACGCTGGCTAACTGGGGATTACATTTTTCAAATTTATTAATAGCGTAATCATTAATGAGGTGAAGCAGTAAGTATTATAGTGGCACAATAGGCACCGCTGTAATACATCTGCCCCATAAAACATAACAAAGATACAGAGTATTATCAGAGGAAAGAGAAGTATGTCTCTGTGTGGTGCACCTAGGAATACAGAGTATTAAGCATAAAAATTAATTATTGGATACTTTAAAAAAAGCGAAATATCGACACACAGTGAAAACATAAAACACGGACAGTGTAATAAAAAGGGATAAAAGATTATCCTCGCTCAGTGTGGCCCAAACCTATACGCTATCTCAGCCAATCAGCGTGCGGCCAGTGTTTCCACAACAGAAGCGCTTCCGGCGGATAGCGCTCGTTATTTCTTATCGACTGCAGGGACCCCCCGCTACCGCAAGCTTTATATACACAGCCGCAGGACAGGTACCCCCATGGCACGGGGGGGGGGGGGGGCCGAAATGCCGCCCTCCAGTGGCCGGCGCCCTAGGCAAAAGCCTAGATTTGACTGGTGGTGGCGCCGGCCCTGACGCTCCTACATTTTTGCGCGCTCCTACGGCGCAAACTCTCCCTGTTTTTTTAACTCATGGCACCAAAATGGCTAGTTACAGCTGTGTAAGGTGAATAATATTGTGCTACTATGTGGTGTAATTTGGAGTGGGAGTATTATTGTGTGGCCATTCCCCTTCCTTGAGAGATCACACATTTTTCTTTTGGTGTGCGCTGTCCCTTTGTAAAGCTTGGGTGGGCGCAAATTTATAGTTTGCAGGAGGGCGCCGAACCCCCTAGCACCGGCCCTGGATGCACAGAATACAGATGACCCCCAGAAGAATATAAATAAATAAAGGGAGATTCTAGGTGCTGTTATAAGTCCGGAAATTGTAGATCGCAGTAGGGGATCAGAAGCTACTTCAGGTATATTCAGGATTTAACAAGCAGCCTACGGTGCTTAGGGGGGTGTAGTCGGCACTAAGGTTGGTTCTTCACAGGCGTGATAGCATGATCACATCATTGTGGCCCCACCTCCACTGTGGGGACTGTTTGGGAACTACAGTATGCTGTAAAGGGAATAGAGAATGGGTGTTATGTGGCTGGACTAGGGCTGGTTGGGTCACAGCTTAGTTTAGTAGTAGTAGTGCCCAGGTAGAGGGCATTGCAGTAGTCTGGGCATGATGCTATACGTGCATGTATGATCTTCAGAGGGAATTGAGTGTTTGATCCTGGTCATGTTCCTCCTATGATACAATGAGGATTTGATTGGGGGTTTTGTTATCAAGAGTTGGGTTGTAAAAGGGCATCGCTTTAGGAAGGCATGGCTAGTAAAAGCTGCTGTGTCAGATGCCACAATCCCAGACACCACCAAGGCTCCGCCCATATTCAGTGTTTTGTCATTCTGAAGCCGCCAAGCGTAACTTACTGGATAATAATAATAAGAATAAGAATAAGAATAGTACTTGTGTATTATCACGGCGCCCATCGCATCGCATTATAATGGCATTTCAATGTTAAATGCCCACCCAGACCCGATTTTTTTATTGTATCCCCACCCTGATGGGTAATGAGTATGTTAAATGCCCCCCCATTGTTAACGCCACCCCACTATCAATGCCAACCCGAAGCGTGGCGATACGCGTCCTACGACCTTTTCATACCCCCACTATCCACGTCGGCGTGGAAGTTGATTTTAGCGAGCCACCGAGCCTGAAGAATGGCGAACGCAGCGAGGGGACGTGCATAACTTCACAAGTATAACGCGTCCGCTCGCCACACTATATAAAATCAACTCGCCAACGTGGATAGTGGGGTTATAAAAAGGTCGTAGGACGTGTCACGCCGCCCCTCGTGGGCTCGCTACGCTCACCACGCTTAGGGTTGGCGTTGATAGTGGGGTGGTGTTAACAATGGGGGGCTTTTAACATAGTCATTACCCATCAGGGTGGGTGTACAATCTAAAATCGGGTCTGGGGGACATTTAACATAGGAATTAGGCATCTGGGTGCATGTATGACTTAAAATCGGTTGCATCACATCGCATGCGATCATATCGCATGCGATGCGATGCAACGCGATTTTTGGTTGTACAATGAACTGCGATGGAAATTGGGGGCGCCGTTATAATCTAACAAGTACCATAATAATAATAATATTATTAATAATAATAATAATAATAATAATAATAATAATAAGTTTCTTACCTTGGAAGAAACACAACAGTAAACCAGAGATCTGCATGTCTGTTGTAGTCCGTGGTAGATAAAAGTGACAGTGATTATTTATAGGATGCGCTTTCAATGTCTGACTAATGGAACTTGAGATGGATTACAATAAAAGAGGAAGGACAATATAATTAGAAATACATAAGAAAAATAGGAGATTGAGCAACAAATATATGATTAGACGGTGGACCTTATTCTGGTTGACATGCAGCACTGACAAATCCGCAGCACTGCATGTCTTTTTAAGCCTGCCAGCTGCCCGCAGGGATGCCCGTCCACCCCCTCTACCCCCCTCGGGTGGCTGCATATGGATGTTCTGCAGCCTTTGGGGGTAGGACCACATCATTCAATGGTCGCGGAGCATCACATGATATGGAAGGAGCATGCAAATCTAAGACACTCTCAGGTGCCTTAGGTTTGTGCGCACCCAATCTGAGGACAGGGCGGGCAGCTACGTCACTGCCTCATTACCATTGGAACACCCAGAATTTTCATGGGAATCATTGAGTATAAAATGTATCGGTACTCTTTACCTAGAACGGCGCCCGTTGTGCTGATCGCGGGTACATTTATGTGCGTCCGCGACGCGACCGACGCGATGCCCGCGATTTCCCATTGAAACCAATGTTAAACTTTGAAATCGTGTCGGTCGCGTCGCGGCCGCACATAAATGTACCCGCGATGCCCGCAACGCGATGCTCACGATTTCCCATAGGAATCAATGTTAAAAGGCGCGATGGACCCGATTTTACTGTTAAATGGCTCAATCCACCCGATTTGGCCATAGGAATCAATGTTAAATGGGCCACAGAGCCCATTAACCCTTAAATGCCCCCCCAAATTTTTAACGCCACCCCACGATCCACGCCAACCCGAAGCGTGGCGAGCGCAGCGAGCCCGCGAGGGGCGGCGGTACGCGTCCTCCGACCTTTTCATGCCCTACTATCCACTAGGGCGTGGTGTGAGAATATAATAGTGTGGCGAGCGCAGCGAGCCACCGAGCCCGAAGCGTGGCGAGCGGACGCGGATACCTTCACAGTTATGCGCGTCCCCTCGCGGGCTTCACAGGTGTCCGTGGCGACGCGGACACCTGTGAAGCCCGCGAGGGGACGCGTCTACCTGTGAAGGTATCCACGTCCCCTCGCGGGGCTCGCTGCGCTCGCCACGCTTCGGGCTCGGTGGCTCGCTGCGCTCGCCACACTATTATATTCTCACACCACGCCCTAGTGGATAGTAGGGCATGAAAAGGTCGGAGGACGCGTACCGCCGCCCCTCGCGGGCTCGCTGCGCTCGCCACGCTTCGGGTTGGCGTGGATCGTGGGGTGGCGTTAAAAATTGGGGGGGACATTTAATGGTTAATTGGCCCTATTTGGGCTGTGTGGCCCATTTTACATTGATTTCTATGCCCAAATCGGGTCCATTGAGGCATTTAAGTGTAAAAACGCGGTCAATCAGGCTTTTTAACATTGTTCCCTATGGGAAAATCGCGGTAATCGCGGTCATCGCGGGCATCGCGGCCATCCCGATTTACCCGCGATGCCCGCGATTACCGCGATGACCGCGATTTTTACCCACGACGACCGCGATTTCAATCGCTGGCGCCGTTCTAGGTAAAGAGTACCAATGTATCTATAGTACATTGCCTCTCCAGCCACTGCCCTCACTGAGTATGTATCTAAAGTACATTGCCTCTCCAGCCACTGCCCTCACTGAGTATGTATCTATAGTACATTGCCTCTCCAGCCACTGCCCTCACTGAGTATGTATCTAAAGTACATTGCCTCTCCAGCCACTGCCCTCACTGAGTAAGTATCTATAGTACATTGCCTCTCCAGCCACTGCCCTCACTGAGTATGTATCTATAGTACATTGCATCCCCGGCCACTGCCCTCACTGAGTATATATCTATAGTACATTGCCTCCACAGTCACTGCCTTCACTGAGTATGTATCTATAGTACATTGCCTACCCGGCCACTGCCCTCACTGAGTATATATCTATAGTACATTGCCTCCACAGTCACGGCCCTCACTGAGTATGTATCTATAGTACATTGCCTCCCTGCCCACTGCCCTCACTGAGTATGTATCTATAGTACAGTGCCTCCCCGGCCACTGCCCTCACTGAGTATGTATCTATAGTACATTGCCTCCCCGCCCACTGCCCTCACTGAGTATGTATCTATAGTACATTGCCTCCCCAGTCACTGCCCTCACTGAGTATGTATCTATAGTACGTTGCCTTCCCAGCCACTGCCCTCATTGAGTATGTATCTAGGTACTCTTTACCTAGAACGGCGCCCGTCGCGGGCATCGCGGGTACATTTATGTGCGTCTGCGACGCGACCGACGCGATGCCCGCGATTTCCCATTGAAACCCATGTTAAACATGGAAATCGTGTCGGTCGCGTCGCGGCCGCACATAAATGTACCCGCGATGCCCGCGACGCGATGCTCCCGATTTCCCATAGGAATCAATGTTAAAAGGCGCGATGGACCCGATTTTACTGTTAAATGGCTCAATCCACCCGATTTGGCCATAGGAATCAATGTTAAATGGGCCACAGAGCCCATTAACCCTTAAATGACCCCCCAAATTTTGAACGCCACCCCACGATCCACGCCAACCCGAAGCGTGGCGAGCGCAGCGAGCCCGCGAGGGGCGGCGGTACGCGTCCTCCGACCTTTTCATGCCCTACTATCCACTAGGGCGTGGTGTGAGAATATAATAGTGTGGCGAGCGCAGCGAGCCACCGAGCCCGAAGCGTGGCGAGCGCAGCGAGCCCCGCGAGGGGACGCGGATACCTTCACAGGTATGCGCGTCCCCTCGCGGGCTTCACAGGTGTCCGTGGCGACGCGGACACCTGTGAAGCCCGCGAGGGGACGCGTCTACCTGTGAAGGTATCCGCGTCCCCTCGCGGGGCTCGCTGCGCTCGCCACGCTTCGGGCTCGGTGGCTCGCTGCGCTCGCCACACTATTATATTCTCACACCACGCCCTAGTGGATAGTAGGGCATGAAAAGGTCGGAGGACGCGTACCGCCGCCCCTCGCGGGCTCGCTGCGCTCGCCACGCTTCGGGTTGGCGTGGATCGTGGGGTGGCGTTAAAAATTGGGGGGGCCATTTAAGGGTTAATTTGGCCCCAAATCGGGTCCATTGAGGCATTTAATAGTAAAATCGCGGTCAATCTGCCGTTTTAACATTGTTCCCTATGGGAAAATCGCGGTGACCGCGATCACCGCGATTTTTACCCCCGACGCCCCCGCGATTTCAATCGCGGGCGCCGTTCTAGGTAAAGAGTACCTGTATCTATAGTACATTGCCTCCCCAGCCACTGCCCTCACTGAGTATGTATCTATAGTACATTACCTCCCCAGCCACTGCCCTCACTGAGTATGTATCTATAGTACATTGCCTTACTGGCCATTGTCCACACTGAGTATGTATCTATAGTACACTGTTTCCCCGGCCACTGCCCTCACTGAGTATGTATCTATAGTAAACTGCCTCCCCGGCCACTGCCCTCACTGAGTATGTATCTATAGTACATTGCCTCCCCGGCCACTGCCCTCACTGAGTATGTATCTATAGTACATTACCTCCCTAGCCACTGCCCTCACTGAGTATGTATCTATAGTACATTGCCTTACTGGCCATTGTCCACACTGAGTATGTATCTATAGTACACTGTTTCCCCGGCCACTGCCCTCACTGAGTATGTATCTATAGTAAACTGCCTACCCGGCCACTGCCCTCACTGAGTATGTATCTATAGTAAACTGCCTCCCCGGCCACTGCCCTCACTGAGTATGTATCTATAGTACATTGCCTCGCCTCCCTGCCCACTGCCCTCACTGAGTATGTATCTATAGTACAGTGCCTCCCCGGCCACTGCCCTCACTGAGTATGTATCTATAGTACATTGCCTCCCCGCCCACTGCCCTCACTGAGTATGTATCTATAGTACATTGCCTTCCCAGCCACTGCCCTCACTGAGTATGTATCTATAGTACAGTGCCTCCCCGGCCACTGCCCCCACTGAGTATGTATCTATAGTACGTTGCCTTCCCAGCCACTGCCCTCATTGAGTATGTATCTATAGTACATTGCCTCCCCAGCCACTGCCCTCATTGAGTATGTATCTATAGTACATTGCCTCCCCGGCCACTGCCCTCACTGAGTATGTATCTATAGTACATTGCCTCCCCAGCCACTGCCCTCACTGAGTATGTATCTATAGTACATTGCCTCCCCGGCCACTGCCCTCAATGAGTATGTATCTATAGTACATTGCCTCCCCGGCCACTGCCCTCACTGAGTATGTATCTATAGTACATTGCCTCCCCGGCCACTGCCCTCACTGAGTATGTATCTATAGTACATTGCCTCCCCAGCCACTGCCCTCACTGAGTATGTATCTATAACACACTGCCCTCATTTAGTATGTATCTATAGTAAGTTGCCTTCCAAGCCACTGCCCTCACTGAGTATGTATCTATAGTACATTACCTCCCCGCCCACTGCCCTCACTGAGTATGTATCTATAGTACATTGCCTCCCCAGCCACTGCCCTCACTGAGTATGTATCTATAACACACTGCCCTCACTTAGTATGTATATAACTATAGTACATTGCCTTCCCAGCCACTGCCCTCACTGAGTATGTATCTATAGCACATTGCCTCCCCGGCCACTGCCCTCACTGAGTATGTATCTATAGTACATTGCCTCCCCGGCCACTGCCCTCACTGAGTATGGATCTATAGTACATTGCCTCCCCGGCCACTGGCCTCACTGAGTATGTATCTATAGTACATTGCCTCCCTGGCCACTGCCCTCACTGAGTATGTATCTATAGTACATTGCCTCCCCGGCCACTGCCCTCACTGAGTATGTATCTATAGTACATTGCCTCCCCTGGCCACTGCCCTCACTGAGTATGTATCTATAGTACATTGCCTCCCCGGCCACCGCCCTCACTGAGTATGTATCTATAGTACATTGCCTCCCTGGCCACCGCCCTCACTGAGTATGTATCTATAGTACATTGCCTCCGCAGCCACCGCCCTCACTGAGTATGTATCTATAGTACATTGCCTCCGCAGCCACTTCCCTCACTGATTATGTATCTATAACACACTGCCCTCACTGAGTATGTATTTATAGTACATTGCCTCCCGGGTCACTGCCCTCACTGAGTATGTATCTATAGTACATTGCCTCCCCAGTCACTGCCCTCACTGAGTATGTATCTATAGTACATTGCCTCCCCGGCCACTGCCCTCACTGAGTATGTATCTATAGCATATTACCTCCCCAGCCACTGCCCTCACTGAGTATGTATCTATAGTACATTGCCTCCCCGGCCACTGCCCTCACTGAGTATGTATCTATAGCACATTGCCTCCCCAGCCACTGTTCTCACTGAGTATATATCTATAGTACATTACCTCCCCAGTCACTGCCCTCACTGAGTATGTATCTTTAGTACATTGCCTCCCCAGCCACTGCCAACACTGAGTATGTATCTATAGTACATTGCCTCTGCAGCCACTGCCCTCACTGAGTATGTATATATAGTACATTGCCTCCCCGGCCACTGCCCTCACTGAGTAGGTATCTATAGTACATTGCCTCCGCAGCCACCGCCCTCACTGAGTATGTATCTATAGTACATTGCCTCCGCAGCCACTTCCCTCACTAATTATGTATCTATAACACACTGCCCTCACTGAGTATGTATTTATAGTACATTGCCTCCCGGGTCACTGCCCTCACTGAGTATGTATCTATAGTACATTGCCTCCCCAGTCACTGCCCTCACTGAGTATGTATCTATAGTACATTGCCTCCCCGGCCACTGCCCTCACTGAGTATGTATCTATAGCATATTACCTCCCCAGCCACTGCCCTCACTGAGTATGTATCTATAGTACATTGCCTCCCCGGCCACTGCCCTCACTGAGTATGTATCTATAGCACATTGCCTCCCCAGCCACTGTTCTCACTGAGTATATATCTATAGTACATTACCTCCCCAGTCACTGCCCTCACTGAGTATGTATCTTTAGTACATTGCCTCCCCAGCCACTGCCAACACTGAGTATGTATCTATAGTACATTGCCTCTGCAGCCACTGCCCTCACTGAGTATGTATATATAGTACATTGCCTCCCTGGCCACCGCCCTCACTGAGTATGTATCTATAGTACATTGCCTCCGCAGCCACCGCCCTCACTGAGTATGTATCTATAGTACATTGCCTCCGCAGCCACTTCCCTCACTGATTATGTATCTATAACACACTGCCCTCACTGAGTATGTATTTATAGTACATTGCCTCCCGGGTCACTGCCCTCACTGAGTATGTATCTATAGTACATTGCCTCCCCAGTCACTGCCCTCACTGAGTATGTATCTATAGTACATTGCCTCCCCGGCCACTGCCCTCACTGAGTATGTATCTATAGCATATTACCTCCCCAGCCACTGCCCTCACTGAGTATGTATCTATAGTACATTGCCTCCCCGGCCACTGCCCTCACTGAGTATGTATCTATAGCACATTGCCTCCCCAGCCACTGCCCTCACTGAGTATGTATCTATAGTACATTACCTCCCCAGTCACTGCCCTCACTGAGTATGTATCTTTAGTACATTGCCTCCCCAGCCACTGCCAACACTGAGTATGGATCTATAGTACATTGCCTCCCTGGCCACTGCCCTCACTGAGTATGTATCTATAGTACATTACCTCCCCAGTCACTGCCCTCACTGAGTATGTATCTTTAGTACATTGCCTCCCCAGCCACTGCCAACACTGAGTATGGATCTATAGTACATTGCCTCCCTGGCCACTGCCCTCACTGAGTATGTATCTATAGTACATTGCCTCCCTGGCCACTGCCCTCACTGAGTATGTATCTATAGCACATTGCCTTCACTGAGTATGGATCTATAGTACATTTATACATGGTTGGTCCCATAGCTAAGATCATGAAGTACTGGCTTTCCTACCACTCCCCATTCTCTGCTAACACAGCCACTGACAATTTCCTCTTTGTTACAAACAGTATATTCCTATGTAATTAATCAGTGTTTGCTTGTATTTGTCACTATGGTTACCCACATCTGTACATGTTATCTCTATATTATATTTCCATCACTATTTTCATAGCAATAATAATAATTATAATCTGTGCTTTTTCAATAATGAAAGTTGCTGTTATTCACACTTGGTTACTCTTCCACAACCCCCCCCCCCAACCCCCCCCACCACCACCACCGCCCACCCACCCACCCACCCCCACCACCGCCCGCCCACCCACCCCCACCCCTCTTTTAAACTTCCTTCCTTGGAAATTGAGAAACAGCAACAAATATATGATGAAACTGTGGACCTTATTCTGGTTGACATGCAGCATTGCCAAGTCCCCAGCACTGCATGTCTTTTTAAGCCTGCCAGGTGCCCACAGGGATGCCCACCCACCCCCTCTCCCCCCCTCGGGTGGCTGCATATGTATGTTTTTCAGCCTTTGGGGGTAGGACCACATCATTCAATGGTAGCGGAGCATCGCATGATATGGAACGAGCATGCAAATTTAAGACACTCTCAGGTGCCTTAGGTTTGCGTGTACCCAGTGTAAGGACAGGGCGGGCAGCTACATCACTGCCTCATTACAATTGGAAACACCCAGCATTTTCTTGGGAACACCCTCCATCCGCACTGTTGCCAGGAGCAGAGTGTGTAGCCAGAAGGGGGTCGCTGAGGCAGCTGCTGACATGAGCAGAGTGCAGGGCAGGGATATGTTAGATGGATGGACAAAGCTGCCTGCCTAAAGCAAAAAGGAGGAGAAGTCTGTGGCCCAGGGAAGTCTTGTTTCCCCCCTCTGCTCCCCCCTGCTCCTCTCCTCTACTCGTGTTCCACCTCTCCTTTGCTCTTCCTTCTCTCCTATGCTCCATTTCGCCTCCTCTCCCCTTCCTTCTCTTCCCTTCCTTCTCTCCTTTGGTCCCCCTCTCCTCTGCTCCTCCTCCTTCACTCTCCTTTCTCCACGCCCCATCCTTCACTCCACCCACCTCCTCTCCCCAACATCCTCTCCTTTTATCCCGCTCATCTTCTCCCTCTCTCCTCTGATTCCATTGCATCTGATGTGCTTTTTTTCAGCAATGATGTTGCAGGCCACCTGCAATGACAAATCATGAGCAGTAAGATGGCTGGCGGGCGATGGTATAGCAATGCTGGCGGTGGCTGTCAAGAGGGCTGGTGGGCAGCGGTAGTCAGCAGAGCTAGCGGCATGTGGCAGAATTTGACATTTAAAAAAAAAGACTGGTTTGCCCTCTGACTTCCGCCACCCGCCAACCCCCCACTCACCGCCAGCTTCACTACTCCGCCGCCCACCCGCCTGCTGCCAGCTCTGCTACACCTCCACCGCAGATACTACTGACTACCGCAGATCGCATTGTGAATGCACATAGATAGATAGCAAATAATGGGCCCACACATCGTATCACATTACACAAGCGATCCATGTGATCTGTCGCAGCAATTTTTCAAAATCGCATGGATTGACTGCAAAAAAAATCCTGTTATTTTATACAATGCCAGGGCTGGGTTCTTTTTGCTTGTTTGTTGGTTTTCTAAATGTATGCAGGTGCAAGTGATCAGTATTGCTTTTCAAAAAGACATACAAAGATACACTTATCGCTATACTGATGGAGCCCCTCTCTTCTTCGTTCAGTGCTCGCCAGAATGTCCCAGCTGGTGAGAGCCGGCGGAGAGGGACTCCATCAGATGGACGCGCACGCCTGTCCCAGTCTCTCGGCGGCTGGGCGGCGGGACCCTGCCCATCTCCGCTTTCGGAAAATTGCTGCCCCCATACGAAAGACAGTTTTTTTAAACAGGTTTTCCTATGGGGCAGCCATTTTCCGAAAGACACTTTTCTTTATAAGCGCATCCATACATACTGGGGGGTTTCTTAAACACATTGGGGGTTTCTTAAACACATTGGGGGGGTGTTAGCCCTGGGGGGGGGGGTTTAACCCGCACCAGGGGGTGAAGCACAGTGAATATTTAATGAGCACTCATTAAATATTCACTGCGCTGAGTCCGCTCGTTGGCTGGGTCCTAAACACCATTTCAGACCCGATTTTGATGCCAAAATACTGAGTCTGAAACGGGTAGGACCCTCCATTTTAACCGTTTAAAAAAAACTGCCGGGTCAGGTTACGGGAACAGCCGGGCAGCGTCTGAGCGAGTGCTCAGACGCTGCCCGGCATTAGACTGCGCATGCGCAGTCTAATCCCGAAATCCCGGGATTGGATTCTCCAATCCCCGGGATTGAAATCCCGGACTTTTTTAGGCCAAATCCCGGGATCCCGCCGATCCCGATCCCGGGATTGGCCACACTAATTAATGATGTAGGAATATCTGGGTACAGTTTCTGTCACAAGAATCACTAAAGGCCCTTACACACTGGGTTATTTTGAGCGGCTTTCAGCTCAAAAGCTGCCCAGTGTGTATAGGGCAGCGATGAGCGTTGATGTATTACCAGCCGATGAGCGGCGGAGTGGATGGCTTTCCATAGCGTCGTCTACCCAAGGGAAAATAGCTAAAACGGGCGTAAAACGCTCAGTGGAGGTTATTCTGCTTGACTCTCAGTGCTGTGTGTCTTTTTAAGCCCATCTACCATTTTCACCGTCCCCCCCCCCCCTTACAGGGTGAATTCACCCACACGGCTGCAAATTGATGTTTTGCATTAACACCCATTCGCAGCCTGTGGGGTGACAGCCACATAATTTGATGGTCGCCGTGAGTACACGCAAAACTAAGACATGCTTTGCATGTGTTCTGGAGGGGAACATGGCGGGCAGCTGACATCCATTGATGTCTTCTACCCACCCCTGGCACCCGTGTAGTTGAGGCATTATCATGGGAACGCCCATGAAACACTGGGTGTTCCCATGGGCGCACCCCCGGCCTGCCGCCCCCGCTAAATTTCCCCAGTGTGTATGGACCCTAACAGCAGGCTTATTTGTAACCCTCACAGTTACATACAAGATAATGTAACTTCACTAGAATAAAATAAAATCCCTTCAAGTTCAGAACCAAAGTCTGTTTTATAAAGCTATATATATCATAGTTGCCGACTTTTGAGCTGCCCTCTCCGGGAGAGGGCAGCCAGCTCTGTCAGGCAGGGGGGCGGGGCCATTTCCAGGACTGGGAAAAGAGGCGGTCCGGGGGCATGGCCACACAGATGATGCCCTGGGGGCATGTCTACAGCGTCACAGCATTTTAGCCCTGCCCCCCGCCGTGCAATGCCGGTATTTCAGTAATTGCACTGCGGGGGGCGGGGCTAAAATGCTGCGGTCGCTGCATTTTACCTGCGGACCCCCCCACCAAGGGACACATCGCGGGAGCTGGGGGAGATATGCGGGAGGATTGCCACCCTTTCTGGGGGACCGGGAGGGGGACCCGATTTCCGGGACCCTCCTGGCCATTCCGGGAGGGTAGGCAACCCTGATATATATATATATATATATATATATATATATATATATATATATATATATAGCAGTCCAAATTTGCCGGCACTCGGTTTCAATAAACAACTTGCCCTGGTGCCAGGATGAGTATAAACAGGTTCCAATCCCCCCAGGCTTGGGAGAAATAAACGGCACTCAGAGACGGTTATAAATAACAGCAGGTGTATTGAGGAATCATAGTCCATAGACTATGATTCCTCAATACACCTGCTGTTATTTATAACCGTCTCTGAGTGCCGTTCATTTCTCCCAAACCTGGGGGGATTGGAACCTATATATATATATATATATATATATATATATATATATATATATATATATATATATATATATATATATATATATATATACACACACAAACACAGGGAGCCCAGCACTCACTACAATAAACTAACTCACCTTAGCATTCAAATAATCAATTAAATAAATAATGGGGTTTTAGTTCATGAATTGATCAATGCATTTAAGCTTGCAGCCCATCGCCAAGGGACCCCATTTCACTTCAAGTCCTACACTAACAACTGATTTCCTTTGGAACCTGGCATCTGCTTACACATCATAGCTAAAATTACATTTGTTTTCTTCTTGGGTTAAAGCTCAACTGCCAAGTACCTTACCCCCCAGATTTTTTGTCCCCCGTATTTTTGGAACCAGGACCAGTCCAAGAGACCGGGGCTGGTTTCAGAAATATGGGGGACCCCTACGCTTTTTGTCCTCCGTATTTTTGGGACCAGGTACGACTCAATGAGCCCGGGGCTGGTTATGCTCCGGAGGGGGGACCCCACGCCATTTTTTTTTTACTTTTACACATATTTTAACACAGAACCATACACAGATGTCAATGATCTGTGCATGGTTCTGTCAAATTTGCCAGTCAGAACCTGATCTATTTTTTTGGTGATTTTTAGACATTTTTCTTTTGCCGATTTCGCACACCATTAAATTGGCAAATTCTATATTTTTTAATGGTAAAACATCTGGATGCGATTTGAGAAATCGCCACTTCTGAATGTGCGAATTCACGGCAAAAAGTGCGATTTTTGCCACGATTCGCATCCCATTAAGTTGTTGACTTATGAAAAAAAGTGAGATTTCGGCCATTTTTGCGAAAAAAAATCGCTAAAAACACAAAATCACTCCCAAGTTTTAATTTGCTTTCATTGATGATCTGGGGAAAAGATTGATGATCTGGGGACACCGTTGTCGAAGGAACAACTTCACACCTGCTTTCATTGCTGTCATTGAGTATGAATGACACATTCTAACATTATGGTGAAGGCTTTAAACAATTAGGATTAATTGAGGGTTTACATAGACCACACATCACACACACAAGTACACATTGTACACGCACACACACACAGTACACCACATACGCACAAATAGCACACAACACACCTCACACACTTACACATTGGACAGATACACACAACAAAACACACACATTACACACCACATGCAGTACAACACAAACCCATATACACTACAACACACCCAAAAACAGTACAACCAACACAGAGAACACACACTTAAACATTGTGCAGATACAGAAACACACAGAACACACACACTTAAAAATTGCCAGGATACGCATAGCACACTACACACACATATATACGTTGCACACCTCACAAACTTACAAATTTGGCAGATACACACAACACAACACACACATAACACACCACTCACAGTACAACACACACCCACATTCACTACAACACACACACAAAAACAGTACAATACACAGAACACACACAACATTGCTCAGATACACACAGCACACTACACACACATTTATACGTAGCACACCTTACGCACTTACACATTGGGCAGATACACACAACACACACACATAACATACCTCTAACAGCACAACACACACCCACATTCGCCACACACACCCAAAAAATAGTACAACACACACACAAAACACACACTTAAACATTGCACAGATACACAAAGACACAACACACACATACACATACTGTATATACATAGCACACCTCACACACTTATGCATTGGACAGATACATACACAACACAACACACAACCACATACACTACAACACACACACAAAAACAGTACAACACGCACACAAACACACAGAACACACAAAAAAAGAATTTGCAGTTTATTTAACTGTATCGGCAAATAAAAACTGTACCTAATGTACCGTATTTTTTTTTTTTTCCCATATCTGTCTCTCCAGTCATCCAGCCTGTCACTGCGCTTCCCAGCCAGTTGCACTGAGAAATCTTTGTCCTGGCCAGTGCGTGTACCATCACAGCCAAGAAGAAGACATATAGGACAGGGTAAGATAGGGACAGATAACAGCTGGCTACTTCCATCCTATACACATTGTCCCCAAAAGGGTGTAAACATTATACTAATCAAATTCTTTTACAGGTACCACTCTTAACTTAAATCTTATCCTACTTTTTCATTTTTATTTGCTCATTATTCACTCCTACATGTATCCTTAGCGCTCTTTTAAATTTTTCCATCATCTATTCTTGCCATAAGAGCTGCTCAATAGCGCAATTTCCATCACCAAACCAAACAATGCACCCGTTGATCAATACAAAGTGGGTACAATGCACTCGCCCTGTTAGTCAGTTGGATGTTAGGCACTGCTCTGCCTTAAAGGTTTCCCAGACTCTTTTGGTTCATAGATAATGTTTGGTCGATGGGCATGAGCGCTGCATGTATTTGTTTGAATGTTATGAGTGGAAGAAGTTGAAGAATAAGACTGAGATGAAGATTTGTAACGTTGAAGTGTACAATTTACTCAATAAATCGTGAAAAAAATCTATGTATACATACAAATACAATCAAGAAATGAAAGTAGGATTAAAAAATTAATTCTGATTCAAACTGATAATTGGATGGGGGTGGGTTGCAAAACAAATCGGTAGGTGGAGGGGGTATGGGGTACTTGTGTAGTTTCAAGGCGCCACCACGCACACAGTCTGTGTTTGAAACTTGGCAGCTTGCCAGACTCTGTGCGCGTGCTGCTCTAGCTGTTCTCATCGCAGCACGTGGCTACTTTCCATATGTAAACTACCTTATCAGCGCAGCATAGCGTCTAAATCCATACTCCCTGCGACACCCCGGCACACCGCTATCAAAGGGGATGTCTGAAATGTAGACGATACAATTTAGACGCTTTAGCGTCTAAATCCAGACTCCCTGCAAACCGGTAAGAAGGGGGCATCTAAATTTAGACGCTAAAGCATCTGAATTTAGTTGGGTCTAGGGGTGCACTGTGCAAAACACTCTTAAGCCTGTTCACAATGACACTAGTCGACGTAACAGCTGTCGACCTTGATATATACACTATCCACGCCAACCTGAAGAGTTGCGAGCGCAGCGAGACCTACGAGGGGCGGTGGTACGCGTCCTACTACCTTTTCATACCCCCACTATCCACGTCGGCGTGGAGTTGATCTTATAAAGTGTGGCGAGCGCAGTGAGCCACAAGCGTGGTGAGTGCAGCGCGCCCCACAAGGGGACGCTTATACCTGTGAAGTAATCCGCGTCCCCTCGCGGGGCTCGGTGCGCTCGTCAGGCTTCGGTGCGCTCGCCACACTTTATAAAATCAACTCCACGCCAACGTGGATAGTGGGGGTATGAAAAGGTCGTATGACGCGTATCCCCGCCCCACGCGGGGCTGGCTGCGCTCGCCACGCTTCGGGTTGGCATGGATAGTGCAAGGTCGGCAGCTGTCATTGTGAACAGGTTTAATAGTGTACCCTACCCAACTAAATTTAGATGCTATAGCATCTAAATTTAGATGTACCCCTAGACCCAACTAAATTCAGACGCTTTAGCATCTAAATTTAGATGCCCCCCTTCTTAGCGGCTTGCAGGGAGTCCGGATTCAGACGCTTTAGCATCTAAATTTTAGCATCTACATGTGGGACACCCCCTTTGATAGCGGTGTGCCGGGGTGTCTAGTTTGGAAGCCCCGTACGTTAGCGTTGTGCCGGGTTGTCCAGTTTACATGCCCCCATTGTCAGCGGTGCGCAGGACTGTCTATTTCACTATGAAACTACAAGTACCACAGTGACCTGTCAGTGCTGGGCGGCGCGCGCTGCTGCTGCCCGGTGCTACGCTGATAACGTAGATTAAATATGGAAAGCAGCCACGCGGCACGCACACAGTTAAACAGAGCGTCTGGCAAGCTGTGCGCGCGGTGGCACCGTGAAACTACACAAGTACCGGGTATGGATATTGTGAGCATAATTGGTGTTTGGTACACCTACAAGGGGGTTCCCAGTTGATGAGAAAATTTCACTACAGTATCACCATAGGGTGATTTCCAATTGGGTTCAGGTGGTCTTTCAGGGACCCCTTTACAATCCCGTTGGTCTCTTCCCCTGGAGCCTACGGTCTCCCTAAGTGATTGACTATCATTAAGGGAGACCGTAGGCTCAAGGAAAAAAAGACCTACGGGATTGTAAAGGGTCTCTAAAAGACCACCTGGACCCCAATTGGGAATCCAGCTATGTTGACACTGTGACCGTGACACTGTAGTGAAAATCCCATCAATTGAGGACCCCCTGTAGGTGTACCAAACACCAATTATGCCCACAATATCCATTACCCAATACCCCCACCTATAGATTTGTTTCGCAACCCACCCCCATCCAAACAATTATCAGTTTGAATCAGAACTTATTTTTTAATCCTACTTTCATTTTTTGATTGTACTTCTATGTACACTTATATTTTTTTTTTCACAATTTAATGAGTAAATTGTACACTTTTACATGGCAAATCTTTATCTCAATCTTATTCTTCAACTTCTTACACTCCAAACCTTATCAATGCACCCATTGATGATTGCGATGGCTGGATCGGTGGATTGGGCCGGCAGGTGTAGGGAAGAATTTGGCCCATTGCACCCGTTCCCAGTGGTGCATTGGAGTCCAGGTAGCGTGCCTCGCATCATGACATCATGTGGCCAGGCCCACAGACCGGCTCCCACACTCAGGGGCTTCCCCATTGTTTGGTAGAGATGCCCAGTGCATGTGCTTTACAGATCTCCAGACCTCAGAGACTGCTGCAGGCAGGATCGGTGAGGGGAGTGGCAGTGGCAGGGAGCAGTGAAATTGTAATTATGGCGTGGTAAGTAACGCCCAATCTGGTCTCCACGCACTCGGCGCCTGTAATTACACACCCTAGAAACTGTACCATTGAAAGTATAGAAATGGAGGTGTGGCCACGAACCTTTCTGATTTTTAACCGTTGGAGGGTATATCATAGGTGCTAAATCTCAGGAGTGGATGTGGAATTCATCAACACATACAAGTTATCAACTCAGGAGCGTTGTGTTTCAAACAACAACACCACACCTGATTTCATTGCCATCATTGAGTATCAATGCAAACACATTCTAACATTATGGTGGAACCTTTTTTTTTTTTTTTTTGATCTTCCAATCTTTATTTAAATTTTCATACATATACAAAAACACTTATGACTAACAAATACATACTAACATACAGTGGTACATTACATCAGGAAAAGGTTCCTCTGGAGAGCCTATGCTGCTCCTCTACTCCGGGTAGAAACACTTTACATAGTTGAGGGGTTGAATAAGGGGATCTCTGCTCTGAGGTGCGGGTTCTAGCTAGGCTGTTTCGGGATCGTTCTTTTCTCCGGGTGGGCAGGGGTTTTATTTTTTTCTCTTTATTTTTTTCTTCCTCCCCTCTCCCTTTCCCATCTTCCTTTCTCTCTTTTATTTTATTCATTACTTTTCCTTTTTATTTTCTTTTTTTTTTCCTTATCTTTCCGTTACTGGCATGCTCCGATATCGCTGTAGGGGCCTTGCTGGATGATGGTCTGTTATCGCCCCGATTCAAGTGTACACTTAAGTTTTGACTTATTTACTGGTTTAATCGTCTCCTACTGAGACGTACTCCTAGGGACTCCCTGAACAGAGCTCTATTTGAGTCTAAGTGACTAGTGAAACTCGTGAAGCTTGTTGTTGCTATATAAGTAAATAGTTGTGCATCTTGTGAATTATCCCATCAAGCAGGCCATAATAAATTTAGTGGGGTATCTTATTACGTTTAATCTATCTACGGTGTCAGTTATATTATTGCTGTAAAAGTAGAGCGGAGACTAAAAAAAAAAAGAAAATAGATAAATATATTAAAAAAAAAAATTAATAAAGTGTAGCCGTGCTATTCCGTGCTCAATTTATAAGTGATATTATCTATTTGTTGCGGTGTGTACATCCTTGTATCCCTGCCTAGAAGATTATTACTCATATCTAACTTGTGGTGTTAGGGATTCATGTGAGGCCTATGCCTTATTTGTCGTGATTTGTGGCCTGAAAAAGGATAGATTTTTCCCAATAGTACCAGATACGATCAAATTTGGCCCTGGTGTCCCGTCTCAAGTGTATAACTTTTTCTTGTCTATAGGTATTGTTAACCAGTGACGTCCAGCTGTTAAAGTCGGGGCCTACCTTGGCCATCCATGTCCTTCCTATTATTACTTTCGCCAAGGCGCACAAATTATTTATGAACAGTCTTTCATTTCCCACGGCTCTGTCCCCGGTTATGCCAAGTATGCAGCCCTTACTAGTGAGGGCTTCCCTCGGGAGCCCCATATCCGCAATGGATTGGATGACTCTGCCCCAGAACTGTGCAACTACTCTGCACTCCCAAAGTAAGTGTATGAAGGTACCCGGGAGGTGGCACTTCGGGCAGCTGGCCGATGCCCTACCTGCGAACTTGGACAGTGTCACAGCCGATATGTATGCTCTATGTAATATATACAGTTGAGTCTGTCGGGTACGTAAAGCGTTAGTGGCTTTAGCCACCAATTGCTTTGCCACTGCCCATTCTTCATCCCCCAGAGTCCCCAGATCCACCTCCCATTTTTCCCTCAATGCGCTCAGCCCATCCTCATATTTTTTTTTCCCCATTATGCGATATATTCTAGAGACTAGTTTTTTCTTGTTGTTTGATCTCAAAATTAACTTAATTGGGGATTCGCCGAACACAGGGGGTTGATCCGAGAGATACCCCGTCAAAGCGCTTCTCAACTGTAGGAAGCGGAAGAAGTGTGATTGTGGCATCCCAAACTCCTCCCTCAACTGCAGAAAGGTTTTAAAACCCATTACATTATACAGCTGATTTAGGGTGGTCACCGAGTAGGGATGCCATGCCTCTTTGATCTGATGTTCTTCGCATTCCTTTTCTGTCAATAGGGCTTCAACAGGGTACTCACGATCTGTAAAGTCAAGGTGGAACCTTTAACAAATTACAATCTTAGGTCTTTGTCACAGCATACTGTAAGATTACATTTTTTAGCAATTTTGGAAATAAAAAACCCCCAAGGTTTTCCCGGCAACGCCGGGCGGGTTAGCTAGTAATATAATATCTGAAAGACATGGATCTTAGTAAATCTGCCAGTGGCATAACTAGAGTGCCACAGACCCTATTCCCTAGCTTATATAAGAGACAGGGGGCGGGATGAACTAAGAGGAAAATGCGATAAAACCACAGTTTTACCGCATTTTCCTATGTATTAAAACCCTGCTGCCATGTTACCGCAGTGTAGGGTATCGCCACCTTTGGGTGGCGATACCCTATAGAAGCCTATGGGCTTCTTTTCACCGCCCGACGCCTCAGCCACAAACCTGCCGACCCCCCTCTCCCTAGTAACGCAGCCGGACGTCCTTCAGCTGCAGGGGGAGGAGGAGGCGCCGGGGACAGCCTGCTTAGCTGTCCACAGTACAGGTATCGCGGGGGGGGGGTGTGTGTCTCCGTCACCGCACCGTCAGCTGCATATGTTAGTACATATGCGCTGGCATCGCGGCGGGCAGGCAGCGATGTATTTTAATACATCCCACCAAGGGAGACACCACTGGGAGGGAGGGATACAATACTGTAGCTCTGGGCGGTTGATGGACACTTGGATACCTGACAGACCGGCTGGTTTCCACAAATGTGAAGGAACCAGATGCCTTACATGTCAGCACAGTGAAAGAGTATTAACTTCTGCTCCGTCACAACCAAAGGGAACTTTCCTATCCAAAGATTCATCACTTGCTCATCAACATCTGTTATATACATGCTTACCTGTGGGTGTGGAAAGCAATTTGTTGGGCGCACAACTCGGAAACTTAACACCCGCTTTTTGGAGCACAGGAGGAATATTGTGAACAATGTAAGGAGCCATCCCATGTCTAAACATGTTAACATCTGTCAGATGGGAGAGATGAGAAATGTGGGGGTAGTGGGTATTGAGCAGATAAAAGAGACAGTGAGAGGGGGAGAAGCCTTTTGAATCTATTGTCTCCATAAGTTGACCCCAAGGGGTCCGAATGACACAAATTAATTAAATAACATATGATGGTGAATGATTTCAGAATCATTATTACTTTTAAATTGCTGAGACCCCCCCTCCCCTCCCCATCTGCTCTCCACTCACCGCCTCTGTTCCCACCTCTCCCATTTGACCTTTTAATTTGATTTTGGTTCAATCTGATCTAGTTTATATATACTTATATATAAAAAAATCTAATTTCCTATTTTGGGCCTATGGGACCTTACACCTACCCATTTTTAGTTACTCACCAACTTTTGACAGATCTTTACATTGCTCCCATGTCTCTTGTTGCCGGACGTGTGGGGTCATACCAATGGAACTTTTGGATCACCCATCCAGCTCGGTCCATGGAAAATGCATGGGTACTTTGTCATGTATGTGAGAGATAACTTAGGTATATTGTCGTTTCATGTTCCCCTACACCTTGAGAAGTTTGGAGGTTTATTATTTATGTATTATTTATTAATAATTTATTATAGTGCACACATATTTATTACCAGTTATTTACATAGTGCAAACATATTCCGCAGCGCTGTACAGAGAATATTTGAACATTCACATCAGTCCCTGCCCCAGTGGAGCTTACAGTCTACATTCCCTACCACATGTACACGCACACACAGACATTCTATGGTTAATTTGTTGGGAGCCTATATTTTTGGATTGTGGGAGGACACCGGAGTACCCGGAGGAAACCCACGCAAGTACGGGGAGAATATTCAAAATCCGCACAGCTAGAGCCATGGTGGGAATTGAACCCATGACCTCAGTGCTGTGAGGCAGTAATGCTAACCATTACACCATACGTACTGCCCCACAGCAGTGCTGTTTTTTATGTTCATAAATTTCTGCCAGTCCATGCATAGGTGCAGATTTATGTTTTTGCTGGTGGGTGCTCAAGTCAAAAATATAAAGGAGTGGCTTCATGGGGAAGGGGTGTGGCCACAAAATAATACCAAATGATATAACAGCACAGTTGTCTCCAATATTCAAATTATTCTCTCCTCCTCTCCCTCCCCCCTCTCTCTCTCTCTCATTCCAGGCACAGTTACCTGTAGTAATGTGGGTACCGGTGCTCCCAGTAGAGCATATTTCTGATATACACTGTGATGTCCCTGGTGAACTGAAGGAACATGTTGCACTCCCCAATATGAGGACCGCTGTACTGGGGCCACCTCTGGGGAAAGATACCTGGCTGCCCATCAGTGTCAGGGGTGTAAATTACATTATATAATACATGGGTCCAGCCCTCCCTGCGCCCCCAGCATCCAGCCTGAAGGGCAGCTATGACAGACGTCAATCACCTCTGTGGCATGAGCCCACACTGCGGTGTACAGAGCTGGAGCCACCACAGGCTGGTATAACCACAGCTTCCACTTACAGTACAGTAACAGCACCACAGGAGGCAACAAAAACCCCACAGCAGTCACACTCACAGGATCTGCACAATATGCCGTGAGGACTCGGAGGATTCAGATGCCGCTTGCTGGGGACGGGGTAAGTTTCCGCCTCTCACTCTCAGCTGCAGCATCTGCCCCGGACGCGCTGTGTGATCGCGGTGGAGGGTGAAGGAGGGGGAGGTTGGCACTGGCACCCGGCCGGTGAGCATGAGGACGTGTAGGACGTGGAGGGATGGGGGCGTGCACTGCAGGGCGGAAGTGTCCTGACTCCTTGCTGTGTAGTGGCGGCGATTGATCAGCATTCAGCAGTAATACGGCGGCCCAGCAGCAGCCAGCGGGACTCTGGCGGCCAGTGGGTGCTCATGAATTTCCGTGGGTGCTGAAGCCCTTGAGCACCCACAGAATCGGCACCTATGCATCCATGTCTATTTCTATGCTTCAGACAAGGTGGGTGATGTCTAGGAACCCTGGGGTCGCTTTTCCCATCTGACCTATGGGATATACACACGTTTATTGGTCGTAAAATATGTGTATGAATACTCCCATATGAATGACTCTATTCCATTTTACATTTGTATATATTTTGTAATATACAATTGAAGTTAAGCCTTTGGTATTTCTATTTAGAATCCCTAATGTTATGGCTTAGACCAATCCATATATTGGTCATTATCTTTGCTAGAATCATTTGTCACAGTATTGGTCTTATGCATATATTGGCTTATGTGGACTGTCATGTATTTTGGAAATTGACCACAAGATGGCACTGTGAATTATTAATGTGTATTTCCTTTATTTGTTGATTTAAATTGTATGACTATTTACTGTAGCAATACTCATTTTATTATTTTATATATGATACACAAATATTTATAATTAATATTAAGAAATGTGACCCCTAATATATGCCAGCGTCCTTTAAAGACATATTAAGGCAGATGTATTAAGCTTTAACAAGAGATAAATGCAAGGGTGATAAAGAGAGATAAATGTCCAGCCAATCAGCTCCTTTCTGACTTTTTTTAAACACAGCCTGCAACATGGCAGTTGGCAGGTGATTGGCTGGACGTTTATCTCTCTTTATTACCCTTGCTTTTATCTCTTGTTGAGGCTTAATACATCTGCCCCAACATGTCCAGTGGGAGTTGCAATGACACTGCATGAAATAAAAAAGATGCTAGAGACGCCATCCAGAAGAGGATACGAATAACTTGCGGGGATGAGCATGTATACAATCACGTGTCCCCATCCCGTTATCTCGCGATCATTACATTACTTAGCGGTTACCCACTCCATACATACGCAGCCGGAGTTCCGGTCAAGTGATGTAACCGACCAATAAGCTGATGATTCGGAAAAGAGGCTTGGAACACAAATGGGGCTGAAAATGAGGCGTGAGACGCGTAAGTACTGTGTTCGTGCCTGGGAAACGGCAATTATCCGGGAACCACAATTCTTAAAATCGCCATCTGGCTGGCTATTTGGGCATACCAATTTATATCTGGCCTATTACAGGAATAGGGAGTGGTAAATGTACTACATTATTCATACTAACAACTATTCATCATTACATCTTATTGACTGTTAACCATACTAAATGGATATCCATCTACTAACCTGCTACTAACTCATGAATTTGTTTTTTGTTTTGCATTAAGGTTGTAGATTTAGAAATGGGCCATAATAGCAGTTAAGATTCATGCTGTATTTGTGGGCAAAAACAATGAAAGAAATAAGACATATGAATGCAGACAAGACTAAATATTTGAACTGCAAATGCATGGTTCCTGTGTGTGCGGCTTGTAGTTAATTGGTTAATGAGAGAAAATTGGCTAGTGCATGGGTTAGTATTGTGTGCAGGTTAGCTAATTTGCGTGTTGATTGCCCGAGCAAATGTGGGCCCGCTAAGCCGGCTGGCCAGCGAGACGTGAGACTTGCTTTTTTCAAGTGAGTGAATTGCAGCTCAAATGGTCCAAGCACTCGCTCACTCGACCGAGGCCGCCGCCCGGCACTTGTTGTCACCACCGATGTATACACCCTGGTTGCCGCCCAGTTTTGTAACCGCGCCCTTCAATACACCCACATTGTGCCCCCATTGCCCGAGTGCACTCGGAAGCGTATTTCTGTTCACTGGGTCCCGAGCGAGCACGGCCGTTCACCTTTGAACATGTGCATAGCGTACAGTACGCATGTGCAGTAGGCTGATACGCGCTCTGAGCGAAGTTGTATCCGAGCGAGTCAATCAGAAAAACGGCCAGCCCACAGCCCGCCTGTTCTCTCAGGATGTGGATCCTAGCTGGGGGACAGCTTTGGGGTGGCGGCACCACTCTATGTAGCAGCTTCATCAACAGGCAGCTCCTCCTTTCTCCTGGCTTTAATATCAGTAGCGCTAGGCTCCAGGTTCGGGCAGGAGCTGTGACAACTGGAGCATTCGTAAAACAAAGGCCTCCTCCGCGCACAGCAGCTGACAGCGGGGCTCTGTAGCCAGCAATGGCGATCGGCAAGGGTAAGTAGCAATTCAGCCACTCTGGGTACTGAGTCACCGATGATGTGCACTGTAATGCGTCATGCAGTGCCTTCTCTCAGTGGATGTGCTGTGTCATCCTGTCTGACAGTGCATGGGGTTAGGCTGGAAGGGAAATGCTCTGTTCCTGGACTTCCCTGGTAATGTAGGATTGCCATCACCTGCGGTGACACCTTTCTTATCAATTACCTAGCTCCCCACAAGTGATGCCAATCACACATTACCAGGGAAGTCCAGGAACAGAGCATTTTCTCCCTGAAGGAGAGGGTCAGGTAGGCAATCCTGAGTACACATGATTATATTTTCAGTATTTCCTTTTGCCATCAAATAAAATAAAACAAGACCTAAACTTTTCCCTTGAATTGAAACAATGGGATCAACTATTCGGAATGATACACCGAATGTCCAAAACATCCATTCACACGGAAAGGTATTTTAAGATATTTTACCACGCATATTACACACCAGTTAAGATGCATAGAATATTTGGGGAGCAAACGGATGTGTGTTGGAGATGCTCTATAGAATGCGGAGATCTCATACATATTTTTTGGTCCTGCAAGAAATTAGAGGGATTTTGGATAGATATGGAACATTTTTTATCTGAGCTTATGGGAACGAGACTGTGCCTAACCGCCCCAATGGTCCTCTTACACATCGGGGTATCTAGTTTCCCACAGGCAAAGAAGTACCTGCTGAATCAAATCCTCAGCGCCATTATAACAACCATAGCTCAGCTATGGAAACAAGACCAGTCCCCTACTCTACAGATGGTAATAAACAAAATAAAGTTTAATTTCAAGATGGAAACGCTGAATAATCCAGGAAACTCTAAAATATGTAAACTATGGAGAGAGTGGGAGAAGATCCAGATACTAGTATAAATCACAGGGGAAGAATATAGATAGATATTAAAGAGAAACCTAAAGAGGAGTCCAGATTTAAGAGCCCTAATTATTCTATCCCTGTACCTCCCTGTTGTGTCATAGATTGAAGAAACTATTAATCCAGTAAATCCTGACTATCGAGAATTGTAAATCGTCGAGATATGTATGTATGTATGTAAGTCATGTATTGTATCTGTATGTGTATTGTCTAAAAATGTTAACAGGCAAATGTGTAACTCTATTGTCTGTATTAACGATTTAATTTATTTTTAAAAAATGAAATAAAAAAAAAAAAAAAAAAAAAAATAAACCACAACCAGGTATTGGCTGTTAGCTTTCAGCCTGTTTGTCAAAAATATATAGCTCAACCCCTTCCCCCCTACTTATCTACAAGCAAACTATGACGTAAGAATTAGCATGACAAAGGGTGTGCTCTTCAGGCACGGATACAGAGGGGGGTGAATGGGGCAACCGCTCCCCCTAGAGTCCTCGCACCTCATGCTGGACACTATCCTGGACAACCGGCAGCAGCAGCAGGGAGGTGTTCAGCAGCCCCACTTCATTCTGTGAGGGAACCAGGAACTGGCTGTGTGTGCACTGCGACACTGCCACGTTGTCTGCTGCGCGGTGCTCCTGCTGTGCTTTTAGTGGTGCTGTGGCCTCCGAGTCCGAGCTGTGTGACGGTGACCCGGTACTGCTGCTTACATTTCCCTGCACCTGCCGCTAAACAGGATCATCCCTCCCGTGGTCACTGGTTGTCTGCGGGTATGTGAGGCATGCAGGGCAACCAGGGTATTATGTGCGGCGCTGGGCTGTGTTTGTTGCGGGTGCGGGTGACGGTTACCGGGCTAGATGTGGTGCACCGGGTGTAAGGGAAGAATTCGCCTCTTACCTTGCGTCTTCAGGACACTCTAGGTTCGTCGGACTTCTCGTTCTCCGGGGGGGGGGGGGGGGGGGGGGGGGGGCAGGAGATGACTCTTCAATGAAAGGGACACTGACTGATGGATTAACTCAGGTTTATTGTAGGAATGGGGGTAAACGTTACCCACCGACCCATTCGGCCAACAATAGTGCAAACGTGAAGGCACAATAGTACACGACAATAATAGTTCAATTAAATGCTACCACTGGAAACTAAATAAGCATAAGGGCTACCATACACTATCTCTCTAACAAATTAACACAAGGCATCGACTAACCCCAACCCAGCCGGCAGTATTGGCAGCAGTACTAGCTTGGGGTGTATTCACTCCCACAAGTCCGAACTGGCCTCGGACGCTTCTTATGTTACAAGTACCGGATGGTGTGCTATGGGGCAAACACCCACGCTTTATTATGACTAAGGGATCGCCACACCGCGCCCGTACCGTTAACTCAGAAGTGCGCCGTACACTCCACCCTTCGCACTAAACTTCACAGTATATATATATATATATATATATACATATATATCAGTAAACATTTATCACATCACATAACACACTGACAGGATTTGCATACCAACACGATTCCCCGGGGGTCACCTGCAATAGAGTGACCTGTAATATATGTCAATCTGTCCGCCCTTGCATTGGGCTCCTAGCGGAACATCAATGTCCCAGGGGGTTCTGGGGAACAAGGCTTACGGTGAGTCCTGAGAAGATGTCCCCTTTGCTACTTAGCAAGCGATTTCCAAGGGCGGCCACAAGATGGCACTGTCTCCTTACTAACGGCAAATGAACTAAATGATATGCTGGGGGATGTATGGCTCAAATAGGAGTAGTGGCTCCACGGAGAGGGTCCGGGTTGAAGATTGGGGTTTTGAACACTGAATTCCCCTTTTTATATACAGGTGGTGCAGTTCTTCAAGGGGGGTCTCCCAGTATGGGGCTGGCGGTACTGGGGCTATATCACTGCAGTTGGGGAGAGGAGCACTGGGGTTAAACTGCTGGGCTGTCCGTTGCAGGGTGGCAGCACTGAGGCCACACTGCTGTGGCTAGGGAGCGTGATGCCGAGGCCTGGTCCCCTGGGCCGGTCAGTGGAGGGTGGCAGCACGGGAGCCTGACCTACTAGAGGTCGGTAGGGGTGACCACACTGGGGCTGGCTTGTAGTGGGCTGGCCTGTGAGTGGGTACCTGGCATCAGGATACAGTTGCAGGCTCCTGCCCGTCACGGTCGGCGGCTCGGCTCTCCACCCCGCTGGCGTCTCTGCTGGACCGGGTTCTCTTCGCCAGGGCACACTAGTGGGGGCACTGCAGGCGCAGCGTTGCCCCACTCCGTGGCTCTGCCGGCTCTGGGCGACGGCTGGGCGGTCTGTCTCTGGGTCCTCTTCACTCCACGTCGCCTGGTTTGTCACACGGTCTGCGCCGGGGTCTCTGTAGTCTGGCGGTGACGCTGACTCTCTGCACGCCCGGCGGGTGTCTTCCACCGATCTCCTCTTCACGGCCGCCCGGTCTTCTCCGCTCTGCACCACGCTTCGATTCTCCGGCACCGTCACGCTCTTCCCTTCACGCCACGTGAGTCTCTCTCTCTCCTCGCCGTCCTCTCGCTAGTCTCCTCCCTCCAGCCAATCCTAAGCTCCCCCCGCTTGTCCATCAATTCCTGAGGCGCGAAGCCCCGGGAAAAGTTTAACCCCTTGCGTGCTGCATGGGGCTTTGGGGCACCACATTCACCCCTGCTTTATCAGATGCTTGTCCCCGCGCATCATAACACAACAGATAATTGTCCTTCTTTACATTACGTTCACAACGGTAACAATAACAGTGCTTTCAGTCTTCAGTATATCTACAATAGGTTACAGGCAAAGAGCTAATCCTGGTATCGCCGGGGAAGTGTACCCCAAGTACTCCTTTCGGAGCGCCTTAGCTCGGGCTCGGGGGCCACCTCCACAGCTGCGCGAGGCACGGGTAATTCAACTGGCGGTCTAAAGTGGGTTGGCGGTGACGCAACTGGCCAGCCGACCGCCATCAGTAGCTCGAGCGGGTCAGTGGGCAATGGAGGCGTGAAGGTTTCTTCACCTTCTGGCTCTTCGTCCCAACCATCCGTTGAGGCACTTTCTGACCCTGGTTCCGGTCTTGGTCGGAGCTTGATCTGGTTTCTATGGACCCATTGTGGATGGGCACCATCCAGTCGTGAGATCTGGTACACGGTTATCGTCGACATGGGTTCGGTTATAACCACGTATGGGTCCGGCTCCCACTTGAAATCCAGCTTACTTCTGGGCCGGTTGTTCCTCTTAAAGACGATGCTTCCCACGGGCAACGGACAGGCCTGAGCGTTTTGATCATAGTCTCTCCTTTGACGATCGTGTAGGTTCTCCCGCTGTTGCTGAACAATTCGACTAGCTTCCTTCATTCGGTCTTGATGCTTATACACCCATGAGGTCTGGGGCACCACTGGGGATTTGGTACTAGGGAGGCCGAGTTGCATGTCGACTGGTAGCCTCCCAGGCCTTCCAAACAGCAAGTAATAGGGCGTGTACCCCGTCGAGGTGTGGTACGTGTTGTTATAGAGAAAGGTCAGCTCAGCCAACAATCGGGGCCACTCGGGTCGTTGACTCGGGGGTAGGGCGCGGAGCATATGGATGAGTGTCTGGTTCATACGCTCGCAGGCGCCGTTCCCCTGGGGGTGATACGGGGTAGTGCGCAGTTTGCTACACCCGTAGTAGGCGCAGAGTTCTTTGAAGAGTTGAGATTCAAAGGCCGGGCCTTGATCGGACAGAATCTTCTGTGGAAACCCATAGGGTCGAATGAAAGCTCTCCAGAAGATCTCGGCCGTGGTACGGGTGGTTAAGTCCTTTACTGGCACCGCCACCACAAACTTGGTGTAATAATCCACTATGGTAAGGACATAGGTATATCCCATTGGGCTGGGCTCCATCTTCACATGGTCGAGTGACACTAATTCCAAGGGGCTACTGGTGCATATTGGATGAAGGGGCGCCCTCTCTGTGGTGGTGGCCGGTCTCCGGCCCGCGCAGACCAGGCAATCTTTACACCATGTCTCGGCATCTTAGCGTAGGTTGTGCCAGTGGAATCGACTTCGCAGGGTGGCTTCCGTCTTCTTGCTCCCGAAGTGCCCCGACTCATCGTGATACGCCCGTAAGACAGTTTCAATTGCAGCTCGGGGAAGGAGGAGTTGTTCTTGGGCCAGGTGAGTCCTTGGGTCGATGCATTTACGATACACTAGTCCGTCCCGCACCACCAGGCGATCCCGCTGCCGCCACAACTGCTGGAACTCGACGGGGGCCTCATCTCTTTCATCCGGCGAAGGGTCGTACCGCTCCGCCAGATGCTTCTTGACTCGTTGAGTGTGTGGACACTCCCGTTGCCACCGGGCCCAGTCTTCGCCGTCGCTACAGGCTGTTGGTTTGGTGGCTGCTACCTTTGCCCGCTGTTGACCAGCCTTGAGTGACCGTGCAGCGAAGTGGGGCAGTTCCACCGTCTCCCTCGGGTCTACCTCTTCTTCTCCCTCCTCCGCGGCTGGCAGCCGGGAAAGGGCGTCGGCATTGGCGTTACTGTGGCCGCTTCTGTACTCTATCTGGTAGTTATAGTTCGCAAGCCGGGAGGCCCACATTTGTTCCAGGGCGCCGAGACGAGCTGTGGCTTGATGGGCTAAGGGGTTACAGTCGGTGACGGCCACAAACGGGGTAGCTGCCAAGTATTCTTGAAACTTTTCGGTCACCGCTGACACCAGCGATAAGAAGCAGGAGATGACTCTTCAATGAAAGGGACACTGACTGATGGATTAACTCAGGTTTATTGTAGGAATGGGGGTAAACGTTACCCACCGACCCATTCGGCCAACAATAGTGCAAACGTGAAGGCACAATAGTACACGACAATAATAGTTCAATTAAATGCTACCACTGGAAACTAAATAAGCATAAGGGCTACCATACACTATCTCTCTAACAAATTAACACAAGGCATCGACTAACCCCAACCCAGCCGGCAGTATTGGCAGCAGTACTAGCTTGGGGTGTATTCACTCCCACAAGTCCGAACTGGCCTCGGACGCTTCTTATGTTACAAGTACCGGATGGTGTGCTATGGGGCAAACACCCACGCTTTATTATGACTAAGGGATCGCCACACCGCGCCCGTACCGTTAACTCAGAAGTGCGCCGTACACTCCACCCTTCGCACTAAACTTCACAGTATAAATATATATATATATATATATATATATACATATATATCAGTAAACATTTATCACATCACATAACACACTGACAGGATTTGCATACCAACACGATTCCCCGGGGGTCACCTGCAATAGAGTGACCTGTAATATATGTCAATCTGTCCGCCCTTGCATTGGGCTCCTAGCGGAACATCAATGTCCCAGGGGGTTCTGGGGAACAAGGCTTACGGTGAGTCCTGAGAAGATGTCCCCTTTGCTACTTAGCAAGCGATTTCCAAGGGCGGCCACAAGATGGCACTGTCTCCTTACTAACGGCAAATGAACTAAATGATATGCTGGGGGATGTATGGCTCAAATAGGAGTAGTGGCTCCACGGAGAGGGTCCGGGTTGAAGATTGGGGTTTTGAACACTGAATTCCCCTTTTTATATACAGGTGGTGCAGTTCTTCAAGGGGGGTCTCCCAGTATGGGGCTGGCGGTACTGGGGCTATATCACTGCAGTTGGGGAGAGGAGCACTGGGGTTAAACTGCTGGGCTGTCCGTTGCAGGGTGGCAGCACTGAGGCCACACTGCTGTGGCTAGGGAGCGTGATGCCGAGGCCTGGTCCCCTGGGCCGGTCAGTGGAGGGTGGCAGCACGGGAGCCTGACCTACTAGAGGTCGGTAGGGGTGACCACACTGGGGCTGGCTTGTAGTGGGCTGGCCTGTGAGTGGGTACCTGGCATCAGGATACAGTTGCAGGCTCCTGCCCGTCACGGTCGGCGGCTCGGCTCTCCACCCCGCTGGCGTCTCTGCTGGACCGGGTTCTCTTCGCCAGGGCACACTAGTGGGGGCACTGCAGGCGCAGCGTTGCCCCACTCCGTGGCTCTGCCGGCTCTGGGCGACGGCTGGGCGGTCTGTCTCTGGGTCCTCTTCACTCCACGTCGCCTGGTTTGTCACACGGTCTGCGCCGGGGTCTCTGTAGTCTGGCGGTGACACTGACTCTCTGCACGCCCGGCGGGTGTCTTCCACCGATCTCCTCTTCACGGCCGCCCGGTCTTCTCCGCTCTGCACCACGCTTCGATTCTCCGGCACCGTCACGCTCTTCCCTTCACGCCACGTGAGTCTCTCTCTCTCCTCGCCGTCCTCTCGCTAGTCTCCTCCCTCCAGCCAATCCTAAGCTCCCCCCGCTTGTCCATCAATTCCTGAGGCGCGAAGCCCCGGGAAAAGTTTAACCCCTTGCGTGCTGCATGGGGCTTTGGGGCACCACATTCACCCCTGCTTTATCAGATGCTTGTCCCCGCGCATCATAACACAACAGATAATTGTCCTTCTTTACATTACGTTCACAACGGTAACAATAACAGTGCTTTCAGTCTTCAGTATATCTACAATAGGTTACAGGCAAAGAGCTAATCCTGGTATCGCCGGGGAAGTGTACCCCAAGTACTCCTTTCGGAGCGCCTTAGCTCGGGCTCGGGGGCCACCTCCACAGCTGCGCGAGGCACGGGTAATTCAACTGGCGGTCTAAAGTGGGTTGGCGGTGACGCAACTGGCCAGCCGACCGCCATCAGTAGCTCGAGCGGGTCAGTGGGCAATGGAGGCGTGAAGGTTTCTTCACCTTCTGGCTCTTCGTCCCAACCATCCGTTGAGGCACTTTCTGACCCTGGTTCCGGTCTTGGTCGGAGCTTGATCTGGTTTCTATGGACCCATTGTGGATGGGCACCATCCAGTCGTGAGATCTGGTACACGGTTATCGTCGACATGGGTTCGGTTATAACCACGTATGGGTCCGGCTCCCACTTGAAATCCAGCTTACTTCTGGGCCGGTTGTTCCTCTTAAAGACGATGCTTCCCACGGGCAACGGACAGGCCTGAGCGTTTTGATCATAGTCTCTCCTTTGACGATCGTGTAGGTTCTCCCGCTGTTGCTGAACAATTCGACTAGCTTCCTTCATTCGGTCTTGATGCTTATACACCCATGAGGTCTGGGGCACCACTGGGGATTTGGTACTAGGGAGGCCGAGTTGCATGTCGACTGGTAGCCTCCCAGGCCTTCCAAACAGCAAGTAATAGGGCGTGTACCCCGTCGAGGTGTGGTACGTGTTGTTATAGAGAAAGGTCAGCTCAGCCAACAATCGGGGCCACTCGGGTCGTTGACTCGGGGGTAGGGCGCGGAGCATATGGATGAGTGTCTGGTTCATACGCTCGCAGGCGCCGTTCCCCTGGGGGTGATACGGGGTAGTGCGCAGTTTGCTACACCCGTAGTAGGCGCAGAGTTCTTTGAAGAGTTGAGATTCAAAGGCCGGGCCTTGATCGGACAGAATCTTCTGTGGAAACCCATAGGGTCGAATGAAAGCTCTCCAGAAGATCTCGGCCGTGGTACGGGTGGTTAAGTCCTTTACTGGCACCCCCACCACAAACTTGGTGTAATAATCCACTATGGTAAGGACATAGGTATATCCCATTGGGCTGGGCTCCATCTTCACATGGTCGAGTGACACTAATTCCAAGGGGCTACTGGTGCATATTGGATGAAGGGGCGCCCTCTCTGTGGTGGTGGCCGGTCTCCGGCCCGCGCAGACCAGGCAATCTTTACACCATGTCTCGGCATCTTAGCGTAGGTTGTGCCAGTGGAATCGACTTCGCAGGGTGGCTTCCGTCTTCTTGCTCCCGAAGTGCCCCGACTCATCGTGATACGCCCGTAAGACAGTTTCAATTGCAGCTCGGGGCAGGAGGAGTTGTTCTTGGGCCAGGTGAGTCCTTGGGTCGATGCATTTACGATACACTAGTCCGTCCCGCACCACCAGGCGATCCCGCTGCCGCCACAACTGCTGGAACTCGACGGGGGCCTCATCTCTTTCATCCGGCGAAGGGTCGTACCGCTCCGCCAGATGCTTCTTGACTCGTTGAGTGTGTGGACACTCCCGTTGCCACCGGGCCCAGTCTTCGCCGTCGCTACAGGCTGTTGGTTTGGTGGCTGCTACCTTTGCCCGCTGTTGACCAGCCTTGAGTGACCGTGCAGCGAAGTGGGGCAGTTCCACCGTCTCCCTCGGGTCTACCTCTTCTTCTCCCTCCTCCGCGGCTGGCAGCCGGGAAAGGGCGTCGGCATTGGCGTTACTGTGGCCGCTTCTGTACTCTATCTGGTAGTTATAGTTCGCAAGCCGGGAGGCCCACATTTGTTCCTGGGCGCCGAGACGGGCTGTGGCTTGATGGGCTAAGGGGTTACAGTCGGTGACGGCCACAAACGGGGTAGCTGCCAAGTATTCTTGAAACTTTTCGGTCACCGCTGACACCAGCGATAAGAACTCCAACTTAAAGGCGCTATAGTTGGCATTGTTCCTCTCGGTGGGTCTGAGGCTGCGGCTGGTGTCGGCGATGACCCTTTCTTGGCCTCCTTGCTTCTGAGCCAGGATTGCGCCCAGTCCTTGCTTGCTGGCATCCGTGTAAAGCCGGAAAGGGAGGCTGTAGTCAGAGTACACCAGCAGTGGGGCTGTAATCAGGGCCTGCTTGAGACTATCGAAGGCCTTTTGATGAGTGTCGGTCCAGTCTATGGGGGTCTTCTTATGGTACCCCTCCTTCGGGATCCCACGGAGCACTTCGGCCAGCGGGCCGGCCAACTTAGCGAAATCCTGGACGAACCGCCTGTAGTACCCCGCAAACCCCAGGAACCGCCGGATGTCCTTCACCATCTGGGGTATGGGCCACTCCAGCACCGCTCTGATCTTCTCCGGATCAGGGGTGACTCCCTCGGCGTTCACAACATGGCCCAGGTATTTGACTTCCGGCTTTAAGAGGTGGCATTTTTCTGGCTTCAGCTTGAGGCCGTACTTGGTGAGCTGTTGGAAGACCTTCTTCAAGTGCTGGAGGTGTTCATCATAGGACTCAGAGAATATAATGATGTCGTCCAAGTACAACAACACAATCTCGAAATTCATGTGGCCCAGGAAATGCTACATCACCCGCTGGAAGGTCGCAGGAGCATTGCATAGGCCAAACTGCATCCTGTTGAACTCGTAGAGGCCCATGGGGGTCACAAAGGCCGTCTTCTCTTTGTACTCTTCTGCAACTCTGACCTGCCAGTAGCCACTGGTCAGGTCCAGGGTGGAAAAATAATTAGCGGTCTTGAGGGCTGCCAGGGACTCCTCTATCCGGGGGATTGGATAGGTATCTTTGTGGGTGACACTATTGAGTCACCTATAATGGACGCAGAAGCGCAGTTGTCCATCCTTCTTGCGGACTAGGACCATCGGAGCCGCCCACGGGCTATGGCTTTCTTGGATCACCCCACTGGACTTCATTTCTTCTAACATCTGGCGCACCGGTTGGTAGAGGGCTGGTGTCACCGGTCGATGCCGTTCCTTCACAGGATGAGCTTCCCCCGTTGGTATGCGATGGCAGATGTCTCTCACGACACCTATATCGGACGGGTGCTTGATGAATGCGGCGGCCTGTTCTCGCACCACGTCCAACACCCCTTCTTTTTCTGCTGGGGGCGTGTCGGCGCCCCTAGTCAGTTTAGCTTTCAGCGTGGTTACTAGCTCGTCGGGGCACCTGTGGAGTACATTCATCCCGAGGATAATGGGGGCAAACTCATCTCCTTCCACGGCCGTGACCAGGCATCCTTGTTCAGGCAGTAGCATGTCTCCAATTCTGATGTCGGCGCCTCCCAGTAGCCTACGCAGGGTATGGCCAGGCCATTGCTGGCTATAAGCTGTAGCCACGACGGGGGGGGGGGTAGGACCACTGGGCCTTCATCCCAGTGCTGTCGAAGAGTCGGAAGCTGTATCGTGGTGATCTGGGAGCCGGTGTCCAGCATGGCCGGGATCTCCACCCCTTCAATCGTCACCGGCATGATTGGGCATTGTCCGATGAATTTGGGCCGCCACTTACTTGGGTCTGGTTCTACTCCCTGAGTTCGCCCCGAGGTCCGGCCCTCAACCTCGGGGTGTTGGAGTTTAAATGTTCCTCCTGTCCGCAATTACTTTCTGTATGCCCGGCTTCTTGACATCGGCGGCATATCGGGCGCCCTTGGCTGTCGAACTGGTCGGAGGGTCGCCGCCTGTACTCTCGGGGTAGTTCCCACCTACTCCGAGTTGGCCTTTGCCATTTGGCGCATCTCCCTCTACATCTCTGCCATCCCTACGGCCAACCCCTCCATTTGTTTCTGGGGTGTCTGCATCGCGTCCCTGTCGGGTTGTTGGCCACCCTGTACCGCCAAGTCGTGGGGCCGTTTCGCCTTCTCCGTGCCGCTGGCTGTGGCTACTGTTGGTTTCACCCCTTCTCTGAAGCCAATCAGTTCCGGGTACTCTTCCTCCCTTCCTTTGGGGTTACCGACGATGGCGAGGGCAGCCGTCTTAAAGTCCCGGAAGGTCTTGCCTGGCATCTGTGACTTTAGCAATCGCAGTTAAACCTTAACGTTCTCTTGGGACGCTCCTTCAACGAATTGAATCGTTAGGGCTTCGTCGGCGTTTCGCACTTCCTCCGGGTCTACTGCCGTGATGGCCTTTAGTGTCTCCTGCAGACTCAGGGCATAGTCCCTTAGGGACTCATTTGGCCGCTGCTTGCGGGCATACAATTTCATCTTCAGCTCAGGGATGATCGTCGTTTCAAACGTGGTGAAGATTTTCTTCAGCATGTCTGTCGCACTTTTTCCCTCTTCCATCGGCCATGAGGCCACTTCTCTGCATGCCGACCCCATTAGCTGTCCCATCAGGATTTCCACCTTCTGCTGCTCGCTAGGCTTATACACGAGGGGCGGCGGTACGCGTCCTACGACCTTTTCATACCCCCACTATCCACGTCGGCGTGGAGTTGATAACAGATTAGTGTGGCGAGCGCAGCGAGCCACCGAGCCCGAAGCGTGGCGAGTGCAGCGAGCCCCGTGAGGGTGCTTATACGATTTTTGATCGTATAGGGGGTCAAAATCGCGTCGCATCGCATGCCATCGGGTACATGGCATGCGATGCGATACGTTCATCGTACGATGTACATTGGGGGCACCGCTATAATACACAAGTACCGTTTGTTCTTTCAGTATTGTCAACATTTATAAAGTGCAATATAAGAAACTGTAAATACATAAATAAATAAAAATAAGAGTGGGGTCCCCAACAAAATGCGAACCTCTAAGTTAAGAGTGATATTATAGGATAAAAATTAAAAGATATGATCTTATTCTCCTTTCACATTGCACAAGTACCCCGGGTTGGACCAAGGTTGGTGGTGGTTTATCCCTGGTTGACTAAACCGGCCTTTCGACTTGGGTTGTATGTAGAGTTAAACCCAGGTCACCCTCTGAATAATGGGCGACCTGGGTTTAATCTGAAAGCACCAGACTGGGTCGGACCTGGTATCACGGTCCCAGGCCTGACCATCATTTGCATTGTGAAAGGGGTATAAGGGTGAGAAGTGCTTTGCCTTGGAGAGTGATCAAGTGGAGTGTGATATAGTACCTCCCAATCAGCCCCTAACCATCATTTTTCAAATACAACATTCAACACAGACAGTTAGGAGCTGTTTGGCTGTACTAAGGGACCTTATTCTGGTTGACTCACAAGGCTGCGAATTAGGAGGCGGGCAAAGTGCTAATGGCCTGCTTATGACAGGTGAGACTGCACATACAGATGTCAGGCTGCAGTAATACAGACCTGCCAGAGGAGGCTTGTAAGACTGTCTGCCTTGTGTGTATTTTAGTACCTTTTGCTTATACATAATCAAAACGAGGTCTTCTGTAGCTGGAAGGTGGATTCGATGTTGTTCCTGAAGTCTGCAAACGAGGTCTTCCAATGAACCTTGGAGCAAACTTTTTTGAGGGGATTTTAAATCTGAGATTAAGGGTGACATTCTATGGGATGCGATTTGCGTTTTTTGGCGTTAAATAGACAACAAAATGGCGATATCGCATTTCCCCGTCAAATCGCCAATTTAATGGGATGCGCTAAGGGACTGAAATCGCATATTATGTGCGTTAACGCATGCGGACCAAAAGTGCGAAAATAATTCGCATTTTTATCGCATCCAGATGTTTTCATATAGAAAAGTATACAACTCGCTTATTTAATGCAATGCGCATTCGCAAATCGCACTTTTTAGGTGTCTAATAATCGGACTTATTTCAGAACAGGTTCTGTTTGGCGATTTGGCCCAGAACTCATTTTGGTCAAGTGCACACATGGTTAATTTCACCACAGGTGCCCTCATTTTCACTCCCAAACACCCCTACATAAACCCCAACATCATTAAGGACACCTGTGAGGGTTTCAGACAAGGATATTTTGCAGAGTGTTTTGGAGTTGCATATCTGTGATGTGGCCCATTTGGAGGAGCTGCGCAGGAGGGAGGAAGCTGCGCACCAGATCATGGTAGCCCCCCGACTACTGCGTACCCCACGTATGTATTGTGCTCGCCTGTACCTGGACTCCCTCTCGGATCAACAGGTTGTGGGGATGTTTAGGCTGAACCGCATTAACCTGTTGGACTTATATGAGCAGGTGAGAGATGATTTGGACCCTTTTGGGGGAGCCAACTATGCAGTGTCTGGCCAGCACAAATTAATGTGTGCCCTCTACTATTTGGTTACAGGCTCCACTCAGTCTTTGACCTCATGGGCCTTGGGGGTATCACAGGCCACTTTCTCTAAGCATTTTACTCAAGTGTTACTTGTTTTAAAGAAGTTGTGGCGGACATACATCAGCAGCCGTTACTTTTCTGGTAAGCACATGTGCCCTGTACTCCAAAATGTACCTGTGCTGTAAGTGTACTCATAAACAAATTATTGACCAATACCATCTGTTTCCACCAACATGTAGCCTAATACAGATCCGATACGATTTCCCGGCGGTCGGGATCCCGGCGGTCGGAATCCCGACACTGGAATCCCGACCGCCGAAATCCCGACAAGGGGGGGACATGGATCGCCCCCCCTTGCGGGCTCGCTGCGCTCGCCACGCAGCGGGCCCGGTGCCTCGCTACGCTCGGCACGCTATTTTATTCTCCCTCTATGGGTGTCGTGGACACCCACGGAGGGAGAAAGTTTCGGGATTTCGGCGGTCGGGATTCCAGTGTTGGGATTCCGACCGCCGGGATCCCGACCGCCGGCAAATCAACTGCATCCCCCTAATACACAGTGCCCAACGGATGCACATGGTGGTGCTGACCTATCCCTTGCTGGTATCTAGATTGTAAGTACATTTGATACATGTATGAATGAAGTTTGCAGTGAAACAAGGCTCACTGGTGTTGTGGAACTACACGTGCCAGCATGCCCTGACACACTACAACCATTACAGTCCAAACCATGAGAGTCAGAGCCTGCTGGAATATGTAGATCCACAACCTTTGCCGGCCATGGAGTTACCCCACACTACTTTAGTGCAATCCCATTGTCATATACCATTACAAACACAATGGTATGCGGTTAGACATTTTTACTTCTGCCTACTTTTTCAGACGCAATCTGCATTTTTGCAGGTGAAACATAACAACTGTGGGGGCATGTTATAAGATGTTTGGGATTAGACAAAATTAACAAACATATATATGATCTACCTTCTCCCAGCATCAGGCATCCCTACACCACTTCTAGACCCTGCACCAAGGCCACCACGGGTCCTAACACTCCGACGGGGTGGGGAAGTGGGGGAGCCACTTATTGGGGTGCTGGATACACTGCTGAGGGTTGATGCTGCGCCACCTCCCACATTGGCTTCCAGCTGCTGTATTTGGGCCTGCATAGCTAGTAAGGCATTAGTCTGCGCTGTGCATGATTGGGTTAGTGCAGCTATACTTTGCGCCAGGCTGCCAATATGCCTATTCTGTTCCCTTACAGCAGCAGTTTGTTCAGCAAAACGGGTGTCAATGCTGTTAGCAATGCGCACATGAGTGCCTACACCTACCCGTACACTACGTGCAATTTTGCGTAACTGAAGGAAGGTGTCACGCATGTACCCCTGGATGTTACCTATTTGGAGGCTTTGGGAGGCCATGAATTCTAACTGTTTGTCCTTGAAATTAACCAAGGAGTTAGCTACTTGGGAAGCAGAAGCTTCTGTATGGGGTGTGTTGGTGGGTAGGGGTGGGTTGGGAGACACCCCACTCTGTGACGAGGTCTGTATTTCTTCCTCTGCCGCAAAGGTCTCGACCGGATCAAGAATGATGTCCATTTCGTCTAACACCATCATTGAAGAATCTGTTTGGTTGGTCCCTAGTTGTATAGCACCTGTGGATACAGATGAAGAGGTAAGTACTGATGCATATATAGGCCACACTGTCGTCTATACTGTTTTACATAGGGCTTGAGATGCTGGACGCACATACCTAGGGGTGTTATGTACTTACACATGTACCCCGATACAGCATGTAACATTGACATGAATAATATGTCACATGCCTAGCTCAGCTGACATTAATTTCCGTTGCAATGTAGCAGCAGGAGATGAATGTAGTGTGAGATATTGTTCATGTGACATGGGTGTGTGTACTGTATGTGTAATGGCGTTTTTTTGGATAATTTACCTGCTTCCGCAGATTCTGCAGCAACGGGCCTTCTTGTCTTGGATGCCGCAGCACTTCGGGATGGACAATCTGTACAAGGAAAGATGGCCAGCCATTATGGACCTTACAATGGATATGCATTTACAAAACACATGCATTGAAATGACTGTAATGGACAATACTTCCTTTGGATAAGGACTGCATTATTTCCTCAACATTTATTTTTTATTTTTTTTCCCAACACTATTATTTGTTTAAATTATTATTAAATTAGTGGTCACATGACAACTATTGGATAATCTGTGGTATGTAGTCATGGCAGCTAAACCACCAGTACACCTCTGTGTTTTTGGCCACATACATCAGAATCAGAATCATCTTTATTGGCCAGGTATACTTGCGTATGCTTGGAATTTTTTGTGGTAACAGTGCAGCATCAATCAGGAAACACAAAGGGGGTGGGAAGAGAGGCATAAACATACATCACATACATTTCACATGTATCTAGAAAAGTTCGAGTTAGTATTTGGTATGTTCAATACGGTTTAGTTGGTGGACAGCTATTGGGAAGAAGCCTTTTGTAGTTCTTGTCGTCTTTGCTGGGATGGACCTAAAACGTCTGCCTGACGGAAGGGGTTCAAACAGGTTGTGGCCAGGGTGTAGCTTGTCCGCCAAGATCTTTCCTGCACGCTTATTGACCCTGGCTAGGTATAGTTCTTGGACAGTGGGGAGCTCCGCCCCAATGATCTTTTCTGCCATCCTCACCACTCTTTGCAACTTTCGTCTGTCATTCTCGTTTGCTCCTCCGAACCAGATTGTGATCGAGGAGCAAAGGACAGACTCTACTATGGCAGTGTAGAAGATGAGCAGCAGCTCCTGCGGGATGTTGAATTTCTTGAGTTGCCTCAGGAAGAACAACCGCTGCTGAGCCTTCTTGACAGTTGTAATGATGTTAGGACCCCATTTGAGGTCGCAGGAAATCTTTGTTCCTAGGAATTTGAAGGAGTCGACCCTCGACACTACTCTGTCAGATATTATGAGTGGGTTCATGGCATTTGGTTTCCTTCTGAAGTCCACCACCATCTCCACCGTTTTGAGGGGGTTGAGGTCAAGGTTGTTTCCGCTACACCATTTAGCTAGCCGATCCACCTCCCGTCTGTATGCCGACTCGTTTCCATCCATGATTAGGCCGATAACCGTTGTGTCGTCTGCAAATTTTATAATTTTTACTGACTGTTCTGCTGAGGTGCAGTCGTTTGTGTAGAGGGAGAAGAGCAGGGGGGAGAGGACACATCCTTGAGGGGCACCGGTGCTAATTGTGCATGTGTTTGAAATGAATGCGCCTGCTTTCACCGCCTGTTTCCTTTCAGTCAGGAAGTCAGTGATCCAGGAGCATGTAGGTTCTGGGACTCCTAGTGAACGGAGTTTTGGCTCCAGGATGTGAGGGATGATAGTGTTGAATGCCGAGCTGAAATCAACAAATAGTATCCTTGCATAGGTGCCTGGACTGTCCAGGTGCTGTAGAATGTGGTGCAGCCCTAGGTTGACTGCATCCTCGACACTTCTGTTTGCTCGGTAGGCAAACTGCAGGGGGTCGAGGTGAGCATTTGTAACAACTCTCAGGTGGTTCAGCACCATACGTTCAAGCACTTTCATGACCACTGATGTTAGTGCAATCGGCCTGTAGTCATTGAGGTCTTTCGCAGTTGAGCTCTTGGGAACCGGGACGATAATTGAGGCTTTGAAGCAGGTGGGGACCTTGCACATTTCTAGTGAAGTGTTGAAAACATGTTAGGCTGCTAGAAAGAATGTTACAGTGTTGATCAATATGAGCAGTTGTGGAACTACAGGGCCCAGCATTATGAGCAATTTGAAAGTTGGAGCAGGCAATTTCTTGTGCATGACCTTGCTGGGCTATGAAGTTCCACAGCAGCACTTTACTTAGCATAACAATACAAGTGAACATTATAGTTATAAAACATTTGCATGTATGTTTAAGATTGCATGGGGTCACACTTACCAGCTCTGGATGGCGTTTTCGGCCTATCGGTATCCGCCACGTGCATGCCAGGCAGGACCTCAGGGGGTATGATGCGCTTCAGCTTCACCTCATATGAATTGTAGCACACAGTGGTGGGGCTTCCTCCTCCAGTCTTGGTGGCCTCCTCCAACTCCATGGCCATTTTATTTTTCAACTGCCTTTTGATGTCGTTGAATCTCTTTTTTACATTGCGGACCAGGCGCTTGTGCTGACTGACAGCGTTCACCGCCTGGGTGATGTCCTTCCACATAGCCCTTTTGCGCTGTGCAGTGGTCTTGTGGTGAGATTTGCCAAGCAAACGGTCAAACACTGGCATGATAGCCCGGACAAGTGCAGCATTTTCCTCATATGAAAAGCGGACCTTCCGGCCACTTTTTGTGCGGCCAGCTTCCACCTCCTCCTCCTCATTTTCAACTCCAGCCATGTACCCCTCCTCCTCCATGCCAGTGTCTTCCTCCTCCTCACCACTATCTTCCTCCACCTCTGACATGTGGCCCTCCTGCAGCTGGTGTGGGGTATGTTCAAGGTCTTGGCTGTAGGATGGGGATGCCAGTCGATCCTCCACCTCCTCCTGCTGGGGCTGGACGCCCAGGGCCTGGTGTGGGGCTGGCCTTGCTGCCTGCCACACTGCTGCCTCTCCCACTTGGCTGGCTGCTGCCACTGCTCCCTCTGCCACTAATCCCTCTGCCACTGCTTCCTCTGCCACTCTTCACTCTGCCACTGCTCCCTCTGCCACTCCTCACTCTGCCACCAACACCTCTTCCTGTACTCACACTGCCACTGCTCCTCTCCATGCTCCTTACTTCCTATCAAAGAGTGAAATGGCGCCAATGCCCCTTTATATAGGGGGTGTGATGCATAATGGAGGGGACACAGGTGGGCCAATAGGTTGGGGGGTTCTTAGTGATGCGGAGACAGTTTTGTAAATTGCACTCCGGTTGGTCCAAAACTCGCACATGACCGGCGGAAGAACTCGCACTTTTTTGTGACTTAAAATCGCACCACTTCGCCGCAAATCGCACCTCTTCGCACTTTTCAGGCTCCAAAGCGCATCACATTAAATAATCGAATTATGACTGAAAAGTGCCATTTGAAAAATGGCGAATAGCGGCGATGTGGTGCGCTAAAAAAACATGCGCATTTATCTCAAAGCATAGAATGTCACCCTACGTGTTGATATCCAAACGTGACCTCAACTTTAAGGCTTGGTTTTCCAATTGGCAGCAGACTTGTGTCTTAGAGAAGTTCTGGACAACACTTCATGAGTTTGTTTCCAAATCTTTGAAAATGGCAGAAGAGCCGTTTCTGCAGCTGGAACCTCGAGGACAGGAAGAGAATGAAAGACTGGGACATGGGGATGAAAACCATTATTAAAGAACGGAGTGGAATTAGTAGATGAAGGATATATATTGTTATGTGCAAATTTTGCAAATGGAAGATAATCCAGTCAATCATCCTAAGAAGACATGAAGGTTGAAATAAAAGTTACTGGGGCGTGGCTTGGCGGCCATACGAGCAGGCAGCAACCCCGCTAAGCTCCGGGCTGATCCCGCTGAATCCTACCACAGGAACCGGCTGTCTACATTATAGAGCACCCTCCCCGTTCCCCCGGCTCCCCCTGAGTCCCCCCATACCGTCCTCCTGAGGCAGCGGAGTCGGGAAGCCGTTTTAACGGCTTCTGCGGATTGCGGCCTTGAGCTTCGGGGATCCAGGGCCTAGAGTTGGAGGCCGAGCCGGGTGGGAAGCTCCATAGCGCCGGAACCACCTGGAGCCGCATAGAGGGGACGCCGGCTGAGGAGAGAAGCCATCCAGAACGCACCGCCGCACCACTTAGACACAGCGACACCCCGGTGAGTGCCCCGGCCGCTCTATACACGCGGCGGGTCCGGGGAGCGCTGGGAGCGATAGTGCGCCGGCGGCCGCTGACCGCACGGCGGAGGTGCAGGGGTCCTGACGCTCGGCGGGCTGGGCAGCGGCACTTCCCCCCTGCCCTGGCATATACTCGGCTGGGCTCCTCTAAAGTGAGGTCGCCCGCTGCTCGGCGGGCTTGCTGGAGCGCATAGTGCGCCGGAAGCTGTTGTGTCAGCCCGGCAGCATTTCAGAGCTCCCAGCCCCCCAGAGCCGGCTGCCTGGTCCCCAGCGCCCCTTCACTCTCCTTCATTTGCCGCACACTACACGGCAGAGGTCTCCTCACCTGGTCCCCCTATCCCCTCCTAGGGGAAATTATCTATATAGCTTGCTAAATATATAAATAGGGGTGCGGCCCGGCCAGGTCAGATTTGGGACTCCCAGGACTCCCTCTCACCCCACCTTTGTGATATGTAACCTCCAGGCTTAATGTGATGCGTCTGGCAACCCCCTGCTCCCCTTGGGAATTCCATGCACATCAGGTCTGATATCCTCTAAGAGCCCTGTCAATAACCCATACGTCTAGCTACTAAGAGCCCCCCTAACTGGCACTACTCATTTAAGCACCTCTCAGTATCATGCCTCCCAAAAAACATAAGGCAGTGGGATCGGTTCCCCAGGTCCCCTTCTTCAAACCCTCCCCCAAACGCTCCACTGGAGGAGACTTATTGGCTCCACAGTCTCAACCTGCGTCCGAGACTCCCCAACAAATGGTCCCTCTAAACCCATCTTCATCACAATCGCTTTCCACCCAACCGCGGTTAGATGACTCAGAGGCCTTGACGGTGGGCACATTGAGACTTCTGTTCCATCAATTTAAGGACGAGGTTACCTCTGAATTTCGCTCCATGTCTCAGACGTGCCAAAAATCCATTGATGACTTGGGGGAACGCACTGGCCATCTAGAAACCAAGATGGGAGAGATAGTCGAATCCCACAACGCCCTAATCGACTCCCATGATACCATGGAGGGGGAGGTGTCGGCCCTGAGGGAGAAGGTGGCCGATCTGGAGGACCGCTCCCGCAGAAACAACTTAAAGTTGAGGGGAGTTCCAGAATCCATCTCTAACAGCAGCCTTCACGACTTCGCAGTTGACATATTCAAAAAACTACTTCCTTCTGCCTCCTCCCAAGACCTGCTATTAGACCGGATCCATCGTTTGCCAAGGCCTAGATCTGCCCCGGACGGTGCCCCAAGAGACGTTTTGATGAGAGTCCACTTCTATCACATCAAGGAGGCTCTCCTAAAGGCGGCCAGACCCTCTTCTGACACTGCTGCTGCCCTGGGCTCCCTACAATTATTTGGAGACTTCTCCCAGTTCACATTGGCTAAGAGACGCTCTCTCCTTCCGATTACAACAGCCCTGCGCAAGGCCTCTATCCCATATAGATGGGGCTTTCCGACTAAACTCCTTGTCTCCAGAGAAGGCTCCACAATAATCATCTCGAGCGTGGAGGAGGGCCAGAAGCTGCTTGCGAGATGGAACATTTTGGACAACCCCAACGCCTCCTCTCCCCCCCCGCCGACTCCAGCCGGACTGGTCGGTGGCCGAGAAACACAACTAGAATTCCCGGTGGAGGCTCTGCAGTGGACTTTGTATTACAGTTCCAGGTTATTTTTTTAGAAGTTGAAATGTAGTGTTTTTTCCCTTCTCACTTCGACTCTTTTTCTCCCCTATGCACTCTAACTGCTTGGAGGTTATGTTGTACCATAGGTCCGGGGGGATCCCCGGCGGCTGATCACTTGTCTACTGTGCCTACACCGTGATTAAGTGGGCCTAGCGACTCAGCTGTAGCTGTTAGCTCTATGCCCCTGTCGGCTAGTACTGTGCGCTGCTCGCGTGGCGGGACTGGCCGTGGGGGACCTCCTCGATACCGCATTACTGTTAGCCTTGAATATCCACAATGTTAGTTATGTACCAATAGGAAATTTTCCCGAGGGGAGCGGGGCAGCTCGTTGCTACCCCCCCCCCTACATGCGTGAGGTGTTACTACTTTGGCGCCTCACTTGGGCTCCCTTGAGAGCCTCTCTACTTAAGTTGTTTTTGTATTGTGTCTGTTCCCTAGATTTCCCTTGTGTGTGTACCCCCCCTGTCTTCAGCTCACTCCCCTTATGCTATCCAATCTGGGTATCCAAAACAATGCCTTCTCTGATATCTCTTATCTTAGTCGTTATGCTACATAATTCTGTGAGCTATGGTTAAAATCATTACATTAAATGTGAAGGGCCTAAACTCTCCCCAAAAGCGTAGAATAGCTCTATCCTTCTTTCATAAAAAGAGGGCGAGTATAGTTGCCATCCAAGAAACCCATTTCAAGAGCTCTGACCCCCCCCCGATTCTCTGATAGCCGTTATCCCTCTTGCTATATGGCAAATGCCCAGACCAAAAAGGCTGGGGTAGCTATTTTATTTTCACAGGCATGCCCCTTCACTTTAGAGACCCAAATCTCTGACCCGGAGGGAAGGTTCCTTATTCTAGTGGGGACCTTGGAAGGTAAGGATGTCACTCTGGTGTCATGCTACGCCCCTAACTCCAGACAAATACAATTCTGCAGGAAAGTCTGTGCAGCTGTCCAGCGAAACGCAAAGGGTGCCATCCTGATGCTGGGCGACTTTAATTTAGTTGTTGACCCGGTCGTCGACAGATCTAGTGTACCTAGAATCTCCCCCGGCAGGTCGAGACCTTCTAGTGCTAGGTCCCCTACCGGCCTCGGACAGATATTAGGAGAATTTGACCTTTATGACGCATGGCGTGTCAAACATCCGAGGGAAAGAGACTTTACCTTCTACTCCCATCCCCACGCCTCTTACTCCAGGATCGACTTGCTATTGACGGACAGACTGACGCTAGCATCAATAACCGACATCAGGATTCTGCCCATGTCTTGGTCTGACCATTCCCCTCTCTTTATTGATTGGGACATAGGAGCACGCACTCTGGAGGATGGGTAGGTTCATTTTGTCTCAGCCGGAGGTTTTCCAAACAATTCAGCAAGATATCACATCTTATCTAGACAACAACTCCCCTGACGACACCAATACTTTCAACCACTGGTGCTCGCTGAAAGCTGTAATCCGAGGGTCACTGATCCAGGCAGCTGCTAGGATTAAAAGAGCTCATAAAATCAATTTAGATTCTGCAGAGAGGAAACTGGCGAGGCTTGAGGAGGAACATAAGTTAAATCCTCTTAATAAATCTATATACAAACAATTATTGCTAGCTAGAGAGGAGGTGAACGGTTTCTACCTTCAGGAAGTGCAGCGCAATCTGGCTCGCCTGAATCAAAGATTTTACGTCTTTAGTAATAAAGCTGGAAGACTCTTGGCCCGTAAACTAAGAGGGAAGCGGGCTAAGGCCCGGATCCAGTACATCTCGGCTCCTGGAGGGTCCAGGGTCTCCGACCCGAGTGAGATAGACAATTTATTCGCCGAGTATTATACTCAGCTATATAATTTAAAATCGGATGCTGAAACTCCCCAGCCTGCGGAATCTGATATTCAGGCCTTTCTGAGCACATTGAATTTACCTAAGCTTAGCCCTGAAACTTGCCTCTCGCTGGATGCCCCCTGGTCCCTCCTGGAGATTGAGAAAGTGATTGAGGATCTCCCTCAGGATAAAGCCCCGGGCCCCGATGGCTATCCCTCTAATTTCTATAAAAAATATAAGCCCGAGCTAGCGCCGGTACTGTTAAGGGTCTTCAACGAGGCTTCATCCTCCCATGCGTTCCCCAGGGAGATGCTGGAGGCACAAATAGTTACCATTCCCAAACCGGGTAAGTCACCGACCTCAGTAACCAACTACCGCCCGATCGCGCTCCTAAACGTTGATGTTAAAATCTATGCCAAATTAATAGCCAATCGCCTATCCCCCTTACTCCCCTCCCTAATAGCAGCAGATCAGGTGGGGTTTGTCCCAGGAAGGCAGGCACCAGATAATACCCGCAGGGTCTTTAACGTTATGGAATATTGCGATTCCCAGAGGCTGCCCCTGTTGGTGTTGTCCCTGGACGCAGAAAAAGCCTTTGATAGGCTACACTGGGGATACCTCAACTCAGTTCTAGACTCCTTTGGTTTTCGGGGGAGGTTCCTGGGTTCCATTATGTCTCTTTATTCTAATCCATCGGCAAGGGTCTTCACCAATGGCACTCTCTCGGCGCCTTTTGGCATCTCAAACGGGACTAGGCAGGGCTGCCCCCTGTCGCCCCTCATCTTCGCTTTAGCAATAGAACCTCTGGCTGAGACAATTAGGAGGAACAGGGGAGTCGAGGGTCCGACAATTGGAGGACTCTCCCATAAAATCAGCCTTTTCGCTGACAACATCTTATTATGCATCTCGAACCCCACCTCCTCCCTCCCTATACTGCATAACATCTTAGACCTATACACAAAAATTTCGTACTATAAACTAAACACGACCAAGACTGAAGCCTTCCCACTACATATCCCTCCTAAATCCTTGGCGAGACTTAAAGATGAGTATAAATACGCCTGGCAAGCACAAGCTATTAAATACCTCGGTGTCCAGTTGGCCAGGGAACCTGACATTATCGAATGCAATTATACCCCCCTCCTAAGCTCGCTTGAGAAACTTACAAAGGATTGGCTGCTACATGAAATCTCCTGGCTAGGCCGGGTAGCGGCAGCCAAAATGACGCTGCTTCCCAAGCTTCTATATCTGTTTAGAGCTATACCTAGACCTACCCCTAGAAAGCTAACCCTCAGGATTAATAGATTATTCTCTAGCTTCATCTGGAAGGGAACGAGACCTCGTATTGCCAGGCGTACATTGGTGCTCCCAAAGGACTCAGGCGGTGTTGCGTACCCAGACCTTGAGCGATACCAAGCGGCCTGCATTCTGAGTCAGGCTCGCGACTGGTTTGTGGAGTCTAGTCCCAAGCCCTGGGTTTGCATTGAAAGAGCCTTCCTGAAGAACTTCACACTCTCCGAGCTCTTTTTCCTGCCAGCCAGGGCGATTCCCCAATGGACAGGCCCGGGGATATCGATTAGAGCCACTCTGCGCGCCTGGCAAGAGGTTGTTGCGATTGACCCAGATATTTTGTTACCGGCCCCCTGTCTCCCCATTAGTTCGTTTGGCAACCTGATTCCTGACCTACGCTTAGAGGCGTGGACGGAGGGAGGAATCAAGTGTCTGAAAGATATTTACGGCACAGATGCCCTCCTCTCCTTCTCCCAATTACAGACGCAATTCAACATCCCTAGACACGACTTCTTTAAATATTTACAGATACGGCACTGGCTGTCGGAACACACGGGGAGACAAGCTCCTAAATTTCCGCCAGCCCTGTCCCTTCTCATATCGTCCTCCAATCACAAGGGAGGTATCTCCAGATGGTACCAATACACAGTACTCCTGGGCAGGGGTGGGAAGTCGGTGTCGCAGGTTGGCTGGGAAAAAGATTTATCTCGTGAACTCCCTGAATCAGTCTGGGATGCTATTTTCAGGAACTGTTTTAAAATCTCTAAATGTGCGCATCATTGTGAAATGTACTATAAACTATGTAGTAGAGCGTATTTTACTCCCACCCGGCTCAATGCCATCTGGCCCTCCATATCTAATCTTTGTTGGAGGGGTTGTGGATGTGTGGGATCACTAGTACATATCTTCTGGAGTTGTGCGAACCTAAGGTCACTATGGCGAGAGGTGTATTCCCTGATAGATGAAGTCCTGGGTATCTCCGTTCCTGAGGACCCCCTGGCGGCCTTACTGCACCAGCTCCCATTCCCAGTGCCTAGCTGTGATAGGTATATATTGGGCCACATTCTAATAGCAACTAAAGCGGCTATTGGACGAATGTGGAAATCCCCCTCTGTGCCTACGATACAAAATATTACTAATGCTGTACATAAACACTATGTTTTTGAAACCGCAGGTTGTAAATACTCCCCTTCCCCTTCTTCCATCCACATGAAATGGTTCCGATGGGGAGAGTTTCGGGAGAAGAGCGGTCAACCACTAGACCTCAATGACCAAGCGGATTTGTCCAACCTACACTCGCCATAAGTAGCATACATAATTTAAAACGGGCCATGTCTCTTTGAAGACTAGGGACCCGATACTCAGATTTAACCCCTTGTTATATGTTCCCCCCCCCTATGTACACTCCCCTACTGTGTCTGTCCTGTCCTATTCCCCTTGTTCCCTTTTTTATTTTTATTTACTTTTTTATCTTATTTGTATTTGTATTTTTTTTTCTTTTCTCTTACTAAATGATATTATTCTGCTCTTGAGTTGCTAGGGCATGGTTATGCAATAGAGCAGGACTTAATTCCCAGCCTTAATGGCCCTGAAGCGGAGGCTATGCAGGACCACATTCTGGAGACTGAAAATGTACTAGTTATTGCTCTGTATCCATTTCGTATAAGCCTGCTCCTGACTGATAAGATGTTTTAGGTATCATTGTATGTCCTATCTTTTTCCTTTCTTTAATAAAAAAACCAATGATGAAATAAAAGTTACTAAATCCTGATTGACCCTCTCAGTTTGTCCGTCTGTCTGTGGATGGTAGGCTGATGATAAATTTAACTTGATCTGTAAATCCGAACAAAGAGCTTTCCAGAATATAGCCATGAATTGTGGTCCCCGAAGACCATGTAACCGAAAGATCTCAGAGATGAACAGTTTAGACAACTGAGGGACAGAAGGCAGACTAGAAAGAGGTATGAAATGGGCCATGTTAGAGAATCTATTAACAATGACCCAAATGGTATTACCCCTTGGAGACTGGCAAATTGGAAATTAAATCCATTGCAATATGAGTGTCACATCCACCATGGTGTTTACCCAAAACCCCTGTGCTGTACTCAGCCCTAGGCTCTCTAGCTGCACTTAAAGAACCATGGCGCTCACCTCTGCTTGTGTCCCTGGCTCCGGTGGGGTACATGTGGCCGCATTGTCATCGCGTGGTGACACTGGTGCTATGTGCTCCACTTCTATGCAGGGTATGAGTGGTGTGCCGCCATGTGTGTTTGTGCCTGGTTAGCTCTCTGACTGAATGCCGGCGTTGCGCAGCTGCATACATCCAGGCCGGCTGAAATCTGTCGCCCTCCCTGGCGGGCGCCATCTTGTTGGTTACCTCAGCCTCTCCTGTCAGATTGCCTGACCAATCACCGAACAGTCCACCTGTTAAGTACTGACTGACCAGGCTAGTCCGGCAGTCAGTACAATGATGTCGATCCCTCAGCATCATTGCTCCCGCCTGGCTCTGTAGCTATTCGCTACCATCCTGAGCGTCTTACTGAAGATTCCCTGCTGGTCATCTACTGCTCAAGGACTCGCTGCCGCCAAAAGAGGATCCAGCAAGGTTAGCCCTTCCAAGGGTTCTCACCTTGCCTTAATTCCCGAAGGTTACTTCCACGGTCACCTCTGTTTGCAGCTACGACCATACTCAGCAAGGACAAGTCTTCTTCATTTATTTCTTCATCCATATTACCTTCAATCTTCATTTGTTCATCCAATTCTCAATCCAATCCTCCATCCAATCATCCAATTCTCTATCCAATCCTCCATCCAATCATCCAATTCTCAATCCAATTATCCAATTCTCAATTCAATCATCCAATCATCCAATTCTCAATTCAATCATCCAATCCTCAGACCAATCATCCAATTCTCAATCCAATCATCCAATCCTCAAACCAATCATCCAATCATCAATCCAATCATCCAATTCTCAATACAATTATCCAATCCTTAATCCAGTCATCCAATCTTCAATACAATCATCCAATCTTCAATCAATCCTTCACTCTTCAAATCAGATTCTTTATTATTCCTTCAACTCTTCAAACAATATTGCAATATTCTTTAAAGACCAAGGGTGAAATGTAATAGGATGAGAGATTCAGAAAGTGAGAGATTTGGTAAGAAATCTCCAGTTTTTTTAAAGTGGCAATCATTGACACAGCAAAATCACACTGGTTTTGCTGTGTCAATGATTGCCACTTTAAAAAAACTGGAGATTTCTTACCAAATCTCTCACTTTCTGAATCTCTCATCCTATTACATTTCACCCCAAGCATCATCATCTTCTGCAATAATATATTGGACTATTGACTTTATATTTTCATATCTGCCATATTTCTTTTATGCCATCAGTATCATTGTCTTGCAATACCTTTATTAAATCAATTCCATTTTATATTACTTGTTTCACTCTATTCTGTCGTGGATGCAACCCCCATACATTAAAGCACCCAGCCTACGTTACCCTGCAGCTGGTGCTTCTAAAAGCGTGACAATGAGTCTATGGTTTTTGAGGAAATAGTAGTGGATGAAGAAGGCCAGCAGGGGAAGTTCTATGAGTCTTGTGTGGAGCAAATTTTGAGTAGTGTAGCAGCACTTGAAAAATAAAAATAAGCAAGTGATTGAAATAAAAATTAATCTTTACTATACTCACAATTAATAATTGCATACATACATACAAATAACAATAACAATCAGCATAAAAATAGGTACATTTATAAAAAAATCTTACACTCCAAGGAATGTAATTCGATAATCCCAATGGGCCAAGTAAACAAATGTTACAGGGTAATTCCGAATTGGGCCAAGGTGGACAAATATCACAAGGTAAGTGCACTTTACCAGATGTAGAAGATATCGCCCTTTTTTAGATGTAGTCCAATCCCCGATTCGGCACAGTCCTCACTAGTAGTGCAGGAGTCCTTTAGCAGCCGCTGGAGAAGTGGATGGAATGTCCTGTTAATCTGGAATTTAGCGTGTGGGTCTCAATTTGGAGCCGGGGATGTTTGGAGCATAAATCAAAGTCCACAATGGGCAAGAAAAGGAATAGTGAACATTGGGATATCCTGGAGGTGAAAGGAAAGAAGCACCTGACGTGTTTCACTACTTGCTGTAGCTTTATTAAATTCAGATACATTTCTTTTGAGTTGAGGTCACCACTATGATTTCTGAATAAACTTGAGTGTCCTAAGGTTGCCTGCATGAAAAGAAGTGTGTGCCCAAGAAAGAAGTCTCCTCCAAAACTTGGGAGCCACAAACTTATTTTTCTACTGGAGGCAGAGGAGTTGTATGAGTTGAGGCAAAATACAGTAAATTGGATCAACCATGAGTTGTTCCTGTGAAGATCACCAGCTTGAAAAGAACATTAGAGTGCATCTGCTCTATGGTTTAAGGTTCCAGGATGGTAAAAAAGCTTAATGGAGGATCTAGAAATAAAAGTACTGACCTAGCTTGTCTAGGGTTTAGGCAACAAGCTATGACCTTTGAAGAGTTAAAAGATTGTTATGATCGGTGATAATTGACATCCTGATGTTGAGCACCTTCTAGCAAATATTGCCACTCTGTTAGAGCCATTTTCTCCAATGGGGTAGTTCAGTTCTGCCAGAGAGAATGTTCTAGAAAAATAGTAAGAAGGTGGTCTTTCCTAAGAGATGATTCTGGAAGATCTCATAGCTTAACCTCTTCAGGATAAGCTAGGAGTGGAAGTTTCCAAGACGGAGATGGCAAGACAACAAAGTGATTGGAGGCCCCACGGTACATAGAGATTTGTCTCTGACGTTCTTCATCTGAGAGATGGGAACGATTAATTTGCATTGGTTCCTCAGTAACTGGGTTGGTTGGCCTAGGAGGAAATGGAATCCGGGGTTTAGGATGATTCGATTTTGACTTCTGTAAACAATTTTCTCTTTACCTCAAGTCTACTTTATTGCAAAGGGACATCAGATCATCCAGTTTGTGGGGAATGCCAAGTGTGGTTAAATCATCTTTAATCCTGTAATGTTCTGAAATGAATGACGTACTGACTGACAGGCCAGGTACCTTGGTGCAAACGTAGGATTTCTAATGAAGCAGAGGAAATCCTGCCGGGTTCATCAAAATTTTTTACGGAAGGTGGAGACAAAGTAGGTGTAATTTGAAAGAATGGGATACGCTCTCTCTCACAGAGGGTATACCTACTCCAAGGCTTGACCGGTGCGCAATGAAATAATATTAGCAATCCGGTGGGGAAAATGGCAGACTTTACCTCGGCGTGTCACCGCAATGGCGACCGCAGCTGCCGAGCTAATCATATTGTACACAAGTATCTCACTGCCACCAAGGCTGTCTATTATACTGCAGACCTTATTAATTCAGAATCTTCATTAACTAGTAATGTAACACCTGAGATTGTGACCACTAGAAGCTGGTCCCAGAGACAGTAACAAATGTCTCACTTCCCTGGGCCTGTGTGACACTTTTCTGTTATATATATATATATATATATATATATATATATATATATGTATATTTTATATACTGCTTTATATACTGCTTCAACTGAACATTTATAAGCATTAACCCACCTGTCAGCCATGTGTATGAAGGTGGATCACATACAGCACATCCATGATAATTAATAATTTCTTATATCTTTTATCAGTAATTGTATTGTTACTTCTTATGATCAGTCTGGTTCCGTCTCCATGTGCAGCTCTTTCCATAGGATATGTGTCTTCACTTGTGCACAGTCTACGCATCAGAAAGCAGTAGTAGGTGGCATTGTCTTCTCCCTGCACCCCCTGTATGCGGAGGTCTGCTAATCCCTGTATCTCTGTTCTTCCCTTATAATTGGGATGGACCATTTCCTGGTAGGGGTGGTAGGCGTAAGGGCCACTGGTGCTGTTCACTGTCCAGTAAGCACTGACCCACAGGATGTCAGAATCATTGAAATCACTGTATGAGCAGTTGAGTGTCACAGAACTTTTGTCATCAGCTGTGATGTTATTTGGCTGCTGTACATTAAACGTTAAGCAAAGTGAACCTAGAAAGATAAAATTTGACATAAGAGAGTTGCAAAGCACAAATCTTATATAATTCCTTTTTTAGGAGTCATTCAAAGGTAACGCTTAGTCTATGACAGAGGTGACTCTTGACCTTCCAAGTGTTTTGTGACACATTTAGTGACTATGGCATCAACAATTTTAGGTAAATCAAATCAGAAATTAATCAGTTCTCATATAGCTAATGTACTATGGGGTCCAGTAAACGTATGACATGTCACCGACTTTGGGGAGTATTCAATCTTGACCGAGTTGAGAGAAAAAAACTGCAAAGATTTGCATATCAGTATTCAATCATGGTCATTTTTGCCTGTTTTTTAGTACACTTTTGACTGGACCATTTCACTTTTTTTTCGGTGAATTGGCATGGGCGAAAAAATGGTCGAGTTATCTCTCAGAGTGGCCTAGTTTTCTCCCAGCCTGGTCAGTGCGCAGTTTTCTGTAGTGGCCTAGTTATCTCTCAGTCTGGTCAGTGCGCAGTTCTCCGGAGTGGCCTAGTTATCTCCCAGCCGGGTCAGTGCACAGATCTCAGGAGTGGCCTAGTTATCTCTCAGTCTGGTCAGCGCGCATTTTTCTGGAGTGGCCTAGTTATCTCCCAGCCTGGTCAGTACACAGTTCTCCGGAGTGGCCTAGTTATCTCCCAGCCTGGTCAGTGCCTAGTTCTCTGGAGTGACCTAGTTATCTCCCAGCCTGGTCAGTGCGCTGTTCTCTGGAGTGGCCTAGTTATCTCTCAGTCTGGTCAGTGCGCAGATCTCCGGAATGGTCTAGTTATCTCTGTCTGGTCAGTGCGCAGTTCTCCGGAGTGGTCTAGTTATCTCTCAGTCTGGTTAGTGCCGAGTTCTTTGGAGTGGCCTAGCTATCTCCCAGCTGGGTCACTGCACAGATCTCTGTAGTGGCCTAGTTATCTCCCAGCCGGGTCAGTGGACAGATCTCTGGGGTGGCCTAGTTATCTCTCAGTCTGGTCAGCGCGCAGTTTTCTGGAGTGGCCTAGTTATCTCCCAGCCTGGTCAGTGCCCAGTTCTCTGGAGTGACCTAGTTATCTCCCAGCCTGGTCAGTGCGCAGTTCTCTGGAGTGGCCAAGTTATCTCTCAGTCTGGTCACAGCGCAGATCTCCGGAGTGGTCTAGTTATCTCTGTCTGGTCAGTGCGCAGTTCTCCAGAGTGATCTATTTATCTCCCAGCCTGATCAGTGTACAGGTCTCAGGAGTGGCCTAGTTATCTCCCAGCCTGGTCAGTGCACAGTTTTCTGGAGTGGCCTAGTTATCTCCCAGCCTGGTCAGTGCACAGTTCTCTAGAGTGACCTAGCTATCTCCCAGCCTGGTCAGTGCACAGTTCTCCGGAGTGGCCTAGTTATCTCTGTCTGGTCAGTGCCCAGTTCTTTGGAGTGGCCTAGCTATCTCCCAGCTGGGTCAGTGCACAGATCTCTGGAGTGGCCTAGTTATCTCCCAGCCGGGTCAGTGCGCAGTTTTCTGGAGTGGCCTAGTTATCTCCCAGCCTGGTCAGTGCACAGTTTTCTGGAGTGGCCTAATTATCTCCCAGCCTGGTCAGTGCACAGTTCTCCGGAGTGGCCTAGTTATCTCCCGGCCGGGTCAGTGCACAAATCTCTGGAGTGGCCTAGTTATCTCCCGGCCTGGTCAGTGCGCAGTTCTCCGGAGTGATATATTTATCTCCCAGCCTGGTCAGTACCCAGTTCTTTGGAGTGGCCTAGCTATCTCCCAGCTGGGTCAGTGCACAGATCTCGGGAGTGGCCTAGTTATCTCCCAGCCGGGTCAGTGCACAAATCTCTGGAGTGGCCTAGTTATCTCCCGGCCTGGTCAGTGCGCAGTTCTCCGGAGTGATATATTTATCTCCCAGCCTGGTCAGTGCACAGTTCTCTGGAGTGGCCTAGTTATCTCCCAGCCTGGTCAGTTTGCAGTTTTCTGGAGTGGCCTAGTTATCTCCCAGCCTGGTCAGTGCACAGTTCTCCAGAGTGGCCTAGTTACAGTATCTCTCAGTCTGGTCAGTGCCCAGTTCTTTGGAGTGGCCTAGCTATCTCCCAGCTGGGTCAGTGCTCAGATCTCTGGAGTGGCCTAGTTATCTCCCAGCCAGGTCAGTGCACAGATCTCTGGAGTGGCCTAGTTATCTCCCAGCCTGGCCTGTGAGCAGTTCTCTGGAGTGACCTAGTTATCTCCCAGCCTGGTCAGTGCACAGATCTCTGGAGTGGCCTAGTTATCTCCTAGCCTGGTCAGTGCACAGTTCTCCGGAGTGGCCTAGTTATCTCCTAGCCTGGTCAGTGCACAGGTCTCAGGAGTGGCCTAGTTATCTCCCAGCCTGGTTAGTGCACAGGTCTCTGGAGTGGCCTAGTTATCTACCAGCCTGGTCAGTGCACAGTTCTCTGGAGAGGCCTAGTTATCTCCCAGCCTGGTCAGTGCGCAGTTCTCTGGAGTGGCCTAGTTATCTCCCAGCCTGGTCAGTGTGCAGTTCTCTGGAGTGGCCTAGTTATCTCCCAGCCTGGTCAGTGCGCAGTTTTCTAACATATCCTGAATATTTTATTCTATCATGACAGTGCGTATACTAAATAATTACAAATAAATGAATACATAAATGATGCAAGAATAATGAGATCACTGTGTACACAGTGTTATGCCGAATTCTCACCTGCATTTATCAGCTCTGTTCCTTTTTTGCTGGTGAATGTTTCATTACTAGTGATCACATGGCAGCAGTAATATTTATTATAGAAACCCTGATATCTGTGTATGCGCAGTGAAGCATCGGTGGGGAAACTGACCAGCGAGTAGTTCTCATTGCGATTTGAGATGGAGATGTAAATTCGATATATATTATGTGAATGACATCCTTCCTCTGATTTGTACCAAATGACATACTGTACTGCCCCAGTGGCCTCCTGTGGGTAGTGGAAGGGGATGATGACCTCTTCTCCTGGGACAGCTATCAGCTCCTCCAGTTCAAATATGGACTTGTCACCTACAGAGATAATACAATGAGGACTAATTAGTAGGGATGGAAGAATAGATCTGGGCAATATGAAAATCAGCCAAAATTAAGAGACTCCAATTGACAAACTATTTCATGTCCTATCCTGATTTAGCTTTTAGCCACCTTGATATCCTCCTCCCCCTTCTCCTCCTCATCTTCTTCTTCCTTTCTTCTGCCTTTCTTCTTCTTCCTTCTTCTTCTGCTTCTTCTTCTTCTTCCTTCTCTCAGCTTGGAACTTCCTTTTCTGGGAAAATATGCCTGTGTTTGCTACAGTCAGGGCCGGTGCCACCACTTGGTGCAAGCCAATGGAGGGTGGCAGTTTAGAACCGGTCACCCCTTGGATGGAGGCGGGTCGTGCCAGCAATGGCCGCAACTCCCTCCCCTCAAGAGCGAGCTGCCGCCACATCACCCATTTCCCCCTCCCCAACCCTGGAGTTACTTAGCAACACCCGACAACCCCCTCCCCTGACGGCTGCAACACTGCCGCCCCCCACCCCTGGCAAACACCCCCCCCCCTGTGGAACACCACGGCGGCCTGCCGCCGCAATACCCGTTGCAGCACAGTTAGTGTAGTGTTTAGCACTACTGCCTCAAAGCACTGGGATCTTCTGTTCAGGTTGTTAATATGTCCTATTAGTAAAGAACAGCCCATACAGTACCAGCAGAATGTGAAATAGAGTTTATGCCAGACAGTATGGGCGAGATGTACTAAGTCATGAAAAGTAAATAAATGAAGAGTGCCTCTCAGCTCAGCCCTGGATAAATGAAGCCTGGGATGGACTCCTTTACTGGGGGGGTCTCCACTCCCCCAGGTACCCCGTCCAAGGCTGATCAGCCACGCTACTCATGGTACAGCTGGGGGACCTTATGTAAAAATTGTCTCCCAGTGTGGCTTGACACCGCAGGCTGTTGGAACCCGGTGCTGGTTTCAAAATATGGGGGACACCCAGATTTTTTGTCCCCTGTATTTTTGGAACAGGATCTGTCCAAGAGTCCGGGGCTGGTTTCAGAAATATGGGGGACCATTACACTTTTTGTCACCTGTATTTTTGGAACCACCGGGGCTGGTTATGCTCAGGAGGGGGGACCTCACGCCATTTAAAAAAATATATATATACTTTTACACATTTTTTAAGACTGCACCATGCACAGATCTCAATGATCTGTGCAGGGTTCTGGCAAATTCGCCTGTCAGAACCTGGTCTGCATGTTTGGCGATTTTTAGTAACATTTTCCCGTTTACGCATCTCATTAAATATGCGATTTGTATACTTTATAATGGGAAAACATCTGGATGCGAGTTCAGAATGTGCAAAATGGCGGCAAAATGCACATTTTCTGCTGTTTTTCACATCTCATCAAATATGCGATTTCAGAAAAATGTGCGATTTTGTCAGTTTTTTGCTGGAAAAAAATTGCAAAATGTCAGTTTTCGCATTAAATGCCACCCAACATGTCTAAAAAAGGGGCAGACTATGTTTCTATTTATGATTAATGTAAATTAATTGTTGTTGTTTACATTGCAGAATATCATTGAGTTGCTGAGGATAAGGAGGCATACCTGTATATGAAACATTAACTTTGCTTATTGTAGCCAATTGTAAACTGTTGTATGCTAACCTGAATAAATTTAAGGGAAAAGATTGGAAAATATCCTGCACAGTGGTACTAATAAAAGTACTAGCTCCAGTTTTGAGTGCCAAGCGAATTTGTCAAAATTGGTGTGAAAATTGGCAAGCAAACATTTTTATTCATCCTAATGCCCTGTAATGTTACCTTATATAGGAAATAGCATTTTTTTTAAACAATATTTTTCATTTGAATTTATATAACAAATGAGAGCGACGCCGGCATTTTCAGCGGGTATTTTGCACATCTCTCACAGATGTTGGCACTCAAAGGGTTATTATATACAGCATGTATTGTGAATTCACTTGCAAGGTTGTTTGACAATAGATTACTGATGTGGAAATAAAGTGTCCTCGATAACCTCTCGGAAGAGACTTTTCTGCGAAAATTCAAAGAACCAAAAACCACCCTAACATACAGTACTTACCTGTTGGTACGTTCTAAAGCAAAACCAAAATACTCACTTGGTTGTCACAAGTGTTAATAGAAATAATCAGAAGATACTTATAACCACTTGTAAGACATAGGCCCTTATTCTGGTTGGTGCGGCCAGAGCCGCACACGGGGCTCCGGCCGCACAAACCAATCCCCGCCCACCCTACGGATCGCCACGGCCGTCCGTACACGGACGGCTGGCGATCCGCATAAAAATGGTGGAGGCGTACGCCTCCACCATGGTGGGAGCTGCCCCCTGCATTCGATGGTCGTCGACCATCGAAGGCAGGTCCGCACGCCCCGGCAGCTCCCGCAAGCTGAGACCACACGGACAATCGTCCGTGTGGTAGCTTGTATGGGGGCTGAAAGCTGACATCCGGCGACGTCAGCTTTCCGCCCCCATGAGTTGCGTCATGCCCTCATTACCATGCATACGCCCCGCGTTTGCATGGGAACGCCCATGAAACGCGGGGCGTACACATAGGGAAATGAGGGCATGAAGCCTCTCACGCCCCTATACGCCCCCTTTGCGGCGGACGAAATACGTCTGCGGCGAAGTGGGCTGCACATGCGCAGATTGACCTCTGCGCATGTGCAGAGTAAAAACATCGGCGGTACGGCCGCACGCGGGCCGTACCGCACGAAGCAGAATAAGGGCCATAATTATGGGCTGAATCAGAATATTGACCAAAGTACGTACGTCCCAACTGACCCAATTTTTGTGGGACAGTCGTGTTTTTTTTAGGACTGGTTGCTGATTGGCTGGTGGCCCTAAAAATGACAACACCCACATGGGTTCCGGAATTTATTGTACACCATGTGCATGCAGCACAACCAGGGCCATCTTAGCGTATGGGTTCAATGAGTAGCTGCCCAAGGGCCCCCAATTCTAGGGGCCTTTGAGCAGGGGCAGATTGGGCTGTCAGCATCAACCTCCTGAGCTTCCAGAGAACCCAGGCAACATCTGTCAGCCTGCTGATTGGTGGATGGCTGGAGCTATCTACCAATCAATGTGCCATTCATTGTATGGAAGCAAGTGGAGAGAGGGTGCAGGACTGCTGGAGGGACATGTTATGATTTATTTAAAAACCAAACAAATCATATTAATGGATGGATAGGGGCCCAGTGCATTGCTTTGCCCATGGCCTACTATACTGTAAAGATGTCCCTGATCACTGCTAGTATCCATAGGGATCTGGGTAATCCTTTTATTTTTAATCACTGTATTGCCTATTGGAGAAGAGGATGGGATCTAGGCCAGGGATAGGTGAGTATGGATTTCTTCCCCCCACCCAATATAGCAGGATTCTTCTTCAGAAACGGACAAAGGCAGCACCAGTAACAAGATAAGTATACAGTACTAGTAAGCCAGCTTGAAGCAAATGCTTCTAAAGCTAGTAAGGCAGCTAATTGTACATGATTGCCTATGTGAGTGAGAGAGAGAGATGTAGTTTCACTGGTGCCTTGTTTCTCTATAAGACCTGGCGGCACCAGTTTGGGGCGGACCTAATTCGCCCCTTCAAACGTGGCTGTTAAAGGTGAAGCCTTAGCACAACAGGTATCCAGTGATTTCTAGGGAAAACAATAGATTTAGCTGTTACAGTAAGGTACTGTGACCTTTTCCTTACATTGGTCACAGGAAGGTTTTTGTTGTTCCCATATTCTATTCATACATCCAGTCCCCGGTCATGTGATCTGCATCCTCATCTCTATGCTCTTGGTTACTGTCAGTAACTTGTGTCAGTCCTGAGTCTTACTGTATATTCTGTTTAGTTTTACTCATTTGTTATTTCTGATCATCCTTCAACTGCTCCAGGTAACCTTATTGCTCTAGTACCCTGTTCTATCCTTATAGAACAGGAGCTCATCCTAACAAGCTGAAATAGTTGCTGATTAGTGAGACCCTAATCTGCTTTCCACTTTCTATACTTCCATAGTCACTTGTTTTTAACAAAACCCCTGCCTGCTGGCTGTGTAATGCATAGGGGGTTATTCTGGTTCACTCGCAAAGGCAAAATCACTCCCTAATGGACAAAACCATGTGCACTGCAGGTGGGGCTGATGTAACATGAGCAGAGAGAATTAGATTTGGGTGGGGTTTGTACTTCAAACTGAGATCTATATTGCAGTGTCAAAATAAAGCAGCCAGTATTTACCCTGCACAGAAACAATAAAACGCCCAAATCTAACTCTCTCTGCACATGTTACCATCAGCCCCACCTGCAGTGCACAGGGTTTTGTCCATTAGAAAGTGATTGTGCCTTTCCGAGTGAACCAGAATAACCCCCATAGTCTGAGGGTAAAAGTTGATGTACTTTAAGATTGTGCAAGAGACAGCAGCAGAGCACAATATCGACAGAAGAATAGCAGACAGTGGCATAGCAATGGCTGCAGCCCAAGCGGTGGCTTGGGGGACCCGGCGCTGTGGGAGTCCATGGTCTCTGCAGATTCTAATGGGTCTGATTGTGTGTATGGAATCTGCTGAAAATGTCACTTCAGATATGGCCACCGCTTTGGAGGAGACATAACTACCTGGCAATGAGCATGTAACCCACTGGTAACCAACAAAAACCCCTGGCAAAAAAAAAAAACACCTGGAAATGAGCATGAAACTCTAGCAACAAGCATGTAACCCCTGGCAACAAGCATGGAACCCCTGACAAATGTATGGAAATGGGGGGGGTTGCCAGAATTTGTATTGGCAGGGCATAGCAACATTTTTAGTTACCCCACTGGAGAAAGCTAAGCTAAAGTGCTGGCTTCATTCTCCGATTGCACCTGTCTAACTGACACATTTTGGGTCTAACAACAACTCTTTTCAATGGCAATAGTTGAAATCCAAAACTGATGTTCCTTTTATAGCTTGTGGCGGTGAATGGGGTATACGCACGTTTGAGATGCTCCCTCACCCCATTCTCGGCAATGGATGCGTGAGTGTGTGAGACGCTCCACCATCCATGTCCGCCGGGTCACCATCCACCAGATACCAGCAGATGGCACTCCGGCAGAGACACTTATCTGTATTTAATAATTGTTAATACATGAACAGGTATAAAGCCTTAAAAATAACTAATTAAAATCGATAATTCGTAATATCCACCAACCAGAATAAATAAGTGATAAAGTTACCAAGTGTAGTGAAACGCGTTAGTTGGGTTACTGTTGTTCCACCATCCACCTGTTCCCAGATCACTGACAGAACCAGCTCCGCCACTGTTTTGGCTGCATCTGTATATTCACTGGTAAAGGACACATCTGGTAAAACCAGATCCGGATGTAGTCTTCATCAGGATACTGAGGTCTAACATTGTACAAACATACAAAACAGCATAGACAAGGTCTATACCATCATAAAGGAGTTCTGGACAATAATAAACATGAGCCACGGAGTCCCAGTAAATCAAACAGAACAGAGGGTCCGAAGAGAACAGACAAGACTATTCCATTTTATCCATGTACAGTACATCACATGCCCATCTGTTTGCTGTCACAGCATTTCCTTATTTCTATTACTAAGTATTTTGTCATCTAACTTCCTATTAGTTGGAATCAGATGACAACAATACAGTACATCAGAATAGCTTCCTGTATATGAATACTTCAGTACCTATCCTATATTCAGTCTCCTTACCACCGTGTACAAGGAACATGCGGCTGTTTATTTTTCTTTTTTACTGTTTCCAAGGTAAGAGAGAGATTTGAGAACCTTACTAGATTGTAAGCTCCTCCGAGCAGGGCCCTCGTCCCTCCTGTTGTCAAAGCCCACTTCTCTTCACATGTCACTCACAGGTCTCCTATACTCCAACACTCAGTGACCATCTTCGTCTGCATACCCATCTCCATCATTGGCCTCAAGCCTCTAGTTGTATGTTGATTGAGTCCTCACAACTTACATTTAAGCTGTAATGTGTACTGATCTGTGGCGCTCTTTATTTGTACTGTATTTTTGTTATTTATTCAATGTTATGCCAAGCTTTGTCTCCCTGTATTGTTCCTTTGTACGGCGCTGCAAAACACTTGTGGCGCCTTATAAATAAAATTATAATAATAATAACCTCTTAATGATGATGTTGAGGATTATATGTATGATAATGATTTGATGAAGATGATATGTAGAATTGTGAAGAGTAACATAACTTAGATGGTAATAATGATTATGTTGAGGATGATGATAATAATGATGATTAGGATAATATGGTTGATAATGATGGTGATTATGAGGATATTATAGTCGATGGTGATACTGATATCGTTGTGAATGATAGAGACGACAATGATAATTATATTTTTGAGATGATATGGATGGGTGGCCAATCCCGGGATCGATGGGATACTGGGATTTGGCCCCAAAATTGCCGGGATTTCATTCCCGGGATTGGAGTTTCCAATCCCGGGATTTCGGGCATGTACAGTCTAATGCTGGGGAGCGTCTGTGCACCCACTCAGATGCTGTCCGGCTGTTCCCGATACCATGCCTGTGGCTCTGCGCAGCATGATGGCAGAGGTCATGCTGTGCCGGCTGCATCACCGCTATCTGCCCACTTCTGCCATCCCCATGCACACCAGGCCGCCCGCTTTAGGAGGCACCTGGCTCTAGCTGTATCGTACACCCCTGCCTCCCACTCCGCTCTGGCCGCAGCTGCACCGGTGATTGAATGTGCATCGTGGACACTTTCGGGCATTTTTTTTAATTTAGGAATGCCAATCCCGGAATTCCAGGAATCGCGTTATTGAGCATTTTTCAATCCCAAATCCCGGGATTGAAAAAATGCCCCGGGATTGGAATCCCTAATGATAAGGATATTAAGGATGGTAATGATGTTGATTAGGATAAAGTGACGTTGAGGATTATATGGAGGATGATGATAATAATGATGATGATAAAGGTGACGTTGAGAATGATAAGGATGATAAAGGTGATGTTGAGGATGATATGGATGATGATAATGGTCATGATGAGGATGATATGGATGATTATAATGGTGATGTTGAGTATGATATGGATGATGATAATGGTGATGTTAAGGATGATGATACTGATGTTAATGATGATAATGGTGATGTTGAGGATAATATGGATGATAATGGTGATGTTGAGCATGACACTGATGATGATAATGGTGATGATGAGGATGATATGGATGATGATAATGGTGATGATGAGGATGATATGGATGATAATGGTGATGATGAGGATGATATGGATGAGGATAATGGTGATGTTGAGGATGATATGGATGATGATAAAGGTGATGTTGAGGATGATATGGATGATGATAATGGTGATGATGAGGATGATATGGATGATTATAATGGTGATGTTAAGGATGATGATACTGGTGTTAATGATGATAATGGTGATGTTGAGGATAATATGGATGATAATGGTGATGTTGAGCATGACACTGATGAAGATAATGGTGATGATGAGGATTATATGGATGATGATAATGGTGATGATGAGGATGATATGGATGAGGATGATATGGATGAGGATAATGGTGATGTTGAGGATGATATGGATGATGATAATGGTGATGTTGATGATGATGATAATGGTGATGTTGAGGATAATAGGGATTATAATGGTGATGTTGAGGATGACATGGATGATGATAATGGTGATGTTAAGTTACACGGTGTCCATGTCAACACCAAAAAAACATGAAAAACTCATGTCGACCTTTGTAGACTTTTTTAATGTCAACTTTTTGAATGTGTCTACCTTTTGACTTGACCTTTTGAACCTATCGACCTTTGACTATCAATCATTTGACCATGTCGACCTTTTGATTGTAGACCTAGACACTGTAGATCTAAGAGACCAAACCTGGCAAACAGATGCTCTGTGACCAATGGGAGATGTCCAAGACAGTAATGCAGCACCTATAGACTCTGTGTGACTGTGTGACATATTGGAAACATACTGGAAGCTAATTGGATCATTTCTGTCTGGGATTTATTACAGGGCTCAGCTGCACTTCAGGTATTATATGTGTCCATCAGCCAAAAACCGTCACAGTGACGGAGCATGGGAACATCACCATCCCCTGCACATTTTCCTATGATAAGGACCAAGGGCAGGATGCACAGTACAGAGTTCGCTGGGGGAAGCCTGAAGGTTCATACTGCTCCAATATCATTGAGGAGATCATTGACGCTGATGGGAACGGTAAAGGCCAATATGAAGGGAGAATCTCCAGGGTGCAGGATCCTAATAACAGACAGAGAGAATCGATCAGACTCACTGGACTGCAGCCGTCCGATGGTCCCATCATCTGCTGCAGAGTATCTCATATTAATTCCATTGACAATTACTGGAATAGTGAATACGGAACCTTTCTCCACTTTACAGGTAAAGATTCATTTTTAACCATCTATACAGGTACTAGACGTCTACAGGAAATCAGGTGGTTATTTATTGGTGTATACAAGTGGTACAGTATGTCTATAATTATTACATGCTACTAAGCAAGATGCAGCACAGAGGCCCGATTCAGAGGTGGACGCTGTGACGATGTTGGAGCAGTTGGGCAATGTTATACAGAGTGGCACTGCACCTGTCTTGTGTTGCTTTAACGGCACATTTGTGAAATTGGATATCCATGGCTTGGCGCTAAACCTCTTCTTCCTCCTTATCAGACACAAATGCAAACTGAATGAGGACAAATCTGTTTATTTTGCATGGCGGTCACTGATTTTTATTTTGCATAGCGGTCACTGATTTTATTGTGCATGGCGGTCACTGATTTTTATTTTGCATGGCGGTCACTGATTTTTATTTTGCATGGCGGTCACTGATTTTTATTTTGCATAGCGGTCACTGATTTTATTTTGCATAGCGGTCACTGATTTTATTTTGCATAGCGGTCACTGATTTTATTTTGCATAGCGGTCACTGATTTTATTTTGCATAGCGGTCACTGATTTTATTTTGCATAGCGGTCACGGATTTTATTTTGCATAGCGGTCACTGATTTTATTTTGGATGACCATTATCCTCAAGTCGAATAACAACTCATTTGTTGTGGGTTTCTGTTTTTGGAAACAGGTGGAATAATTATTGACACAAAAAAAAGTAACTCACCTGTGCATGAGTCAGTGAAGACAATGTACAGTACGCAGTAGGCCTTCGCAAGCCTTGCTAGTGAAGGAATCTTGCTTCTCTTTCCTTCACTTGCCATTTGCGAAGTGATTGACAGGAATCCGCCGTCTCCGGACTACTTTGGTGGAGTTGCTACACACTCACAGTGGGTTTATCAAATGGCAGAGATCATCGATAGTTTCCTTACAGTCTGTGCTGCACTTACTGCTATCCTCCAGATGGCAGACACAAGACTCCCCAGGCCCACTTACAGAAAATCTCGTCCCATGGGCCAGAGTCTGTACATCTATGCATGTCCGTCATAGAAACACCTGCTATTGGATCAAACATGGGTAGATGGCTCAAAACCTCCCCAAAGGGGAGGATAGTGGTTTATGAAAAGGGTCATTGCCTCGACTCTTGACACGCCATTGAGGGTGTGGTTCCACTCAGGTCCCTTGCAGGGGGTGATGCTAGAAGAATGCACAAACTTTCATGCCTGGCTCCAGTGTAAAATACAGTTTTGTTTCCGAAGGATTGTCTTTCCATCTCATGAGAGTGGGGAGCTGTCACCTTTCCCCTGATGTTTTAAAGAAGTTAGTCTCCACCAGTGGTGCAAGTATAAAAAATGTCTCAGTGGTACTGTGCCGCGCGCCGAAAAATGGGTGTGGTTAGGGGCATGGACATATGACACAGGGGGAGTGGCTACATGACAAAACTTTAAAACACAATGACATTTCTGTTTGGGCTTGTGCTCATATATGCCCCCACAGTGCCAGATATCATTTACCCCCACAGTGCCACACATATATTCCCCCACAGTGCTAAGTATGCCCCCAGTGCACAGTGCCACACATGCCCCCAGTGCCAGATATGCCCCCACAGTGCCACACATATGCCTGACAGTGCCACTCAGTACCAGATATGCCCCCACAGAGCTAGGTATGCCCCCACAGAGCCAGATATGCCCCCAGTGCCAGATATGCCCCCACAGAGCTAGGTATGCCCCCACAGTGCCAGATATGCCCCCAGTGCCAGACATATGCCCCCACAGTGCCAGAAAGGCCCAAGTGCCAGATATGCCCCCACAGATCTAGGTATGCCCCCACAGTGCCAGATATGCCCCCAGTGCCAGACATATGCCCCCACAGAGCTAGGTATGCCCCCACAGTGCCAGATATGCCCCCAGTGCCAGATATGCCCCCACAGTGCCAGATATGCCCCCAGTGCCAGACATATGCCCCCACAGAGCTAGGTATGCCCCCACAGTGCCAGATATGCCCCCAGTGCCAGATATGCCCCCACAGAGCTAGGTATGCCCCCACAGTGCCAGATATGCCCCCAGTGCCAGACATATGCCCCCACAGAGCTAGGTATGCCCCCACAGTGCCAGATATGCCCCCAGTGCCAGATATGCCCCCACAGAGCTAGGTATGCTAAAGGGGGGTATAAAAGAGCTGTCTGAGTGCTACGGTGGACACATCTGATGGCCTCTCCCCAATGCTGCACTGAGTTGTTAACAAGAGCTGTACATTGTGCAGCCGGGGAAAAGGTCTGGTAGTTGAACAGGGTGTTAAGAGCTGTGGTCCACTGTAAACATTTGGCAATAGTAGGAGGTAAAGGGTAGGGAGCCACACCAGCATCAGACTACATATATACGCTGTAAGCGCTGGCAATCTGTCAGGGGGGAGAAGGCTGAACTTACGTTCTGTAGTTCCCAGTTAGACAGGGGAGTGGAAGAGCTGTCTCTGCTGTTGCCGGAGAAGAGCGGCAGCCGGGGGAAGAAGTGCCGCCCACTTTCGGCCCCATCCAGCCAGAGGATATGCGCCGAGCTGACACTGCCTGTAGCAGCCGCACATAAGCCCCGGAGAAGAGGTGCCGCCCACTCTGCCGCTCGCTCCGCCCACGCAATGCTGCCCAGCCAGGAGATATCTGGGGGATTGCCGGGAGAGCCGCAGCTCACTAGCAGAGTGACAGCACCCCAAAGAAACTCAGCTGTGGCGGGGCGGCAGAGGCCACGCCCCCCGCCACTTACATATGCGCGCATGCGCATTATGCAGTTCGGGGGATATTTGTTATGGCGGTACGGGGTACCGACACAATATGTTTTACCGGTACGCCGTACCACCCCGTACCGCCATACTTACACCCCTGGTCTCCACGAGACTGACACTTAGCTATCACACTGTTGAAGTTGAGGGTGATTTTCAGGCCGGAATTGGCATTCCAGACGTATCGGATGTCTTCCAAACAAGAGTCTTCAATTTAAAGGTGGATTTCCTGAGCTGTCAGTTTTCTTACGTATTGCAGAGGGTATACAAGGGCTAGTTTAGAGTAAAGCAGAAATAGTTAGAGCATCTCAGGTTACAGGGTTCCTTTGTAGGTTCCTATCAGTCTGGGGGACCTCCAATCTGATGTACAGGTTCCCTTCATTCCCAGATCAATGCCCGTTGGCTATATGCAGCTGGGGCCTGCTACAACATTTTGGTAGAGTACTTTTCTTGGGGCTCCCCTGGAAAGTTTAACTCCATGACTCCCCACTCTTTCTGGTTGTGGCCCTGCCTGCAATAAGGGCTTAAAAAGGGTTTGTGACTTTCTTCTCTGAAAGGCTCAGTTTTCATCTTTGATTATCCTTTTTTTCAATAGGTTTGGCTTGATTACCTACTGTAAGTAGGTTCTTTCAGCTGGCTTTCATTCAGCCACATTTTGTACCCTAGGTGGCCCAGGGGGTCTTTCCTTGGGCTGTTGGATGCTTCTGGTGTTCACCTTTATGAACTCTTTTGTTCAGTGATTCTTCTTTGCTTAGGGGAAGACTATATTTCTGTAGCCATAGCTTTGGCTAGGTGAGTCTTTGATTTGTATGCTCTTTCCTGTCACTTTCCCATCTTAGGTTCTTCACCTGGATAGAGTGGTCCTCGGAATCCAGTAGGGTTACCTTCCCTGTGGTGTGGATTTCACAACAGCCTAAGAGCTTGTTGTTCCGACCTTCCTAGGGGTCTGGACCCTCTTCAAGAGTGGTCTTTCTGAGGTTCATGTAGTCCATCCGGGAATATGTCCTTTGTACCATGGCATTCCGTAAAGCAGTTGCCCTCCATTGTTCTGTGTGATTTCCATAGGTATATTTGGCCTGTGACTGACCTTCATATTTGGCGTTGCTCTGTCAATTGGCAGGTTTATATGGACTCCTTTTTTTCCAGTTCCAGCTGGGTTGAGAACTTCATCCACTCAGTCCGTAGGTGTCTCATGGACTGTTCTGGGTGGTGCTAGACCAGAAAAGATTTGTAGAGTGGTGATTTAGTTGTCCGCTAATATATGATTGCGTTGTTACGCATTTGATATTTTTTGCTTCTTCAAGCCTCTGCCTTCAGGCAGGGAGTTATTAGCGCAGTTCAGGTACCTCCCCACAGAGCCGGCCCTAACCAATATGACGCCCTAGGCAATATTTTGGCTGATGCCCCCTAGCAATGCCTCTCACCCAGCACCCCTCTCCCAGCAAAGCACCATCACCCAACCCAGCAGAACAGATCATCACTACACTATATACCCCCCTATACTCCGCACTACATCACTAAATGATATAGCCCCATACTATATACCCAATATACTCTGCACTACATTATATACTCCTATACTCTGCACTACATTGCTACACTATATACCCCTATACTCCATCACTACACTATATACCCCTATACTCTGCACTACATCACTACACTATTTACCCCTATACTCCACACTACATCACTACAGCCACATGCTGCCCATATGCTGAACTAAATTACTGAACTGTGACTGCACTACATGCCACATGATCTTACCGTGACGTAGTCTTGTCTTCTATCTGTCCACCAGAGAAAGGACTGGCTAAGGGCTGGAAGTGGGCGGGGTCTGGAACTCCCATCCTGGACAGAGTAGCGGGGAAGCAGGGACTGGCTGGCTGAGGGGAAGAAGGGTGCAGGGCCTTGTCCTCTGGCCTAGGACACAGATGGGAAGGAGCAGGGAAGCAGGACGGTAGTGGGACTAGCTAAGTGGTGGAAGGGGACGGAGCCTGGACCTCCGGTACAGTAGAGGGGAAGCGGGAATTGGCTGGCTGAGGAAAAGAAGAGGGTGGGGACTAGTCCTCCTGCAGAACAGAGTGGGTTATAGGTGCAGGTTGAGAGTGAGAAGACTCCACCCAGGGCTGAAAGGGGCTGGCCATGTTCTTCTAAGGACTGGAAGGGGACTTACAGAGACAGAGAGAGGAAGAAAGGGTGGATCTTTCCTGCAAATGCTGGAGTGGTCCAGTGGTCCTGTTCTCTCCTTCACCCGACTGCAGCGCAATCAATACTGTGACCTGCGTCAGGAGGATCCTGCTTGGGTGGATAGTCAGCTGTGGCCGACAGCAGCATGTTCAGAAAAGCAGGGAGAGTGCCTATGCACTATGCAGCGCATACAGTGCCCCGCTCTCCGCATTCTTGCCACAGATCCACTGTTGTAACTGCACGTGCATGCTGCAGAGAATTTTTTTTTTAATGACTGGGGGGCACGTGCCCGGATCCCCCCTAAATCCATTGCGTCCGCCCGCCAGACTCAGCGTGTTGCAGATGCATCACTGCCCCAGGACCTCAGGGAGCAGCACCGCTGACTCTGAGCAGCCGCTACGGCGCAAAAGTGGGCTAGCAGGCGTTCGCCGGGCAGGCAGTGTGTATTTAAGTGGCAGCGCTGACAATCGGTTGTCGCCCCTAGGCATAGGCTGACGCCCTAGGCAATTGCCTAGCCTGCCTATTCCTAAGGTCGGCTCTGCCTCCCCACCCTTAGGGTGTTGATTTAGGACAGGGGTGGCCAAACCTGTCCTCAAGATCTACCAACGATGCATGTTTTCCAGGCAACCTATGGATCTATAGTAGAAATGAATGCAGCAGGTTTGAAAATGTGACCGTTATTGACTACAGCTGTGCAACAGCTAGGTGATCTGGAAAACATGGAAAGTTGGTAGATCTCGAAGACTTGTTTGGCCACGCCTGCTTTAGGATGTCCCAGCGTCTGCCCTGTGTCTCCCATGGAGCAAAGAATAATAGGAGATTTACTGTAGGTCTTACCAGTTAAATACTTTCTACGAGATCCATAGAAAACACAGGGATCCCTCCCTGATCCACCTGCTTAGACTGTCTATTTCTAAGTTGCATTGTCACGGGTCACCTATTGTGTGGACTGATGTGTGTGTCCCTGTCCATGTGGGACTGGACTGTTGAGTGGAACCTCTTCCTTCCTTCCTTGCTCCTGCCTTGGCTTGCTAACTAAAAGTGAAAGCTAGCTAATTTGGGTAGGCTAGAGGGGAGGAGGGGCCTGGGCTGCCTGGAGGCAAAATTTTAACCTGTTTGGAGGGTACATTGACATTTGTGGGTGTGGGGGTGTGTGCGTGTGTGTTGTTTAGGTGTGTGTGTGTGTGTACAATAGTATAGTAGGGTGTTTTTGAGTCAGCAGCTCCCCATTGGCAGAGGTCATGACACAGGAAAACAGGAGGCTGGGTAGTGATAGGGGTGTGTGGGCATAAGGGGGATTAAAGATGAGGGTGGGGGACACTGTGCAGCTTCTGCCAGTGGGTGAGGGTCAAGTGTGGCAGCACAGGAGTACAGGACGGTGGCACTGAGTCAGTGTCTCCTCCTACTGGGTGGGAGTTAGGGTGCATGAGAGCAGGAGGCTGGGCTATGAGGCATGATAGGGGCATGTGGGCAACACAGCGTCAGCGACTCCCCAGTGGTGGAAGTTACGGTTCAGGAGAGCAGGAAGCAGGGTAGTGATAGGGGTGTGTGGGTATGAGGGGGACTTCAGCTTTTGCACTGGTGCAGAGGTGGGTGGGGGACACTGTGCAGCTCCAGCCAGTGGGTGAGCATCCAGCATGCCAGCGCAGGAGTACAGGACGGTGCCCCTGAGTCAGTGTGTTCTCCCACAGCGAGGCCGTAAGGGTGCATGAGAGCAGGAGGCTGGGCGGTAAAGCATGATATGGGAATGTGGGCAACACAGGGTGAGCAGGTCCCCACTTGCGGAAGTTACGGGGCAGGAGAACAGGAGGCAAGGCAGTGATAGGGGTGTGTGGGCATGAGGAGTAGTAAAGGTTTTTGGCTGTTGCAGAGTAGGAAGACTGTATAGGAGATTGGCGCTCTGACTCTCTGCCGGCAGCCAGGTCGAGTGTGTCCAGACTCAATGGTAGACGTAGTAAAAAAGGGGCTTGACCAGCGCTCTGGCTCTGAAGTGGTAGCCCAGCAGGTTGCTAGGGGATTCCTAATGCCTCTGATCTGATGAGGGTGGGTGCAAATGATGCCTTTATCCTCAACATGGAATGCACTAATCATAGGAACTCTATCATGTGCATTTACAGTAAAATTCGCCAACTAGAAAACGTCTGCTGACATAGCACGCAGCATATGATGGACAGAACTTTAAACCAATGGACGCTACCCTCTAGGGGGAGTGTCCGAGAGACAACTCCTTAAATACAATGAAAGAAGCACACAGAAACATCCTTGAAAAAGGCCCCATAGGGGTTGAAACGCGTTGGAGCACAGTCCACACACAGCCACACAACAGCAGTCTCCTCCCCACCGGGAGTCGAGCCCGCGATACTCCAGTGTCTCACTCACCCCGCGAACATTCAGCAGCGGGACCCGGAAGTAAGCCTGACACTGTTGTAGTGAAGCGGCATCTACACTAGTGCGCCTGCACGGCTGTGCAGACACCAGCAGGAGAAGACAGACACAGTGCGACGTGGGACGGTCGGAGAGGAGATCCTTCCAGGGTATCAGGTACGTGTAAGGTGCACCGCTAGGACCACAGGACGGGCTGGCTCCGGGCGACACTTCTGCACTTTCCATGACCCCCCTTGTGACTCACTTCCATCAACCATCAGCCGAAGCTTTGTATTAACTTTCACCCGTGACTGTTCATCATTCTGGGCACACGGACCACGTTCACCGCAGGAGGTGAAGTGGCATCTGCCCAGAACACTTCCCTGTGTCCAGCACAGAGTGAGACAAATATAGTTCTAAAATAAGTGCGCGATTAAAGACACTTGTGCAGCTGTGTTCAAAACCACAATTAGGTATACATCGAACAAGATACCATAGGGATAGATAGAGAGCAAAAATGGTGGTGATTTTGAAAGATAGCGCTCAGTGTGTAACATACAAGGAACGATACAAAATTAATTATATCACCATTAAACAGCACTGCTTCCAAATGAGATGCTGGCAGGGTTTAGATGAAACCTGTAGAAATAACCTCCCTTTCACAGGATATGTGACAAGGGGGTACAATAAAGGAAAAGCAAATAGTGCAAATTAACCTTTTAAAACAGGGGGTTTTTAATAAAAGTCCACACTTACAACTGGTAGACAGTAAAACAGCATTGGATAGATTCCACAAAGGCAGATACAGCAAACAGGTGAAGATGTAATGGCGTGTAGATCCTCTTCAAAAGTCCATGACCGACCCGTCCGGAACAGGGGAACCAGAGACCAGGGGATAACACGTCACTGCCGGCTGTCAGCAAACCAGGGAATCCTCCATAAAAGACACTCAACGCGTTTCAAATAAAATTCTTCCTCAGGAGTGTATAATGTCCATAAAGGGAACATGTCCCTATATATAGTCCTTGCGGATAGTGTACACACTTGTGCACGCTTCCACATTGATTACCCAGCCGGATTTCCCGTATCGCGTCACCGGAACCAAGATGGCCGTGCGTGTCACGGGCTTAGTATGGAACGCGGAAGTGAAACCAAGCCGGTTTGACGCGGCGATCGCTATTCCTTCAAAACAAATGCTGGGAGTTGTCAATCATGTAGTTCCGTGTTCAGAAAGCTCCGGCCATCTTGTTTCTAAGTGAACATTTAAAATAGACATAAAATTGATTCTTTCTAAAAGAAAAGGAAAAAACATGTCAATAAAATATAATGGGTTGATAATATCAACATAAAAAAGAATGATAGTAAAGAAAGACATGAATGGTGGAGCGACCTAGCCTACAGCAGAAATGGTTTAAGCTCGAATTCACCGTTGAGGCCCTGTGGAACCAGGGTCCTCAAACGGTGAATCCACTTCATCTCCGCCTTAGAGAGCCACACCTCCATATCACTGTATCTCCAACTAGGGAGTATTTGCTCTATACCCCAGAAACTTTTTAATTTTCCAGGATAGGATCCATGATGGTCTTTAAAGTGGGCAGAAACTGTGTGGTTGATTAAGCCTTTTTTAATATTGTATACATGCTCCGCAAGGCGGATTTTCATCTGTCGGGAAGTTTTCCCGACATATGTCAGTCCACACTCGCACTGCAGAGCATATATAATTCCTTTGGAGTGGCAAGTGATGAAGTTATTGATTTTGTAGGTTTTGCCATTAATTGCAAAATCTATTTTCTTTCTTTCATCACTTTTAACAGTTTTGCACATTAAGCATGTACCGCAACGGTGGAAACCATTTGTCCTGGTGCTCTTTCTTATGGCGGTTTCTGATGAACTTTTGACCAGATGGTTGCGTAAAGTAGGAGCCCTCCTATAAATAAAGCTTGGTTTTTCAGGCAATATTTTGGATAGCACCGGGTCTCTATGTAGCAACTTCCAATTATTCCTGAAAACCTTCTCTATCTCTCTATGTCTAGAATTATATTGGCTAATAAATGAGAATTTATGAATATTGTCTTCCTCTTTGTTTTTTTGGTTTTATTCTTAATAAATCAGTTCTATCTATTTCTGATAATCTTACTAATGATTTTTGTAAGGACTCCTCTGGGTAGCCTTTAGCTACTAGTCCTTCTGTGACCTCCTCAAGTTGTTTCTCACGGATCTCTGGGTCTGTACAGTTACGTTTGATCCTTGTATATTGGCCATAAGGGATCGCATTAAGCCAATTGCAGTGATGTTCACTGTTAATATCGATGAAGCTGTTTGAGTCCGTAGGCTTACGGTATGTTTTGGTCTTAAGAATATTACCGTCAATATAAATGACCAAATCCAAAAAGGACAATGATTCTTTACTCCAAATAAAACTTAAAATTATAGAGAAAGTGTTAAGATTAAGTGAATTAGAAAAAGAAATTAAATCAGATAAATCCCCATGCCAAATAAAGAAAATGTCATCGATGAAACGGTGCCAGGACACCAGATCCGCCACCAGCCCGCCACCTGGCCAGATGTTTTGCTCCTCCCAGAACGCCATGAAAAGATTGGCGTAGCTGGGGGTGAATCTGGTGCCCATCGCCGTTCCAACGCATTGCAAATAATAACTGCCCTCATGAAAAAAATAATTGTTTGTCAAAATAAACAAAATACTTTCCAAAATAAATTCCTTAAGTGGCTCCTTCAGGTTACTTTTATTCAGAAAGAAAGAGACAGCTTCTAGGCCCTTTTCATTAGTGATCACTGTATATAAAGTGCTGACATCAGCAGATCCTAGTATGTAGCCTTCTTCCCATGTTACAGTTGATAGTTTCCTTAACATATCGCTAGTATCCTTTAAGTATGCTTTTGTATCACATACTAGTGGACATTATACACTCCTGAGGAAGAATTTTATTTGAAACGCGTTGAGTGTCTTTTATGGAGGATTCCCTGGTTTGCTGACAGCCGGCGGTGACGTGTTATCCCCTGGTCTCTGGTTCCCCTGTTCCGGACGGGTCGGTCATGGACTTTTGAAGAGGATCTACACGCCATTACATCTTCACCTGTTTGCTGTATCTGCCTTTGTGGAATCTATCCAATGCTGTTTTACTGTCTACCAGTTGTAAGTGTGGACTTTTATTAAAAAAACCCTGTTTTAAAAGGTTAATTTGCACTATTTGCTTTTCCTTTATTGTACCCCCTTGTCACATATCCTGTGAAAGGGAGGTTATTTCTACAGGTTTCATCTAAACCCTGTCAGCATCTCATTTGGAAGCAGTGCTGTTTAATGGTGATATAATTAATTTTGTATCGTTCCTTGTATATGGTTACACACTGAGCGCTATCTTTCAAAATCACCACCATTTTTGCTCTCTGTGTCCAGCACAGGCCAAACAAGGCTGTGATACATTCCGTACCCCACTAACAGACACTTTTCCCTCACTTACCCCACATGCGTGTATGCTATTAATACATCCATGTTAAATGCCCAATAAATATTTGTTTTATCAGCACACTTAGTGTGGTCATCCATTCAGTGGCATCATTTGCACCCACCCTTATCAGATCAGAGGCATTAGGGATCCCCTAGCAACCTGCTGGGCTACCACTTCAGAGCCAGAGCGCTGGTCAAACCCCTTTTTTACTATGTTACAGAGTAGGGATGGCCATTGGTGCAGACGCACCCCCGCCATTGCCGTGAATCGCGGGAGAGGGGGTGCCGTGAATCGCGGGAGAGGGGCGTGAATCATGGGAAGGGGGGTTGCGGGGGTCCACGAATTGCGGGAGGGGGGTTGTGGGGGTCCGGGAATCACAGGAGGGGGCGCAAATCGCAGAAACGGGGAGTCGTGCGGCGCTGCCGTGAATCTGGGGGGCATGAATCGCGGGAAGGGGAGGTCCACAAATTGCGGGAGGGGGGTTGTGGGGGCCCGTGAATCGCGGGAGGGTGCGCGGGGGTGCCGTGAATCACAGGAGGGGGGTCAGGGGGTCATGAATCAAGGGAGGGGGTGTGAATCGCAGGAAGGGGGGGTCGCGGGGGTTAGCGAATTGTGGGAGGGTTGTGGGGGTACGTGAATTGCGGTAGGCCGGGCCGCAAATCACGGGGTCGTGGGGGGGCCGCAAATCGCGGGAACGGGGGGAGGGGGCTTCTGTCATCTGCAGTCCCGGCGTCTGTCATCTGCAGTGTACAGCCGCTGGGACCGTGATCTAGCATCTAGCAACCCATAGAAGATGGGGGCATGGGCAGTACCGAAGACGATACTGTACATGTGCCGGTCCCCTGCCTGTGATGGGTAGCAGATCAGTGGGGATGGGGTCTGGTGGCGGGGGGACCAGAGGCGGCAGCGGAGGAGGGAGTGGCATCACAGCCTCCCTCCTAATCTGGGGTTGGAACCGCCGCTGTTTATAATAGATACATTTATAGAGTTATGATCCACTGACCCATGCGCTAGGTACTGTCCCATGCGATACACACAGACCCATGCTCTAGGCACTGACCCATGCACACCATCCCCAAATAAGATCCAGCCCAATACAGTTATTGGTCTCACTCTGGGGCCTATTTCTGAAATAAAATTTTGGATATCCCCAGAAAATACGTTTCAGCTATTACTTGGATCTGACTTGTGGGTATTAATACATTATGGTTATACATAATCAGTATTTCTCTAGCTTTCCTTAAGGAAGCTATCACAGCTGTCTCACTTGATTTATGTTTAATATAATCTGTTACAGGATTAGCAGAAGAGCCGCGTCATATAGGAAATCTTCTAGTGATCATCCGTTCTGTCGCTGGGCTGATCATTCTGCTCATCCTCTGTGGGATCCTGGTTTACTCAAAGATAAAAGGTGAGATGACGGAACAGGCTCCTCTTTTCCACTGTAATACAGTAATACTGTAAGGTTATTACAGTAACCCAATTCCCAAGAATCTCTGATATCTCTGACACAGATTGCCCAACATTTCCTTTTGAGTACACACACATTTAAAACTTTTGGAAACAGGGTATTGTGGATTTCTGAGTGCAATAAATTAAAAAGGTGCAGCCCACTATACCATGGAAGGGGATACCCCCGTCCCCCGAAGGCAATGGGTACAACAAGAAATGGTCTAGTGTGGCGCAACCCTTTTAAACAATGTTATGGACACTTAGTTTGATGAAAACGAGTTTTATTTACATAAGACAAGATAAAAATATTCCATAAAAGACAAATGAATAATAATAAAAGTGGACTGATACAATACTTAAGGAAGTGCACTCTGTATTTTCTGGGTACAATATCAAGTGATATCTCACCATGTGTACATACTGCAGTGGGCTATGCTTAGGGTCAAGACTGCGGCACCACTGCAGTAGGCTTGAATGGGTGAATCCCCCAGTCGATAAAGTGCAGGTGCTTCCAGGAAGTAAAGTGCGTACAGTCAAAGTGATCCTATGCCAAAATGCTGTTTTTTTTTCCAAAGTGCAAAGTCTGCTATTGGGACCGCGATCGCCGCACGGTCTGTTGCCTCCCGGGTGCTCGGGTACGGCACATCGTGGACCGAGTCAACAGATTGTTGGGAGGGGCTGGGAGCAACCCGGCGGTCTTGGTGCACATCGGCACCAACGACAAAGTCAATGGTAGGTGGGATGTCCTCAAGAAAGAGTATAGGGAATTAGGTAAGAAATTAAAGGCGAGGACATGTAGGGTAATTTTCTCGGAAATATTACCAGTGCCACGCACTAGCTCAGGGAGGCAGAGGGAGATCAGGGAGGTAAATGTGTGGCTTAAGGATTGGTGTAGGAAAGAGGGATTCGTGTTCATGGAACACTGGGCGGACTTCTCGGTCAGGCGCCATCTTTTTTGCCGTGATGGATTGCACCTGAACGAGGAGGGGGCTGCGGTGCTGGGGGGAAGGATGGTTAGAGGGTTGGAGGAGATTTTAAACTAGGTGACGGGGGGGTGGGGGCAGCAAGACATTATGGTACCATCAAGGAGAGAAGCCGGACTGGGATCAGGAAGCATATGGGGAAAGGAGATGGGGGGGGACGGGACACAGAGACATAGACAAAGTCCTGGGACATAACAGGGGTATAAATGGGGGTAACTCCCAGGGTGCATCAGGAATGTCATGTAATAAAATGTTATGTTGTAACAGTCACGTTACCCCATTACCGTTCTTAGGTACAGATGATCTTAGTATACGGGAAAGAGGGAAGGACAGAGGAAGAATTCCCAGATCTATAAATAGGGCAGGCAGTGTGCATGGTGGGGAGGGCTGTAGAGAGTCTACTGAAGGGGAGAGGGGAAAGAAGAAGCTAGTAAAGAATTCAAATGGGTCCTGGGGTGAAACTAATCACAATATTAGAGCCATATCTAAAAATAAACATAAATTAAAATGCTTACTGCCTAATGCAAGAAGCTTAGTGAGTAAAATCGGGGAGCTAGAAATGGTGATCAGTAGGGACGACTACGACATCATTGGTATTACTGAAACATGGTGTAATGAGTCGCATGACTGGGCATTAAACATGGAGGGATATACACTCTACAGGAAAGACAGGGAAAATAGAAGGGGCGGGGGTGTGTGCCTATATGTAAATAATAACTTAACATCATGTGAGAAAAATATGAGCACAGACCTGGAAGAAGACAACTCAGAGACAGTGTGGACAGAGATAACCGACAATAATAAAAAAAAAAAATATTATAATAGGGGTATGCTATAGACCACCAAATATAAACGAAAGGGAAGAGTCTCTTCTTTTAAACCAAATCAAACAAGCATCAAATCAGGGTCAGATATTAATTATGGGGGATTTTAATTTACCCGACATTGATTGGGAAAACGAAACAGGTAAATCAGCAAGAAGCAATGGGTTCTTAAGCTTACTTAAAGACTAGTTTATTACACAAATGGTAGAAACTCTAACTCGTGATGAGGCACTCTTGGACTTAGTATTAACAAATAACACAGACTTAGTTTCAAACACAAAAGTAATTGAACAATTAGGGAACAGTGATCACAATATGGTTTCACTGGAAATTAACTTCAGTAAATTACATCAAAAAGGATCTGCAAAAATACTGAACTTCAGAAAAGCGAACTTTTAATTATTCCGGGAAGCCCTAACAGGAATTGGGTGGGAAACGGTTATGGAGGGAAAAAATGCAGAGGAAATGTGGGATACTCTAAAAAAGGTGCTTGATTCACTAACTATTGAATACATTCCTAAAGTAACTAAGGGTAAATGTAACAAAAGAAAGCAACCGTGGTTGGACAAAAAAGTAAGGTCAGCTATCAACAATAAAACCAGAGCCTTTAATTTCTATAAAAATAAACTTGAATGAGGAGGCGTTCGCAAAATACAAAGAATCAAACAAAACTTGTAAAGGGGTAATCAAAGCAGCTAAAATATTATATGAAGAGTGCATAGCCCCTGAAAGCAAAACCAACCCAAAGAAGTTTTTTCAATACATAAATAGTAAACGTTTAATTAAGGAAAACATAGGCCCCCTAACTGATACTAGTGGAAAAAATGTTACTGAGGACAAGGGAAAAGCAAACTGTTAAATTAGTTCTTCTCATCAGTATTTACTAAGGGAGAGCAGACTGTGGAACGAACATTTACCACAAACAGGACAAATAAGCCAGATCTCATTGTGGATTTCACACCGAATGAAATAATACTGAGGCTAAGCAAACTCAAAAAAATAAATCACCAGGGCCAGATGGGATTCATCCGAGGGTATTAATGGAATTAAGAAATGAACTAGCTACCCCCCTACAATATATCTTTAGCAAGTCATTATCGTCAGGTATAGTACCAAAAGATTGGAGAATAGCAGAGGTAGTGCCAATATTCAAAAAAGGAAAAAAGGAAGATCCTGCTAATTACAGACCCGTTAGTTTAACATCAATTGGGGGTAAACTATTTGAAGGATTTTTAAGGGATGGTATCCAGGAATATTCAGACCATCACCGTCTACTCAGTACTAACCAACATGGGTTCGTGAAAAATCGTTCATGCCAAACTAATCTACTAGGGTTCTATGAAGAGGTTAGCAAAAACCTTGATAATGGAAATGCTGTAGATGTGATTTTCCTAGATTTCGCTAAAGCATTTGATACTGTCCCACACAAGAGATTGATTAATAAAATGGAGAACCTAGGATTGGGTGAAAATATCTGCAGATGGGTAGGGAATTGGCTATGTAATAGAGAACAAAGAGTGGTTGTGAATGGTGCCGTATCAGATACGATACCGGTACTAAGTGGCGTGCCCCAGGGTTCGGTTTTGGGGCCCATTTTGTTTAACATTTTTATTAACGATATTGAGATAGGGTTACTCATCAATGTATCCATCTTTGCAGACGATACAAAACTTAGCAAAGTCATCAAATCATCAGAAGACATCACCATGCTTCAAAATGATCTTGCAATTCTAGATGAGTGGGCAAAAAAATGGAAGATGAGATTCAATGTAGATAAATGTAAAGTTATGCACCTTGGGAGACACAACCAGTGTGCAAGTTTCAACCTTAGCGGAGAGGAACTGGGTAATTCCATACTTGAAAAGGACCTAGGAGTCCAAATAGACAGCAAACTGGGATGTAGTGCCCATTGTAATGTAGCTACAAAAAAGGCCAACTACATTCTTTCATGTATTAAGAGGGGAATGGAAACTAGGGACTCAAGGGTAATTATGCCACTGTATAAAGCATTGGTGAGACCTCACCTCGAGTACGAAGTGCAGTTCTGGGCCCCACACTATAAAAAGGACATCATAGAATTAGAAAAAGTCCAAAGGCAAGCAACAAAGCTTATTAGGGGAATGGAGAATTTAAGCTACGGGGAGAGATTAAGCAATTTGGGACTATTTACATTGGAAAAGAGACGTTTAAGGGGGGACATGCTCAACATGTACAAGTATATCAAGGGCCAATATAAGGAACTGTCTCACACCCTCTTTTTTACTAGAAAGGAATCTAGGACACATGGGCATGAGTATAGATTAGATGAAAAAAGATTTCATTCACCTAGTAGAAAGAATTTCTTTACGGTCAGAACAGTCAAACTCTGGAACTCTCTTCCCAGAGAGGTGGTAACGGCTGGCTCATTAATATATAATAATCTGTCTGTAAAATATCAGAACCTACCAAATCAGCAATGGATATCTATACCAGGTTGAACTAGATGGACGCAAGTCTTTTTTCAGCCTTACCTACTATGTAACTATGTAACTATATAAAGCACCAACGCTTTTAGGAGACCTCCCTGTCTCCTTCCTCAAGCTGTGTGTGTATTGTAATGGTCCCTTGTTCTCTTTTCATACCCGTTTACCGGGTATGGGACCAATCACAGCATTTGCTGTTTTTGCAAGCCGGAAGTGCGGTGCGTTCCACCTGGCACTTCCATTTTGCGTTCCACCAGACAGCACTTCCACTTCTAGATGTATAGAAGCCGGTGGCGCTGTGAATGCATAACTTTTTCTAAACAGGTTCCATGGCTCATTTGTGCAAAATACTTTAGTCCTTAAGAGTTCTAGTACCACCGAATAGCTTTATTTGACTTGGGTCATTTTCGTAATCTCACGGGTCCAAGTCCGCCATTTTGGTGAAGGGCTAGTTTAAGGGCAATTCATTTCTCCTCTTTTTCATGAATTTTGGAATGATTTCTGAATCCATAAGATGATGTTTCATATGGATGGCAACTCCTCATACCTTTCTATGCTGTACTTCATTTGTCTTTTATGGAATATTTTTATCTTGTCTTATGTAAATAAAACTCGTTTTCATGAAACTAAGTGTCCATAACATTGTTTAAAAGGGTTGCACCACAGTAGACCATTTCTTGTTGTACCTAACATACACATTTAGAGAACACTCTTTGTCACGCTAATTCTTCTGTCACAGTTTACTGTTAGAAAAGCCGTCAGAGAGGAGGAGGAGGGGGGGGGGGGGTCACATATTTGTTGTCACACCAGGGGGCTTAGTCGACGAGACTGAGACCTCTGGTGGGGACCTGGACCGGGGAGGTTGGAGAGGACCCTTGCGCATGGAGTGCGCGACAGTGCACCCAGAGCCAATAAGCAGTCAGAGGTAAAATACAACCGGAGTTTATTTGCAGATGGTTGTAATATAAACAGACAGTAAAGTATGCAGGAGAAATAACAGAGTTCATGCAGATTGCAATACTTTACAGATGTGATGTGATGTGATGTGGGATCGATGGTGGAACATCGGATGTGAAGACTGTGGGTCCGGAATGACGGACGGAAGACTTGAGCTTGACTGTGGGTCCGGAATGACGGACGGAAGCTTGGCTTGGAGATCCGGAATATCGGACTATCGATGATGATGTGGGAACATCGGATTCGGGTATCGGATATGGAAGGAGACTGTGGGTCCGGAATGACGGACGGGAGATGACTGTGGGTCCGGAATGATGGACGGAAGCAGGAGATCCGGAATATCGGACTAGCGATGAAACATCGATGGTGGATGATGCTGGAGCATCGGAAGGACCAGAGTCCCGGAGCTAGGCTTGGTCGCTGGGCTGAGAGGCAGGATCACAGGCGGTGGAATAACCTGGACTTCACAGGAGATGGAACAACCTGGAACACACTGCAGCATGGAAGACAACACCAGCAGAGAATACACTTGTACAGAGACAAGGACAGCTGACCATACACTAGAGACAACTGAAGCACTAGCAATGGTTCTGAGAGCTCCCAGCATACTTATCCCCACTGGGTGGCCAGGATTGGCCGAGGAAGTATGACAGGGAGATCAGAACCAACAGGATTGGACAGCACAGACATGTGACTGGGAAGAACATGGCAGCCCCCATGTCTGCTATGGCGGGAAAGTGTGTTTGTGCACAGCATGCTGGATACTGGGAGCAATGGCGGCGGACAGGTGGATTGCCGTGCACTGGGGACTGTCACTGGGAGACAGGAGGCCGGCAGAGATGACGTCTGGACCGCAAGCTGAACCTGCGGAGGCACTTAGCCGGTAAGAAAGTCTGTCTGACAGCTCGGATCGTGACATTTGTGCTTGACTCCCAGGCTAAAATCTGACATGTTAAAGGGCAGAAGGATATACAGAAAATATAATCATGTCTGCTCCATCTGTATTCTGCTTGTAAGGCAGGGTAGGTACTTTTAGGCATCTTGTGTAAAGAGAAACAAAGCTGGTAAATTGGCAGTGTCGTCACCCCCCCCCCCCCCAGGATACTGTCAGCCCCGGGTGGGATGTAGGACCATCCCCCAAAAAGGGGATGGTCCTGTGAAAATCTGGACAGCTGGGAGTTATGCAGCCACCACTGCCATTACCATCTGCATCTCTCTCTATCTCTGCTGCAGCTGCCTGTCTGTCTCACTCTCTATCTCAGCTTTGTCTCTCTCTATCTCATCTGCGACTCTCTCTGTCTCAGCTGAGGCTCTTTATCTCAGCTGCAGCTCTCTCTATCTCAGCTATGACTCTTTATCTCAGCCCTGACTCTCTCTGTCTCATCTCCGTCTCTCTCTGACTCAGCTGCGTCTCTTCCTATCTCAGCTGCGTCTTTCTCTATCTCAGCCATGGCTCTCTCTGTCTCAGCTGTGTCTCTCTCTATCTCAGCTATGACTCTCTCCATCTCAGCTGCGGCTCTCTCCATCTCAGCTGTGGCTCTCTCTATCTCAGCCGTGTCTCTCTCTGTCTCAGCTGTGTGTCTCTCTCTCTATCTCAGTTATGTCTCTCTCCATCTCAGCTGCGGCTCTCTCTATCTCAGCTGCATCTCTATCTCAGCTGTGGCTCTCTATCTCAGCCGTGTCTCTCTCTGTCTCAGCTGTGTCTCTCTCTCTATCTCAGTTATGTCTCTCTCCATCTCAGCTGCGGCTCTCTCTATCTCAGCTGCATCTCTATCTCAGCTGTGGCTCTCTCTATCTCATCTCAGTCTCTATCTCAGCTATGTCTCTCTCCATCTCAGCAATGTCTCTCTCCATCTCAGCTATGTCTCTCTCCATCTCAGCTATGTCTCTCTCCATCTCAGCTATGTCTCTCTCCATCTCAACTGCGGCTCTCTATCCCAGCCGTGGCTCTCTCTGTCTCAGCTGTGTCTCTCTCTCTATCTCAGTTATGTCTCTCTCTATCTCAGTTATGTCTCTCTCCATCTCAGCTGCGGCTCCCTCTATCTCAGCTGCATCTCTATCTCAGCTGTGTCTCTCTCTATCTCAGCGGCATCTCTATCTCATCTCAGTCTCTCTCTATCTCAGCTATGTCTCTCTCCATCTCAGCTATGTCTCTCTCTATCTCAGCCGTGGCTCTCTCTGTCTCAGCTGTGTCTCTCTCTCTATCTCAGTTATGTCTCTCTCCATCTCAGCTGCGGCTCCCTCTATCTCAGCTGCATCTCTATCTCAGCTGTGTCTCTCTTTCTATCTCAGCTATGTCTCTCTCCATCTCAGCTGCGGCTCTCTCTATCTCAGCCGTGGATCTCTCTGTCTCAGCTGTGTCTCTCTCTCTCTCTATCTCAGTTATGTCTCTCTCCATCTCAGCTGCGGCTCTCTCTATCTCAGCTGCGGCTCTATCTATCTCAGCTGCGGCTCTCTGTCTCAGCTGTGTCTCTCTCCATCTAAGCTATGTCTCTCTCCATCTCAGCTGCATCTCTATCTCAGCTGCGGCTCTCTCTATCTCATCTCAGTCTCTGTCTCAGCTGCGGCTCTCTCTATCTCATCTCAGTCTCTGTCTCAGCTGCGGCTCTCTCTATCTCATCGCCATCTCTCTCTGTCTCAGCTGCGTCTCTCTTACTCTGTATATACAGACTGGCCGATATATATTGATGCACCATTGGCCAGTGTGCACGTGCAATATATCTGTGAATGGCGCCATTCAGATATATCGTATCAGCTACGCAACACAGCCAATGCCCCATATACAGTATCTAAAGATTTACTGGTGCATCGTTCTGTGTGTACGGGCAATCCGCTGACCGGCTATACACCCGCTGCAGGAGTGGATATATGGAAGCCTGTCAGTCCCGACAGATCGTGTAGTGTGTTTTGAGAAAATGCTGCCTGATCCATCTGTAGATATACTAACTATATCTGCAGTTCTCACTGTGGGCTAGATTCTCTAAACTTCAACAGTGATAAAATGGAGAGTGATAAACAGCCAGCCAATCAGCTCCTACCTGCCAAGTCACAGACAGTGTTTGAAAAAATGTTAGACAGGAGCTGATTGGCTGGCTGTTTATCACTCTCCATTTTATCACTTTTGACGTTTAGAGAATCTGGTACTGTCTCAGCTGCCGCTCTCACTGTCTCAGCTGCTGCTCTCTCTGTCAGGAATGGATTTGGAATTTAAAGTGGCCCTGGAAAAATGTACAGAAGTGGCCTCACTTTGGCGGCACAGAAACAAATTTAAGCAGAACCAACACCACAAAAGGTGGGATTAATACATCACGACACCTGTGTGGAAGCTATATTTTTCAATATTCCTGGCAGTCTAGTGGCCACAGACCTTTAAGTTTCTGTGACAAACCACACGCCTCTACATTTAAAAAAAAAAATACCCACCTCCCCCCACATTGAGACGGACCACAAACCCCCTAAAAACACATGCCCCCCACACAGAATGACCACATACCTAGAAACGTTCATCAAGCAGGCACACAACTCATTGCGATAAGTCATTGAATTTCCCAAATATCACTCCCCACTGGAGCCCAAACAACACCCCATAAATTGTTACATCCCCAGATAGCACCCATTCCTGTCCCTTTAACAGATGTTACAATGGGTAAGATGGCCACCTGCCTTAGTTAAGTATTTGCAGCATTGTGTACTCTGAACCAGCAAAGGCTGTTTGTGTGGAAGACAGGAGAGGGACAGGGCCACTACTCTGGTCAGTAGCTGACAGGTGGCCTCACATGTGCTTCAGCCTACCGGGAATGTTCCCTGTAAGGTCTATGGCCAATTCACCTCTGCTCTCTGTCTCATCTCTGTCTATTCTAGCTGCATTTCTATATCAGCTCTGTCTTTGTCTTTCTCAGCTGCAGCTCTCTCTATCTCTCTCCCCCTGCTGGGCCCCTCCATCAAGCCCGCGCCAGGGTAATTAGTACCCACTCCCCCTCCTCTCGGCTGCCCTACCCAAATCTAAAGCCCCATACATACTAGAGGATATAATGAAAGATATTGCTCAGAAAGGGTGTTCTGAGCAACATCCATCATGCACACTCAATATCATTAATGATGCACACTCCCATGCTTTATTAATGATTATGTCTAATGATATCTAATGAACTTGTAGGTCAATTGGGCTATTTTTCCAAATTATCTGCATGGGCAGCGGGACCCGGTGCCTTCAGTGTAATCCATCTCTAGATCTATAATCTGGTTACATGCTAATGCCTCCACCCAAGTTACTTATTACTTGTGTCACCTGGGAAACACTAATATAGATATACTGTGATTGCTGGGGTTTGGTGGAGCCAGGCATAACCTAGGTGTTTAGTGATGTTAGATGAATACCAACGGAAAGAGATCACAGATGCAGTCAGGAAAGATGAAGGAACTTTATTCACATAAGGGTAAATTACATTCAAGATGAATACTTGAGAAGAGGTAAAACTTAAGGCATACTTGAGGCATACTTGAGGCATACTTGAGATCATAGTTATACTTGAGGCGAATTCTTGAAGACTGGAGCCAGAAGACTTAACCAGGGATACTGACCTTGAAGAATTGGAGGAATTAACCAGGATGCTGGACCCAAAATGGAGAATAACACTGGAGCCGGAGGACTTGACCAGCACCAGACTTGAAGAATATCACTGGAGACGGAGGATTTGACCAGGATACTGGACCAGACTTGAAGAATATCACTGGAGCCGGAGGACTTGACCAGGATACTGGACCAGACTTGAAAAAATTACACTGGAGCCGGAGGAATTAACAAGGATGCAGGACCAGACTTAGAGAATAACACTGGAGCCGGAGGAATTAACCAGGATGCTGGACTGGACTTAGAAAAACCCATGTACTTGTTTTTCTAGAATAATACTGGAACTGGATTTAGAGAATAACAATGGAACCGGATTTAGAGAATAACACTGGATCCAGACTTCGAGAATAACACTGGATCCGGACTTGGAGAATAACACTGGAACCAGACTTGGAGAATAACACTGCAACCGGACTTGGAGAATAATACTGGAACCGGACTTGGAGAATTCACTGGAACTGGAGGAATATGGCAGACTGTAGGTTTAAGCAGGTAGGGGAATATAGGTGACTTGAATCGGAGAATAACTAGGGGACTGGATCGGAGACTGTAGGATGAAGCAGGTAGTGGAGTATGGATATAGACGGGGCAGGAACAGGTGAAACTTGGAGACTGGAAGGTACTGGAAAACAGGAGGCTATCTGCAAGCAAGCTCTTACAGCAACAGAGCTGATAAGTGACAATGCACAAGGCAATTACTGCTAGTCTGAGCTTGGAACTTGAACCTCCTGGGTTCCACTGACTGGAGAGCAAGGCAAAAGGGAACTGCAAAAATTGGAACAGATTCTGAATAGAGCAAACAGTGTGAAGCATGAAACTTGCATGATTCCACCCAGTAGGTAACTGAGGAGTTAATGGCTGCAGTAGATCTTACACAACTAGGAATTCCACAGGTGTCAATTAGCAGTAATGCAGAGTTTCAGGAATGTAAATAAAGGTGCGTACACACGGGGGCGATTTTGTGCAAAATTGCGGGAAATATGGTCGCTGAGCGACCATATTGCCTGCAATGGGAGTGTGCACCGGCGATATATTGCCGGGATGCGCGCTCCCGTTTTTGCCCCTGTGGTGATCGCTGGTCGCAGGAACATGCTCCTGAGACCAACTGATTTCCACTGCAAGGCTCCCCCGGCAGTTTCTTTTTCATCAGCGACCATCTCTGGTCGCTGATGAACAGGAGAAGCTGAGCAATATATTGCTCAGCCATATATATATGGCTGAGCAATATATCACCCCCGTGTGTACACAGCTTAACAGCATGATTGCAGTCTGGCTGCAACAGGGCTGGAATACTAGATAACATAGTAACTGGAGAGCAGAAATCACAGGCCAGGTATAGAGGATTTAAAGCATGATAGTGACATATACTAGGGCAGGCATTCCCAACCACGGTCCTCAAGGCACACCAACAGTGCAGGTTTTGTAGAAATCCAGGCTTGAGCACAGGTGACTTAATTAGTATATCAGGGATTCTGATTAAACCATCTGTGCTGAAGCCTGGCTATCACTAAAACCTGCACTGTTGGTGTGCCTTGAGGACCGTGGTTGGGAATGCATGTACTAGGGGGTCCGTGCAAAAATTTGGCATTGGAATAAAGTGATTCATTTTATAGTGAGATTGGTAGTTTGTAGTAGAATGAAAGAAGAACCGGTTTATTTGTAACCATTTCGAGTAGTCGACCAAAATTGATCTAATCTTAAAAATGGTACCTAATTTATTGATGATGGTTTAGTATGAAGGTAGAAAAAGGGATCATTATTTTCACACAAGCCACATAGTCGGTTTTATGTGTTTTGATTACATTTTAGACATAACTCATTTTGTACATTTTGGTCATTTTGTACAAAGCACGTAACTTTGTATTCACTTGTTTCCACAGAGCTCTCCCTTTGTTTGAGGGAGTTACTGTGGCAACCAGGGCAGTGTCATCTCTTCGCGCATCTGGCCGGGAGCTCCGAGGATGACGTCATCTATGGATGACCGTGGGAGCTGCGGCGGGAGGCGCGAACAGACGCCAGACAGGTATTTATGTGAGTTTGTATTTTGTGTAAAGTTGATACTCCTGTACCTTGATAAAGGAGCCTGCGTGGCTCAGAAATGTTGGCATCCAAGGAGCCTGTTGTCTCTATTTCCGAGTGCCGCCATCCACAACAAGTATATATAAATATATATATGAGTGGGAGAAAAAGACCGTCGTTATGCGCTACCTGTAGCAGCTACTCTATAAGACCTCCCTGTTAGTGAAGGTCAAAAAAATGGAGATGTGTATGTGTGTTATATAGAGAGCGCTATATAGGAACCTCCACCTTACTGTGACATTCAATAGTGGATACCGAATTTGCGATTTGCAAACAAATTTTATTTAAAATTAATGATATAGTCAATATCGGACAGTATTCACATAAAAAATAGTAAAATTATAATTCATATGTTTCCAATGAGTCGAGACCCAACGCGTTTCGCCGACGAACGGCTTCCTCAGGGGTAGTAGACTCTATGAGAATATAGAAAGCCCTTTAAATATTTTTAATTGTAAAGTGCAATATTTAGTGGTATGCTGAGTTTTGTTTACATACCGGGATTCTGAGCTTATAAAAGATTTCAGGTTGGATTATTTTAAAACTTCTTATGACGCTTGGATGACGTCTAAAAATTTAAGAACATATACATACATAAAGAAGTCTGGTGGAGGAGGAACATGTGTATAAGATAGGCTGCGGTAAGCAGGAGGTACCCTGTTAAACTTCCTGTTGAGTACATACCCTGCGGTGTTTAAAGGTCTGTCATACAGAAATCTGTCCAGTGTTTATACGAATGGCACTGTTCAAGGGTTTTGAAGAGCACCTAAATAATAAATTTTACATTTTAAATATACATAAATTCTAGGCGTTTATGATTTCTAATTGGTTACCCACCGGAAAGGGACGGGGGGTACCGTGTTAAATTTCCTGAGGAGTACGTACCCTTTAATGCTGATAAACCTGTCCAACAATTTTCTGTCGGATCCTTATACGGGTTGCGCTGTCCAATTTATTGGCGGACACCTAAGTAATGAATTTTCATTTAGAAATATTAGATATTTTATCCCATTGTTTTTATAAATCAGGACACTATTAGAAGTATCTAGAGGGTTTCCCTGTGTAATCCTCTAATTTTATCTATCTGGGGGTCGTTTTAGTTTGGAATTGTGTGTAAAGGGTTATTTCCATTCCCCTAGTGGTGGGACAGTCATATGGCACCTATATCGTAGTGCTAGGTACATACATTCTGCAGCATATTATATTCACTGATTTTTTGTTATATTACATTATGTTCATTTGTTCTTGCTACAAAGTGCTCCCTTTTTAGGCTTTAGTACTATCATAGTGATACATTTAAACGAGTTACATTTTGACATAAGTTGCATTCTGATACAGAACTTCCATTTTTTAGTGCCATAGTGATACATTCGAACTAGTTACAGTTAAACATGAGTTGCAATTTGACATTTAACAGTTGTCTAAAGGTATGGAAAACTATTTAGATGGAGCTTACGGTAATCGTATATCATTTCAAAAAGTGCCAAATATATGCAGGGACTTACCAGAGGTGTGTGAATCGCTTTCTCACAGTGTCTGCTTTCAGACTTCTGTTTGGTCAGAGCTCTATATAAGACTAGAGGTCCCTGACGTCACTTCCGGTCCTAATTGCGAGTTTTCTCCCTTAATTTAACCCCTTTACAGTGGAGACTAATTGTTTTGGGAGGGGTCCCCATCTGTGTGGGGCTTTACTTAGTGGAGGATTATGTGTCCCATGTTAGAAATTATCCAACGCAAACAAAAAAAAATTGCCCGCGATAGAAACGATTATATTAATGGCCAAGTTCAAAATTGGACCCAAAAGGAACAACGCACGACGGAGAACAACTATAATTATAGTGACAACCGTCACAATTATATGAACGGAAACAGACGGCAACAGGATAATATTAGAAGATACAACACACAACGGTGGCAACAACCAGTCTTCGAAAACCATACCAACAATGATCGCCAAGAAAGATCTTTCCGGTCTCCAGTAAGACATCATAACGCTCCATATAACAGACCCCAAGGACGGCACCTTAACGACCAACAAAGAAGACCCTATCGAGGACGAATCCCATCATATAATGAGGAATACAGACGTAACAGAAGTCGGATCCGATCATACCGGGATGTAAAGGAGGACACCCATCATGATCATACGTATGGCCACCCCTACAACAACCAACCGTTAGAAAGACGACAGAGATATAGATCACCCACCCCATTAAGATCCAGGAGATCACTCTCACACGAAAGACCGACTAAAAGTCATTTTTTAGGGGAAGGCAAGAGACCTATCAGACTTCAAAAAGAAGAAGTCCTATTCGACAGAATAGCGTCCCCCAAAGGAACAAAAAGAATACTGAACTGCACAGAAGAAGAGGATGCAGAGGAGGACGAAAGAAGCCCAAAAAAGAGGAAAGGAGCATCACAACTAGCCAACCAAAAACAGGGCTTATTAACATCGCTGAGAGGGAATTATCCACCACCCAGATCTCTCTATTAAACAAAGGCCTCAAATTCGCTCCCGACTGCCATTTGGATAAATTCAACCTGTTCATAGACTTAAATAAATTTGTGAGGAATCTCACACTACAACGTCACTTTCTAAAAAACCCCACACCCGAACAACCGGAAAAAACCAAACCAAGAGTTTGCAACCCCTCCAAATTCTACCCAGTTGAATCAAGAGGGAGTCATCTGGATATTTTTTTCAACCTTGTCAATGAAGATTTTAAGAAAATTAAAACCACCAACACCAAATATAACAGCAACCTGAACGGACAAGAGAAGAAAGCTTTACAACAACTGAAGAAAGACAAAGACATCGTCATCCGTAACGCGGATAAAGGAGGGGCGGTGGTAGTTCAATCTAAAGAAGAGTACCTGAAAGAAGCAGAAAACATACTACAAGACGGAATTACCTACAGGGAGCTTATAAACGACCCCACTGCTGAATTCCAAGAGGAACTGCATAAACTACTGCTAGATGCAAAAAGTAAAAACCTCATCAGTGCTGAAGAATTTAATTACCTTTATGTGAAATACCCACTCATACCGAAGTTCTACCACATCCGAAGGTACACAAGAACAAAGAAAGACCACCAGGGAGGCCCATTGTGGCAGGAATTCAGTCGCTTAGTAGCAATCTCTCCCATTTCATAGATACGTTACTCCAACCGTATGTATCCGAAAATCCGTCACATTTAAAAGATTCAGGGAGCTTGCTCAACAAATTGACAACGGTCTGTTGGGAACCAGACTACACTTGGATAACGGTGGACGTCCAAGCATTATATTCGTCCATACCACACGAAAAAGGGATCCAAGCCGTAAAAACCATCCTCTCAAAAGATGACAGAAAAACAAAAGAGGAAATTGACTTCATACTGTCTAGTATCAAATACATTCTCACACGGAACTTCTTCGAGTTCAATGGAAAGTTCCACCTCCAAACAACGGGGACGGCGATGGGGACGAAATTCGCCCCATCATACGCCAACCTTCTAATGTGGACATGGGAAGATCAACATCTACACAGTTCCCCATACCAACAACATATCAAGTTCTACATGAGGTATATTGATGATCTCATTTTCATATGGAGTGGTGACAACACAAAAATTGACGAATTTGTAACATCTTTGGACCAAAATGAGTTTAACCTGAGATTCACCCACAAAACAAGCCAAACTAGCATAGACTATCTTGACCTCTGCCTCATGGGTACACCAGGGGAATTAATCTCGTCCAAAACACATTTCAAGGAAGTTGATGCAAACAGCTTCATCCCTTACAACAGCTGTCACCTTGCAAGATGGAAAGATGATGTCCCCTATGCCCAGTTCACAAGGCTAAGAAGGAACTGTACGAACATGGAAGACTTCTTAACACAAGCAGAAATGCTGGCAGGCCGTTTTCTCGAAAGAGGATATGATCCGGGGAAAATTGAAGAGGCTAAACAAAAAGCAAAACACAGATCAAGAGAAGAACTTCTGTCAACTAAACCTGAAACCACAATGGAGACCCGAAAATACCATAAAGACCGTTTATTACACAATTTAACAAAGAGAATCACCTCATTAGAAGAGTACTAAATAAGCATTGGGACATTCTAAAGAAGGATAACATCCTGGGTCCAACCCTTCCACCCAAACCGAATTTGGTGTTCAGAAGAGCCAAAAACCTCAAAAGCATGATAGCTCCAAGCACCATAAAAACTAAACCAGAACACCCTCCCAAACAAATAACTTTCCTTGGAAGCAACATCAGATGCACACCCTGCGGACACTGCATTTGTTGCAAACATATGGAAAAAGAAACATTCAAAACTAAAATACAACAAAAGTCATATTCGCTAAATGTTGCGTGCACATGCAAATCCACTTATGTAATCTACAGAATCACATGCAGCTGTGGAATGATATACATTGGAAAAACAAAGAGACAAATCAAACTAAGGATACAAGAGCACATTAGAAACATCAAACACAGATTAACCACGCATAGCCTCCCACGACACTTCAATGAAAAACACGAATCCACAATCAATAAAAACAATTTCACCTTCACCATATTAGAACATATAACCATTAACCCAAGGGGAGGAAATAGAGATGAAGATTTATCTAAAAAAGAAACCTTCTGGATATACACTCTGAATGCTCTACAACCAGTGGGACTAAACGAAAATTTAGATATCGTCTCCTTCTTAGGGACGAAATGAGTCATCTATAAGGCATTACACTACGAGCTATCAGTAAGGAATATAAATCCTACCAAAAAATAGCACGTTAAGATCTGGAATCCCTCAACCAAACCAAGCATGATCTACCCTAAGAAATCACGACTAGAAGAAACGTCTCACTAAGACAAACCGAAGAGAATGAACCTCAATAAATTACACTAAGGAAGAATCGACCCCCGACTCATCTCATACATAAACACAGAGGACGAACTGTAGGGAAACAGTATGCACCATCAGTAAGGACTGGACATGAAAAACCTAAATGAGCCAGACACAGTTAAACACTCACTCTTTCCATAAAGTCACAAAACCACCTCTGGTAAAATACACCTAAAGATGTGTTCCACTTTAAAGATAATAAGCACCTAAACATAGCACGAAGCTCTATGCTCAAGCCACTCACTGGAGGAAGTCACTAATTTATAAAAATATGCTTGTGCATACCAGTGTATACAAGCATTTACACACCATCACTTATCTAAAAATGTAATCACTTACGATGTATTAATACATCACCGCACGAAATATAGAACTCAAGTCACATGCTAAAGGAAGTCACAATATGGCACAATGTATGAAGACACATCCCCCAACAACTAAAGAAACCCTGACTGCTCACGGTGTACCTCATTGTTTAGTGTGCACCATTTATATACACAAAAAATATCCAAAAAATGCACTTTAAAAATTAATTTTAAAAATTATTGTATCAAACTCAGAAAAACGCTGCTCAACTACTACGGATCCATCCAAACAGTATGAATGGACCATTGTAATAGATCTCACTGTGAAGTTTTACTTGTATCTTGCAAATTGTATTGTTTGTATCTTGTAAATTGTATTGTATCTCCACAGTAATAAGGAGAAACAATAATGTCATTCAAACACTGTAGACCTATGTAACGAATATGAAAATATTGTAACAGTGTGTAATACACGAATGTAAATGGTAAACTATTTAGAGGAGAGATAAATTACCCACAAAGAACCCGAGACACTGTAAACATATTTTAATCACCCACCGTTTGATCAATAGCAAATTTGCATTATTGTAAATAAATCCCCACGTTAAACACAAAACTTCCAGCAAAAAAGAAGATGTCAGTCCCGAGGAGGCATATACAAAACATTTCATTCAAAGTAAAAAAGGAACAGCCCCGCAATAATAGGGAACTCCATAGCATTATTAATGGAGCGCACTTGGTACGCAAAATAACAACAAAGGGACGTCATTAGAATCAGGAAGTATGTGTTATCCAGATCCGAGTGAAACGCACTTGGAACGCAAACGGCACCCAACACAGCCCACACCTTAGAAAGAGGAAGTCACGTCACCGCTATCAGGAAGGAAGCCCAACTAGGCTGCATACGAAGTGGAACGCACGTGGAACGCAAACGGCGTTCTGACGGCACCGCTCCTCTAAAAAAGACATTTCTAACATGGGACACATAATCCTCCACTAAGTAAAGCCCCACACAGATGGGGACCCCTCCCAAAACAATTAGTCTCCACTGTAAAGGGGTTAAATTAAGGGAGAAAACTCGCAATTAGGACCGGAAGTGACGTCAGGGACCTCTAGTCTTATATAGAGCTCTGACCAAACAGAAGTCTGAAAGCAGACACTGTGAGAAAGCGATTCACACACCTCTGGTAAGTCCCTGCATATATTTGGCACTTTTTGAAATGATATACGATTACCGTAAGCTCCATCTAAATAGTTTTCCATACCTTTAGACAACTGTTAAATGTCAAATTGCAACTCATGTTTAACTGTAACTAGTTCGAATGTATCACTATGGCACTAAAAAATGGAAGTTCTGTATCAGAATGCAACTTATGTCAAAATGTAACTCGTTTAAATGTATCACTATGATAGTACTAAAGCCTAAAAAGGGAGCACTTTGTAGCAAGAACAAATGAACATAATGTAATATAACAAAAAATCAGTGAATATAATATGCTGCAGAATGTATGTACCTAGCACTACGATATAGGTGCCATATGACTGTCCCACCACTAGGGGAATGGAAATAACCCTTTACACACAATTCCAAACTAAAACGACCCCCAGATAGATAAAATTAGAGGATTACACAGGGAAACCCTCTAGATACTTCTAATAGTGTCCTGATTTATAAAAACAATGGGATAAAATATCTAATATTTCTAAATGAAAATTCATTACTTAGGTGTCCGCCAATAAATTGGACAGCGCAACCCGTATAAGGATCCGACAGAAAATTGTTGGACAGGTTTATCAGCATTAAAGGGTACGTACTCCTCAGGAAATTTAACACGGTACCCCCCGTCCCTTTCCGGTGGGTAACCAATTAGAAATCATAAACGCCTAGAATTTATGTATATTTAAAATGTAAAATTTATTATTTAGGTGCTCTTCAAACCCTTGAACAGTGCCATTCGTATAAACACTGGACAGATTTCTGTATGACAGACCTTTAAACACCACAGGGTATGTACTCAACAGGAAGTTTAACAGGGTACCTCCTGCTTACCGCAGCCTATCTTATACACATGTTCCTCCTCCACCAGACTTCTTTATGTATGTATATGTTCTTAAATTTTTAGACGTCATCCAAGCGTCATAAGAAGTTTTAAAATAATCCAACCTGAAATCTTTTATAAGCTCAGAATCCCGGTATGTAAACAAAACTCAGCATACCACTAAATATTGCACTTTACAATTAAAAATATTTAAAGGGCTTTCTATATTCTCATAGAGTCTACTACCCCTGAGGAAGCCGTTCGTCGGCGAAACGCGTTGGGTCTCGACTCATTGGAAACATATGAATTATAATTTTACTATTTTTTATGTGAATACTGTCCGATATTGACTATATCATTCATTTTAAATAAAATTTGTTTGCAAATCGCAAATTCGGTATCCACTATTGAAGGTCACAGTAAGGTGGAGGTTCCTATATAGCGCTCTCTATATAACACACATACACATCTCCATTTTTTTGACCTTCACTAACAGGGAGGTCTTATAGAGTAGCTGCTACAGGTAGCGCATAACGACGGTCTTTTTCTCCCACTCACACCTAACCAACTGTTAGTGACCTAGTTTGCTGCTGCCACTTTAAAAATGCCCGTGTTTAATGATCGGTCTAAAAGATCACTCAGAGCCAAGAACATCTTCGTGGAGGATGAAGAACATGTGTATATGTCTGACGAAGAGGATTACTACAGTCATTTGAACAGCGTAGAAAAACTGGCTATGAAGGAATTGAAGTGTTGGTATGACACCACCACTTTAGAAAAGTACTTGGAAGTCAAAAGGATACCAAGGGGCCTAAGAATAACAAAAAATCCCACTCTGGGTAACGTCACAGAAGCATTCATGACTAATTGGAATAACATACTGGAAGAGTGTTCCAACAAATTAATGACCCTCATAGTGAACGAAAGAAAGAGAGAATTATCAAAAATCGAGATAGAGTTGAACAAACTGGACAAGATCGTAGAGAAATTCTCTGAAAGTGAGGAATTCAAAAAAGATGTACAAGACCTTAAACACAAACTAGAAAGAACTGAAAACGAAATTATCCAACGCAAACAAAAAAAATTTGCCCGCGATAGAAACGATTATATTAATGGCCAAGTTCAAAATTGGACCCAAAAGGAACAACGCACGACGGAGAACAACTATAATTATAGTGACAACCGTCACAATTATATGAACGGAAACAGACGGCAACAGGATAATATTAGAAGATACAACACACAACGGTGGCAACAACCAGTCTTCGAAAACCATACCAACAATGATCGCCAAGAAAGATCTTTCCGGTCTCCAGTAAGACATCATAACGCTCCATATAACAGACCCCAAGGACGGCACCTTAACGACCAACAAAGAAGACCCTATCGAGGACGAATCCCATCATATAATGAGGAATACAGACGTAACAGAAGTCGGATCCGATCATACCGGGATGTAAAGGAGGACACCCATCATGATCATACGTATGGCCACCCCTACAACAACCAACCGTTAGAAAGACGACAGAGATATAGATCACCCACCCCATTAAGATCCAGGAGATCACTCTCACACGAAAGACCGACTAAAAGTCATTTTTTAGGGGAAGGCAAGAGACCTATCAGACTTCAAAAAGAAGAAGTCCTATTCGACAGAATAGCGTCCCCCAAAGGAACAAAAAAAAAACTGAACTGCACAGAAGAAGAGGATGCAGAGGAGGACGAAAGAAGCCCAAAAAAGAGGAAAGGAGCATCACAACTAGCCAACCAAAAACAGGGCTTATTAACATCGCTGAGAGGGAATTATCCACCACCCAGATCTCTCTATTAAACAAAGGCCTCAAATTCGCTCCCGACTGCCATTTGGATAAGTTCAACCTGTTCATAGACTTAAATAAATTTGTGAGGAATCTCACACTACAACGTCACTTTCTAAAAAACCCCACACCCGAACAACCGGAAAAAACCAAACCAAGAGTTTGCAACCCCTCCAAATTCTACCCAGTTGAATCAAGAGGGAGTCATCTGGATATTTTTTTCAACCTTGTCAATGAAGATTTTAAGAAAATTAAAACCACCAACACCAAATATAACAGCAACCTGAACGGACAAGAGAAGAAAGCTTTACAACAACTGAAGAAAGACAAAGACATCGTCATCCGTAACGCGGATAAAGGAGGGGCGGTGGTAGTTCAATCTAAAGAAGAGTACCTGAAAGAAGCAGAAAACATACTACAAGACGGAATTACCTACAGGGAGCTTATAAACGACCCCACTGCTGAATTCCAAGAGGAATTGCATAAACTACTGCTAGATGCAAAAAGTAAAAACCTCATCAGTGCTGAAGAATTTAATTACCTTTATGTGAAATACCCACTCATACCGAAGTTCTACCACATCCCGAAGGTACACAAGAACAAAGAAAGACCACCAGGGAGGCCCATTGTGGCAGGAATTCAGTCGCTTAGTAGCAATCTCTCCCATTTCATAGATACGTTACTCCAACCGTATGTATCCGAAAATCCGTCACATTTAAAAGATTCAGGGAGCTTGCTCAACAAATTGACAACGGTCTGTTGGGAACCAGACTACACTTGGATAACGGTGGACGTCCAAGCATTATATTCGTCCATACCACACGAAAAAGGGATCCAAGCCGTAAAAACCATCCTCTCAAAAGATGACAGAAAAACAAAAGAGGAAATTGACTTCATACTGTCTAGTATCAAATACATTCTCACACGGAACTTCTTCGAGTTCAATGGAAAGTTCCACCTCCAAACAACGGGGACGGCGATGGGGACGAAATTCGCCCCATCATACGCCAACCTTCTAATGTGGACATGGGAAGATCAACATCTACACAGTTCCCCATACCAACAACATATCAAGTTCTACATGAGGTATATTGATGATCTCATTTTCATATGGAGTGGTGACAACACAAAAATTGACGAATTTGTAACATCTTTGGACCAAAATGAGTTTAACCTGAGATTCACCCACAAAACAAGCCAAACTAGCATAGACTATCTTGACCTCTGCCTCATGGGTACACCAGGGGAATTAATCTCGTCCAAAACACATTTCAAGGAAGTTGATGCAAACAGCTTCATCCCTTACAACAGCTGTCACCTTGCAAGATGGAAAGATGATGTCCCCTATGCCCAGTTCACAAGGCTAAGAAGGAACTGTACGAACATGGAAGACTTCTTAACACAAGCAGAAATGCTGGCAGGCCGTTTTCTCGAAAGAGGATATGATCCGGGGAAAATTGAAGAGGCTAAACAAAAAGCAAAACACAGATCAAGAGAAGAACTTCTGTCAACTAAACCTGAAACCACAATGGAGACCCGAAAATACCATCAAAGACCGTTTATTACACAATTTAACAAAGAGAATCACCTCATTAGAAGAGTACTAAATAAGCATTGGGACATTCTAAAGAAGGATAACATCCTGGGTCCAACCCTTCCACCCAAACCGAATTTGGTGTTCAGAAGAGCCAAAAACCTCAAAAGCATGATAGCTCCAAGCACCATAAAAACTAAACCAGAACACCCTCCCAAACAAATAACTTTCCTTGGAAGCAACATCAGATGCACACCCTGCGGACACTGCATTTGTTGCAAACATATGGAAAAAGAAACATTCAAAACTAAAATACAACAAAAGTCATATTCGCTAAATGTTGCGTGCACATGCAAATCCACTTATGTAATCTACAGAATCACATGCAGCTGTGGAATGATATACATTGGAAAAACAAAGAGACAAATCAAACTAAGGATACAAGAGCACATTAGAAACATCAAACACAGATTAACCACGCATAGCCTCCCACGACACTTCAATGAAAAACACGAATCCACAATCAATAAAAACAATTTCACCTTCACCATATTAGAACATATAACCATTAACCCAAGGGGAGGAAATAGAGATGAAGATTTATCTAAAAAAGAAACCTTCTGGATATACACTCTGAATGCTCTACAACCAGTGGGACTAAACGAAAATTTAGATATCGTCTCCTTCTTAGGGACGAAATGAGTCATCTATAAGGCATTACACTACGAGCTATCAGTAAGGAATATAAATCCTACCAAAAAATAGCACGTTAAGATCTGGAATCCCTCAACCAAACCAAGCATGATCTACCCTAAGAAATCACGACTAGAAGAAACGTCTCACTAAGACAAACCGAAGAGAATGAACCTCAATAAATTACACTAAGGAAGAATCGACCCCCGACTCATCTCATACATAAACACAGAGGACGAACTGTAGGGAAACAGTATGCACCATCAGTAAGGACTGGACATGAAAAACCTAAATGAGCCAGACACAGTTAAACACTCACTCTTTCCATAAAGTCACAAAACCACCTCTGGTAAAATACACCTAAAGATGTGTTCCACTTTAAAGATAATAAGCACCTAAACATAGCACGAAGCTCTATGCTCAAGCCACTCACTGGAGGAAGTCACTAATTTATAAAAATATGCTTGTGCATACCAGTGTATACAAGCATTTACACACCATCACTTATCTAAAAATGTAATCACTTACGATGTATTAATACATCACCGCACGAAATATAGAACTCAAGTCACATGCTAAAGGAAGTCACAATATGGCACAATGTATGAAGACACATCCCCCAACAACTAAAGAAACCCTGACTGCTCACGGTGTACCTCATTGTTTAGTGTGCACCATTTATATACACAAAAAATATCCAAAAAATGCACTTTAAAAATTAATTTTAAAAATTATTGTATCAAACTCAGAAAAACGCTGCTCAACTACTACGGATCCATCCAAACAGTATGAATGGACCATTGTAATAGATCTCACTGTGAAGTTTTACTTGTATCTTGCAAATTGTATTGTTTGTATCTTGTAAATTGTATTGTATCTCCACAGTAATAAGGAGAAACAATAATGTTATTCAAACACTGTAGACCTATGTAACGAATATGAAAATATTGTAACAGTGTGTAATACACGAATGTAAATGGTAAACTATTTAGAGGAGAGATAAATTACCCACAAAGAACCCGAGACACTGTAAACATATTTTAATCACCCACCGTTTGATCAATAGCAAATTTGCATTATTGTAAATAAATCCCCACGTTAAACACAAAACTTCCAGCAAAAAAGAAGATGTCAGTCCCGAGGAGGCATATACAAAACATTTCATTCAAAGTAAAAAAGGAACAGCCCCGCAATAATAGGGAACTCCATAGCATTATTAATGGAGCGCACTTGGTACGCAAAATAACAACAAAGGGACGTCATTAGAATCAGGAAGTATGTGTTATCCAGATCCGAGTGAAACGCACTTGGAACGCAAACGGCGCCCAACACAGCCCACACCTTAGAAAGAGGAAGTCACGTCACCGCTATCAGGAAGGAAGCCCAACTAGGCTGCATACGAAGTGGAACGCACGTGGAACGCAAACGGCGTTCTGACGGCACCGCTCCTCTAAAAAAGACATTTCTAACATGGGACACATAATCCTCCACTAAGTAAAGCCCCACACAGATGGGGACCCCTCCCAAAACAATTAGTCTCCACTGTAAAGGGGTTAAATTAAGGGAGAAAACTCGCAATTAGGACCGGAAGTGACGTCAGGGACCTCTAGTCTTATATAGAGCTCTGACCAAACAGAAGTCTGAAAGCAGACACTGTGAGAAAGCGATTCACACACCTCTGGTAAGTCCCTGCATATATTTGGCACTTTTTGAAATGATATACGATTACCGTAAGCTCCATCTAAATAGTTTTCCATACCTTTAGACAACTGTTAAATGTCAAATTGCAACTCATGTTTAACTGTAACTAGTTCGAATGTATCACTATGGCACTAAAAAATGGAAGTTCTGTATCAGAATGCAACTTATGTCAAAATGTAACTCGTTTAAATGTATCACTATGATAGTACTAAAGCCTAAAAAGGGAGCACTTTGTAGCAAGAACAAATGAACATAATGTAATATAACAAAAAATCAGTGAATATAATATGCTGCAGAATGTATGTACCTAGCACTACGATATAGGTGCCATATGACTGTCCCACCACTAGGGGAATGGAAATAACCCTTTACACACAATTCCAAACTAAAACGACCCCCAGATAGATAAAATTAGAGGATTACACAGGGAAACCCTCTAGATACTTCTAATAGTGTCCTGATTTATAAAAACAATGGGATAAAATATCTAATATTTCTAAATGAAAATTCATTACTTAGGTGTCCGCCAATAAATTGGACAGCGCAACCCGTATAAGGATCCGACAGAAAATTGTTGGACAGGTTTATCAGCATTAAAGGGTACGTACTCCTCAGGAAATTTAACACGGTACCCCCCGTCCCTTTCCGGTGGGTAACCAATTAGAAATCATAAACGCCTAGAATTTATGTATATTTAAAATGTAAAATTTATTATTTAGGTGCTCTTCAAAACCCTTGAACAGTGCCATTCGTATAAACACTGGACAGATTTCTGTATGACAGACCTTTAAACACCACAGGGTATGTACTCAACAGGAAGTTTAACAGGGTACCTCCTGCTTACCGCAGCCTATCTTATACACATGTTCCTCCTCCACCAGACTTCTTTATGTATGTATATGTTCTTAAATTTTTAGACGTCATCCAAGCGTCATAAGAAGTTTTAAAATAATCCAACCTGAAATCTTTTATAAGCTCAGAATCCCGGTATGTAAACAAAACTCAGCATACCACTAAATATTGCACTTTACAATTAAAAATATTTAAAGGGCTTTCTATATTCTCATAGAGTCTACTACCCCTGAGGAAGCCGTTCGTCGGCGAAACGCGTTGGGTCTCGACTCATTGGAAACATATGAATTATAATTTTACTATTTTTTATGTGAATACTGTCCGATATTGACTATATCATTCATTTTAAATAAAATTTGTTTGCAAATCGCAAATTCGGTATCCACTATTGAATGTCACAGTAAGGTGGAGGTTCCTATATAGCGCTCTCTATATAACACACATACACATAAATATATATATATATATATATATATATATATATACTGTATATATGTATATATATATGACTTGAAAACAGTTGAAAATAAAAACTGAAACGTTGTCCACACAGCCATGTTTGCTGTCCATTTATTATAAGGATTGAAGTCGACGGAGTGCCGCACCATACACCTGTGTATATATATATATATATATATATATATATATATATATATATATATAGCAAAACAGGGGATCCGGCACAGCCACTTAAGGATACAGCTTCGGCGGGTGCTCATACAGCAAACAGCAACTTATACTCCACAGAGGTACTGCACTCCAGCCGTTTTCAGAAACGATTTTATTGTAGACAATGCAGACAGCAACGTTTCAATACAACCAAGTATTATCGTCAGGCTGGTTGTATTGAAACGTTGCTGTCTGCATTGTCTACAATAAAATCGTTTCTGAAAACGGCTGGAGTGCAGTACCTCTGTGGAGTATATATATATATATATATATATATATATATATATATATATATATATTTTTTTTTTTTTTTTATATTTTCAATTAATATTCAATTCTTCTATATTGCAGACCGAGAATGAAAAAGAAAAAGGCTAACTACTAGTTTATGTGAGACTGGGAAGGGAAGCAGCAAGTAACCGCAAGTGGAGTCCTCTTAATGTGTCTGCCCAGCTTGCAAAGCTCACAAAGTGACAGGACACAGTTTAGCTCCACCCCTGAAACTCCTGCAAAGCTCTGACCTCGGGTCTTATTGGCCAACCATCTGTACTGCAAACCAGATGTGGTCCATGGGTGAAACCATTGATGGTTTCTATGCAGATGGTTTCACACCATCGATGTTACCCATCTATGGTACTATTGATGGCCATCATTGATGGGTAACCCATCAATGGTGGCCATCCCTAGTCTCACTAGAGATTAATCCCCCTCAACCCCCCTTCTTCCCTGTATAAACTGGAGCAACTGAGATGGGGAGGAAAGAGATAGTAGTTGTCTCCTTACACTCCGGCTTCCTCAGGAGCAAATGACACATTTGCTCCTGAAGAAGCCGGAGTGTAGCATCTGGGGAAACGCGTTGAGCAACCATTTCTTCACACTTCCAACTACATTTTTTACCAACCATTGGCTGACTTTCCTGTGAGTTCACCCCTCCATTAAAGATCTGGACTTTGCATATGAGAAGATTGCCTTGTTCCTAATATCAGCTTTGCAAATGGGAGTCCTCTCTAGGATTCTTGAGCTCTTGCAAATATAGAGCACCATCAAGGGACCGGATGGATCCCAGCAGCCACTACATCTATAAGGATAGGTAATATTTATATACCATCAAAATTGATAAAGTTGCAAAGTGTGATTTATTCTGTACTTTTTAGAGCAAAAATAGCTCATATCTGGAGCTAAATATTCCATTCAATAATATACCTGTGATATTGAGTAATTTTTATTGTGTTATAAATGTTTAAATAAATGTTATTTTTTTTATTGAACCATCTTGTACTATTTCAGCCAGCGCTGGCCCACTCTGTTCTCTTTGGCTTATCTTACTATTGGGCAGTGACTACCCCTTGCCAGCTGCTGCTAATTACACAACACACAACCCCCCTTTTTTCTGTCTCCTTACACTGATTATAAGAAGTAATGCCATAAAATAGAGCAGTACACAGACCCTAGTCAAGTAATTGTGAGGGGTGGGATCATTCAGGCCAACACAGAAGTTAAATCAGAAGTGCAATTTTGATCAAATGGAGGGACCTAAAAGGTAGAAAGTGTACCACATCAATATGCTCAAAAAATTTCATGACAGAGGAACATGTGTGTTAGCTGTGTACATATGGAGCCATTTTAATACATCCCAACAGTGCGCCATTCACCGAGACTGGGACGCATGAGTGTCTTACTTCTCACGTGTCCCATTGCTGTGAATGGGTCACATGAGTGTCTCACACGTTCACCCATCCCTTCTCAATGAATAAAGAGCCAAGTCAGGAAGATATAGGCCCTTATTCTGATCGGTGCGGCCGGATCCGAATATGCGGCCAGGACCGTGCGTGCGAAACCCCGCCTTCCATACGGATCGCCAACTCCGTCCGTACGCGGTAAGAAGCTGGCCGAACGGACCGCACGTGTATTTTTCACGGAATACGCCTCCTCCATCTAAGGGAACCTCCCCCATCATTCGATGGTCGCAGACCATCGAATGCTGGACCGAGCGGTCCACCAGCTCCCGCAACCTCAGACCACACGGACATTTCTCCGTGCAAAAGCAGGGATCTGGGCGGGCAGCTGACATCCGGCGATGTCATATGTCCGCCCCCTACACATGCGTCACGGCCGCATTACCATACGTACGCCCAGCGTTTTCATGGGAACTCCCATGAAACGCAGGGCGTATGCATATGGTAATGAGCCCAAATAGATCTTCACGCCCCTCTCCACCCCCTGTTCGGAGTGTTCACATATCATGCGTGATTTGGTCGTACGCCCAGCTCGCACATGCGCAGAGACGCCTCTGCACATGCGCAGACACAAAACATCGGTGGCACGAACGCACGCGGTTATTACCGCACCAACCAGAATAAGGGCCATAGTGTGCTGTTGGGATGAATGACAATGACTCCATCTGTAGCCTGCCTGAGAGTGATCAGGAGCACGGTCCCTTACTAGATCTGGCATCGACTGTAAAGAAGGGGGGCTCACTGGTCACTGAACATTACAGAAAGGAGCTGTCAGAGGTGCAGTTACAACAGCTGACACACTCTTTGTGGGTTATTCTGGTTCACTCGCAAAGACAAATTCACTTTCTAATGGACAAAACCATATGCACTGTAGGTGGGGCTGATTTAAGTAACATGTGTAGAGAGAGTTAGATTTGGGTGGGGGGGTGTCCTTCAAACTGATATTGCAGTGTAAAAATAAAGCAGCCAGTACTTACCCTGCACAGAAACAAAATAACTCACCACAATCTAACTCTCTCTGCACATATTACATTTGGATGCGGTCATTTGGTCTACAGCATGATGGTCGACAGTCATTAGATCGACACCATTATGTCGACATGGGAAAATATCAACATGGTTCTAGGTTGAAAGGTCATTCGTTCGACAGTGTCTAGATCATGGGTCCTCAAACTGCGGCCCTCCAGATGTTGTGAAACTACAATTCCCAGCATGCCTTGCCACAGTTTTGCTATAAGGGATTGTTAAAACTGTGGCAAGGCATGCTGGGATTTGTAGTTTCACAACATCTGGAGGGCCGCAGTTTGAGGACCCATGGTCTAGATCGACAGTCAAAAGGTTAACATGGGGTTTTTCACTGTTCCCTGAGCTAAAATGTGCCGACAGGCGGTATTTTATGCCCTACCATCCACTAGGGCGCGGAGGGAGAATAAAATAGTGTGCTGAGCGCAGCGAGGCACCGTGCCCGAAGCATCGTGAGAGCAGCGAGCGTTGCGGTGCACTTTAAAATGTGTCCTTGTCGACTGTGTTGATATTCAGGTAAAAAAAAATAGTGAAAAACCCCATGTCGATCTTTTGACTGTCAACCTAGACATTGTCGAACTAATGACCTGTCGAACAAATGACCTTTTGACCTAGAACCATGTTGACCTTTTCCCATGTCGACTAATGGTGTCGACCTATTGACTGTCGAGCATCATGCTTTAGACCAAATGATCCCAACACATTACATCTGCCCCACCTGCAGTGCACATGGTTTTGTCCATTAGTGAGTGCATTTGCCTTTGCGAGTGAACCAGAATAACCCCCCTTTGTCCATATCGGTCACATTTTACAGGAAACCTGAAAAAACGGGTTGGGATCATTTGGTCTATTGCATTATGGTCGAAAGTCATTAGGTCGAATCCATTAGGTCGACATGCTAAAAGGTCGACATGACTCTAGGTCGACATGGGAAAAGGTTGACATGATTCTAGGTCGAAAGGTCATTAGTTCGACAGGTCATTAGTTCGACAAGGTCATTAGTTCGACATTGTCTATGTCGACATTCACAAGGTCGACATGGGGTTTTTCACTGTTTTTTTTACCTGAATGTCAACACAGTCGACATGGACACAGTTTAAAGTGCACTGCATCCCCTCGCATCGCTCGCTGCGCTCGCAATGCGTCGGGCGCGGTGCCTCGCTACGCTCGGCACACTATTTTATTCTCCCACCACGCCCTAGTGGATGGTAGGGCATGAAATACCGCCTGTCGGCACATGTTGGCTCAAAAAACAGTGAAAAACTCCATGTCGACCTTGTGAATGTCGACATAGACAATGTCGAACGAATGACCTTGTCGAACTAATGACCTGTCGAACTAATGACCTTTCGAACTAGAATCATGTCGACCTTTTCCCATGTCGACCTAGAGTCATGTCGACCTAATGGATTCGACCTAATGACTGTCGACCATAATGCAGTAGACCAAATGACCGCATCCCCTTAGAAGTGCTGGAAGGCCATGAATGCATACCTCCCAATATTGAGGAAAGGGGAGGAGGGACGATTCGTGCGCCTCTGGTGTGTGCCTGAAATTTTGGGGGGCGTGACCTCATAACAAGGGGGCATGGTCTATCTCTGTGAGGCCACGCCCCCATTTTCGCCACTGTGGGGACATGGCTGGTGGCTCTGGGAGCTGCTGACTATGGGGGTTATTTTGGTTCACTCTTTCTGACAAATTCCTTCTTAGATGAACAAAACCATGTGCACTGCAGGTGGGGCAGATGTAACTTGTACAGAGAGAGTTAGATTTGGGTTGGGTTTTACTTCAAAGTGAGATCTATATTGCAGTGTAAAAATAAAGCAGTCAGTATTTACCCATGTTTAACATACCTGGGAGAAGCGATTGAGGTCTCTTGAGACAGAACAACAGATAACGATCTAATATTCTAACCAAATATACTCAAACATTCCCAACAACCTGACCAGATCAAGATTTATATGTACTGTATTTCCTGTCCATTTGTAATATTTTTATAATTATACATTTTGGATTAAAAGATAATTAATTCTAGCATATTCTTTGTGTCTCTTGGTGAATCTGAGAGCCTGTGAGGCCAAAGCTACCAACTTAAGTTTAAGGTGAGTGCTGCAGATAGCTGAAGAGGACTGTCTGGTGTCCATACAGTACATTGATGTTTTGGGTTTCTTTGTTGGTGATAGTTACCGGGTTTTCATTAACCACCCATGCTGAGGTATCCATAACTCTCTGGTGGTGATTCTCAGATTGCGGTATCAGGTGATTCAGCCAGCCAGTCATGTCAACATTCTAAAAATGACACCACTCAACTACAAATGCAGCCCATGCCCTGACTGCAGGCCTTGACAATAATACTCTTAAATACTACACTCTATATCAGCTGGCCAAGTGTACATCAGGATTTTCAGCAATGCACTTATCAGGGGGCATTATATTGTAGGGATTGGTATGAATCCCGGTGGTCAAAATCCCAAAATCCCGACCGCCGAAATCCCAACAAGGGGGAGGTGGTTCGCCCCCCCCCCCTTGAGGGCTCGCTGCGCTCGCCACGCAGTGGGCCCAGTGCCTCGCTACGCTAGGCACAACAATTTATTCTCCCTCTATGGGTGTTGTGGACACCCACAGAGGAACAAAGTGCCTGGGTTCCTGCGTCGGGATTTCGAGCACCGGGATTTCAACTGCATCCCATATTGTAGACAGGATTACAGTTGCAGACAACCTTTCTTGGAAATACATACAGATATACCAGAATACCAACACTTTTATGGTAAGCTGGCTCCATCTGTAGGTTGACACATGACTGATTATTTCAATAGCCTCCTTACCAGTATCCCTAAGAAAAGACTCTCACTGCTACAATCCATTTTGAATGCTGCTGCTAGGCTGATCTTCCTGGCTAGACGTTCATCGTCTGCTGATCCGCTCTGCCAGTCCCTCCATTGGTTGCCTGTATATTACCGCATTCAATATAAAATACTTCTACTTACATACAAAGCCATCACTCTGACTACACCGACTTATATCTCTTTGTTTATCTCAAAATATATCCCCACTGACCTCTCTGCTCTGCACAATATCTGCGTCTCTCATCCACACTCATTACTCGCTCCCACTTACACTTGCAGGATTTTTGACGGGCAGCACCCACCCTATGGAATGCCCTTCCACGCACACTAAGACTCTCCTCTAGCCTCCAAACTTTCAAGTGTTCCCTGAAATCTCACCTCTTCAGGCAGCTTATAATATTCAGGACCTCCACACAAGCTACAGTAGGATTCACATTTAATTGCATTCCATCAGGACTGTCTAGTAATCTGATGGGACTGCCATGCTATGGAATCCTATCCTTATGTATCCCTCCTATTATCCCTATAGATTGTAAGCTTGCGAGCAGGGCCCTCCTACCTCCATGTTGGATTGTTTCTACCCAGTTTGTTTAATCACTGTTGTTTCCAATTGTAAAGCGCAACGGAATCTGCTGCGCTATATAAGGCACTGTAACGGAATCTGCTGCGCTATATAAGACACTGTAACGGAATATGCTGCACTAAATAAGAACCTGTAACGGAATCTGCTGCGCTATATAAGACGCTGTAACGGAATCTGCTGCGCTATATAAGACACTGTAACGGAATCTGCTGCGCTATATAAGAAACTGTAACGGAATCTGCTGCTCTATATAAGACACTGTAACGGAATCTGCTGCACTATATAAGACACTGTAATGGAATCTGCTGAGCTATATAAGACGCTGTAACAGAATCTGCTGCGCTATATAAGACACTGTAACGGAATATGCTGCGCTATATAAGACACTGTAACGGAATCTGCTGCGCTATATAAGACACTGTAACGGAATATGCTGCGCTATATAAGACGCTGTAACGGAATCTGCTGCGCTATATAAGACACTGTAACGGAATCTGCTGCGCTATATAAGACACTGTAACGGAATCTGCTGCTCTATATAAGACGCTGTAACGGAATCTGCTGCGCTATATAAGACACTGTAATGGAATCTGCTGCGCTATATAAGACACTGTAACGGAATCTGCTGCGCTATATAAGACGCTGTAACGGAATCTGCTGCGCTATATAAGACTCTGTAACGGAATCTGCTGCGCTATATAAGACACTGTAACGGAATCTGCTGCGCTATATAAGACACTGTAACGGAATCTGCTGCGCTATATAAGACACTGTAACTTTCAAGGGAGTGGATGTGTTTTGCAGAAGCTCCTGAGAAGGTAGAATCCCAGTGCACAGCGAGAGCTCCCCCCTCAGGCCTCCCCAAGCCAGGGGACCTCTGTGGGGGTAGAGTGCAGGCAGGTCCTGGTGCCGGAGGGCCTGCTATATCATGGTGAAAGGCAGAAGACGTGGGGCTGTGTGCCCGTCCAGGAGGAAAAACATCCCTGCTGCTAGTACATCAGCAGCGGGAACCTCAGAGGAAAATGTGCAAGGTATGGAGAATGTCCCCCCGGATGATTCCGGAGGTACCCCAGTAGCAAGCCAGCTGCGGGGGGAAATAATGGAAGAACCCGGCGGGGGAGCAAACGTCGGCGGCGGCAAAATAGCGGCCGCGGGGGGACAAAGCAAAGGAGACCTACCATCTGAGGTGGAGGATGACCTCATAGTGTCTGAAGAGGAAGATGCCAGTGAGATGGAAAGTGAAACAGAGACTTTTGTCAAAATGGGTCTAAAAGAGCTACTCATTGAATCGAAAAGGATCCACAGCAGGTTATATCATGCAAAAAAGAAAAGAAATACCTGTCGTATATGGGAGCGCCAGAAATGGAGAGATCGAATAATGTTACACACTAACTCCTGTTCCAAAGTTAAAAATCAAATATCTATCAAAATGAAAGAAGAAAAGGAAAAAGGTCAATCCTTACCAGCAGGAGAAGGGTTAATGGCAGTCCAGGTGATGCAGGTTTCACCTGCAGCAGCAGAAGGCAGTGATGACATCATCCATGGGGGAGGGGTACTGCTCCAGGCTGATCCTGCACAGAGAGTGGAAGAAAACAGCCTCATGGAAACAGAGGCCAGAGTGCAGATTGACAGATTGACATTTGTGTATGAAAAAAACTGCCAATCCAATCCAGAGGGAGAAAGACAGCAGAGCATGATGCAGATGGAGAGGATGGAGGAAGAATCTACCATCCAGCCCAGATCGGAGGACCCCCAGGAGGCGGTGAGTATGGAAATCGTTATGTGTGAGACCGAGAGAGACGCTGCCTTCCTGGGGACACCAGAGGTCTTGAGATCTAAGGCGCATGTAATGTCAGAAGTACTGCCGTCGCCCTGTGAGGTCCTAACAGCGGGGGGAAAAGCAGCGGCTGCTGATAGCGCTGTTCAGGACCGAAGGGAGATACCAAAGACTGTGGTTGCGACTACCTCCAATAAATTTAAAGACTGTGTTATGGACAGTCAAAAGGCTGGACCAAGTAATGTCCAATTCATTGAGAAGCCTGTTTCTTTTGCAAAAGTAAATGCTGATAATGTTTGCTTAGGGCATGAGAATGGTGTAAGTGGAAAAGTGTCAGCAGTAACAAAGGCGGGAGAACTACTTACGCAAGGACAAAAAAGACTGAATGTGGACAATTTAACTGCAAGGGAAAAAGCTATCTTTAAAACTGTGTTTGGTCAGATTGGTGCGCCTGTGGGTGCTAAGAGTGCTCTAAAAATTATTGCAGACCAAGTGGAGAAAAAGTCAGTTGCTGACATGTCAGCTGAGTCTGTGTCGACTAAGATTAAGACCCCAATATCGTATGCAAAAATATTAAGTGGGGACGTAAGGTCTAAAGATAATAATGCTAATCAAGAGAATGCACAAAAGAACTCATATGGCAGAAGGCATTTGTTACAATTTAAATGGGTTGGTACAGGGCCTGTACCGTCGCAGGTTGATTTTTTGAAAATGGTGTTTTCCTTAGATTGCTCAGCTGGAGACCTCTCTGCGTGCATTCATCCAGACAGGTCTCCTTTCTTTGACCTAAGTTTTCTTTCACTCCATAGAATGCATAAGGTCTTTGAAGAGTGGGAAGAGAGGAAAGGGGAGGAAAAATTTGCAGATTTTACAGTTGTTGCATCCTCATCAAGGCCTGAGTATGTAAAACTGAGAATACTGGTACGGAATGACCTAATTCCTGCACATGACATTGAATTTTGGCTAAGTAGGCTGTGTACAGTCAAAAGCAAATTAGTTAAAGTGGGTCACACCCTGGGTGTATGGGGAGGTGCGTGGTCTGCCCTGGTCAGATTGGCGCAGGAGGAGGGCAGGACCGTGCATCTTCCATCCGCCGCATACATAGGCCGGGATAGAATTCAGATATTCTATCCCGGTCAACCCCGCACGTGTTTTAGATGTGGCTTGGTGGGCCACACAAGTAGTGAATGTGGCGAGCAAAAATGCAATTTGTGTGGTGAGACCGGGCACACATCTAGCACGTGCAATAAAGTTAAATGCAATTTGTGTGGGGAGGAGGGCCACCCATATAGCAGATGTCCCAATTCTGTAAAAAGACCCATAGGAAAACAAAGTGAACATACCCCTGTCACAGTCCCATTTTCAAAAGTGGTGGTGGGGAAAGATAACCAAATTCAATGGTGCAAAGGTGTAGAAGAAAAGGAGGAAGATTTCCAGGTAGTGAGAAGAGGGAAGAAGGGAAAGCAGACTAAAGAGAATATCCCTGGTCACCTTGACCTCTCAAACAGATTTTTAATATTTTCAGAGAGTGAAGAAGAATCAGAGAGAGAGCTGGGTGAAGGAGAAATTATCAGGGAAAAAGAAGGGCTAACTTTCAAGTCTGGTGAAAATAAAAATAAGAGAAGCAGAAAAGTAGACAAAAAACAAAAAATTAAAGACAGACAAACTGAACAGAGAGAAAAAGTGATGACAAAACATAGAAAAGGGGCGGACGTAGTGAGAGCGAGTGAGGAACCAAAAGAGAAAATTGACAAGAGGGTGGCTGAGAAGGAATCAGAGGATACAGAAGAGGGCGTTCTTGGAAGGGCAGAGATCCAAAGAGACAACCCAGCCGGGTCCTTTGTCCTTCCTGAGAATGACCCAGACACTAAAAAAGAGGGGAAGCCACCTGACCCAGAAGTGAATAATGATGGTTTGTCTGAGGATATGGATGTGGTTGCAAATGTGGAGGGTGAAGGGGAATGCAAGGATGGTGAAGGTAAAGGTGAAGGTAAATAGGTATTATGTATACCACTATAAATCTATTTATGGATCCCCACCTCATCAAATGTGCCACTATAAATGTGGCCTCTATATCATCAGACAGGGCTCGGCTTATGGCCTATGATTTTTTAAAAGGCAAGGATTTTGACATACTTTTCCTTCAAGAGACTAGAACGAGAACTCTGGAAGTGCTTCACAAAGCCAAAAGAGAGTGGACAAGAGGCCCCTCTTTATGGTCTCTTGCAGCCGAGCCCTACAGTGGAGTGGCGGTGATTTTTACCGACAAGGTAACCGTAAATAGATTCATAGAACTGGAAGTAGGAAGATGTATGGTTTTGGACATCAATCTTAGAGGGCAGGACCTAAGGCTAATAAACATCTATGGCCCCCAATCTCCTTGGGATAGGAAATGCCTTTTTAAGTTGATAAAACCTTTCCTATTCACAGCCCAGCAAGTCATTTTTGGGGGTGACTTTAACACCGTCATCCGACCGAAAGATAGAGGAGGGTCCAAAAATAATGGGACTCTGGGCTATGATGCAAATTTTTTAGTTAGCATGGTACAGCAGGCTGGTCTAGAGGATGTCCATGTTAAACATTTCCCAGACCTCACGGGTTACACTTTTTTTAGTGGTAGCCGTAGGTCTAGAATAGATAGGTTTTTTGTTAAAAGAGGTTCCAAAACTCTTCCCCCCAAGGTAGAGCCAGTAGAATTCTCTGATCACTGTTTTTTTTCTTTCTCTTTGAATGCTTCTGAGACCATTCAGAAAGGAAGAGGCCTCTGGAGGTTGAATGCTGAGCTCCTGAAGGACGCGAGCGTGATGCAGTCTCTTCGAGATCTTCTGTCGGATCATGAATCGCTGTTGGAGGCTGGATGGAGTAGATCTGAGTGGTGGGAGGTATTGAAAAAGAAAGTCCAGGGTTTCTTCAAAAGGCTGGTAAGAAAGAGAAACTTGATAAAGAACAATACCTACCTTGCCTTAAAAAGGGAACTAGATTTCTTGATCTCTGAGAATGGAGATGGTGGGGAAATCTCCAGAGTGAAGTCTCAGATGAGAGAGTATCAGTATGATCGGTTGGCTTCTTTGATCTTGGAAAGGGATTACGGTACTTACCACTCACCGGACCCCTACCAGGATTGTGGGAAGAGAACTGAGGTTAAAGAGATCAGAGGCCTTTATGATGGACAGGGTGTGCTTCAAGAAGGGAAGGAAGGCATCCTAAAAGTCGTTAAGGATTTTTACTCTGACCTTTTGTCTGAGAAATCACTGACCAGAGAGAGGATGGAAACTTTCCTGAGGGAAACCCCAGGTCTGGTCGATCCAGGTACCTCTCTTGATTGTTTGAGCAACAAAATAAGTGTAGAGGAAGTTAGGGAAGCGATTGATGGCTTGTCATCAAAGAAGTCACCCGGACCTGATGGTCTAACATCGGAATTCTATAAGGAATTATCTGATGTCATAGCTCCCCGTCTCACAGAGGTTTTCAACACCTGTTTGGAGGAGGGTGAACTCACTCCTTCCATGAGGCGGTCGGCACTTATTTTGTTGTTTAAAAGCAAAGACCGAACTCGTATTGAGAACTGGCGCCCCATAGCCCTTCTCAATACAGATAGAAAGATTTTGGCAAAAGTTTTCTTCAACAGAATAATGGAGTTCTCAAGGAAGCTCCTTTCCCCCTTCCAGCACTGCACCGTGAAAGGGCGAAGCACTTTTAGTGCGGTTCTTGGTGTCCGGGAAGCCGTGGAACGGTGCAGGGCTGGAAAGATTGGGAAATATCTGCTGGCATTGGACCAATCCAAGGCCTTTGACCGTGTCAATCACAAGTACCTCTGGGCTTTACTGGAAAGGTATGGCTTCCCAGGGAAAATGGTAAATTGGCTAGAAATTTTGTATAAGAAGGCCGAGAGCTTCCCTCTTGTCAATGGTTGGGTAGGGCCCGCCTTTGACGTGGACTCGGGAGTACTTCAGGGATGCCCCCTGAGCTCTCTCCTCTATGTGTTTGCAATTGATCCTTTTATTAGGAGGATTGAAAACAGCATATTGGAGGGATTGCAGCTGGCTCCGGATTTCACATTGAAGGTGACAGCCTATGCGGATGATGTCACCATTGTTCTGTCATCAATGGCAGAGGCAAGTGTCATCGACCAACTGGTCCAGATTTATTCTGAGGCTTCCGGTTCAAAAGTGAACAAAGACAAGAGTGAAGTTTTCTGGATGGGGGAGGGAGGGGAAGAATTTCCTCTCCCGGACACTTTCCCAGAGGCCAATGACACCATAAAAGTTCTTGGCATCCAATTCGACCATGGCGATTATGCCTCTGCAAACTGGGAGAGGAAGCTTGAGGATGCAACCAAGAAAGTGAGCCTATGGAAGAGACAAAAGTTGTCTATGAGGGAAAGGGTTGATATATGCAAAACCTATTTGGTACCTATGTTTTTGTATGTCAGCTATGTCTGTTGCTTGCCTCAATCGATGTGGTCTAGGTTATGTTCCTTGTTTTTTCAAATGTTTTGGGGAAACAGAATGAACATGGTCAAGAGGGGTATCGTGTACAGGTCGAGGGCAGAGGGTGGCCAGGACATGGTTAACCCTGTGGTCTTCTTTACAACAGCTTTTCTAAAGCTGAACATTGGTAGCATCTTCTTGGAGGACCCCCCTCGATGGGTACAGGGTTTCATGAAATGGTGGGATCCCTACTGTAAGGCTTGGATAGATGGTGGTCGCTTGAAGAAACCCTGGTCTGGGCGAGAGTACCTCCCGATCTACGTGATTCTTGCCATCAGAATGATTTCCAAGTGGGGCTTGGCGGTGGGAGATGTAAGGGATCTCTCAAGGAAGGAGTTGGGGAAGAGGGTCTTGCAGATCTACTTCCTGGCCCCACTGGCTCTGAAGGACTGCCCAGGCACCGTCTGTTTAGCAGGGTTGAAGTTGCTCAATGACCAGCGGATCCCTCTGAAGTTTAGAGACATTGCCTGGCTTTCGTTCCTAGGGAAACTTGTTAGGGGGAACCTTAAATTTAGAAGTGCCGATGATCGTGGTTGTCCACGGGAGGAGTGTCTGGGAGTGGAGGAGACGGTAGACCACTTCATTCTTGAGTGTCCCTTTAATATTGAGGTTTATAGAGCAGTGTCGACCTCCCTAGGTATCCCTTGCCTTTCGGGGCTCAGTTACCCGGAATGGGCCTATGGAGCATTCAAAGGGTATAAAGGGTTTGATTTATGCACTATTTATATAGTTAGCTTAGTGGTCAGATACCACACGTGGAATGCACGGTGTCATATCGGACTAAGAAAGAAAATCCTTCCTCTTAGGACGGTGGTGGGTTTTATCCTACAAGATGTGAGGGTGGTGATGGATAGGGAAAAGGAAAAGCTGGATGCCGTCAGTTGGTCTCGTCTGTGGGGTCAACTGAAACCTCCTTAGTAGGCGGTATCCAAACTGATCCTGGACCCTCTGGGATCTTTCCACTTTTCTAACACTAGTAGTAGGAATTTTTCATTTTCAAAAGGAAAGTTTTTACATACAACTTGCTTGCATAAAACTTCTTTACCTTATTTATGTTGGAGGAGTAAATGGAAGGGGGGAGTAAGTGGTTTGGATGAAGTGTCTTGTGGGTTTTGGCTATGTTTGTGAAATTTATGGGATATAGAGAAACACAGGGTGCTGGTGGTGGTTGGGTGGTATGAATGAGTAGGAATAAATGTAGAATAACTGTGAAGAAAATGGGTGAATAAATAAAGATTGTATGGTGTAGATAATCTAGAGGCATGAAAGACAGACTGCCTGGGGTGTATGGGAAAGAATGAGGAATAAATGTGAATGAATGGACTCAAATTTCTTGAATGAAATATATTGACATAAGACGAAGTGAATCGTTATCATTTATACTGAGATTTATAGTATATTTAGGAATGTTTTGTTTGAAGTTATAAGCGGACATGCTATTCTTTAAGTTATCTCTTTTGGCAATTGCATAAGTTTATTTTTTTTTATATTATTTATTTATATTAATATGTATATATGTATAAAGTTTGAAATGTTTTATATAAAAGATGTAAGCTTTAATAAAAGAAGCATGGACACTGTAACGGAATCTGCTGCGCTATATAAGACACTGTAACGGAATCTGCTGCGCTATATAAGACACTGTAACGGAATCTGCTGCTCTATATAAGACGCTGTAACGGAATCTGCTGCGCTATATAAGACACTGTAATGGAATCTGCTGCGCTATATAAGACACTGTAACGGAATCTGCTGCGCTATATAAGACGCTGTAACGGAATCTGCTGCGCTATATAAGACACTGTAGCGGAATCTGCTGCACTATATAACACACTGGAACGGAATCTGCTGCGCTATATAAGACACTGTAACGGAATCTGCTGCGCTATATAAGACACTGTAGCGGAATCTGCTGCACTATATAACACACTGGAACGGAATCTGCTGCACTAAATAAGACACCGTAACGGAATCTGCTGCGCTATATAAGACACTGTAACGGAATCTGCTGCGCTATATAAGACGCTGTAACGGAATCTGCTGCGCTATATAAGACGCTGTAACGGAATCTGCTGCGCTATATAAGACGCTGTAACGGAATCTGCTGCGCTATATAAGACGCTGTAACGGAATCTGCTGCGCTATATAAGACGCTGTAACGGAATCTGCTGCGCTATATAAGACGCTGTAACGGAATCTGCTGCGCTATATAAGACACTGTAGCGGAATCTGCTGCGCTATATAAGACGCTGTAACGGAATCTGCTGCGCTATATAAGACACTGTAACGGAATCTGCTGCGCTACATAAGACACTGTAACGGAATCTGCTGCGCTATATAAGACACTGTAACGAGATCTGCTGCGCTATATAAGACACTGTAACGGAATCTGCTGCACTATATAAGACACTGTAACGGAATCTGCTGCACTATATAAGACACTGTAACGGAATCTGCTGCGCTATATAAGACGCTGTAACGGAATCTGCTGCGCTATATAAGACACTGTAACGGAATCTGCTGCGCTATATAAGACACTGTAACGGAATCTGCTGCGCTATATAAGACACTGTAACGGAATCTGCTGCGCTATATAAGACACTGTAACGGAATCTGCTGCGCTATATAAGACACTGTAACGGAATCTGCTGCGCTATATAAGACACTGTAACGGAATCTGCTGCGCTATATAAGTACCTGTAACGGAATCTGCTGCGCTATATAAGACGCTGTAATGGAATCTGCTGCACTATATAAGACACTGTAACGGAAACTGCTGCGCTATATAAGACACCGTAACGGAATCTGCTGCGCTATATAAGATACTGTAACGGAATCTGCTGCGCTATATAAGACACTTTAACGGAATCTGCTGCGCTATATAAGACACTGTACCGGAATCTCCTGCGCTATATAAGAAACATAAATAAATAAATTGATGCGTGTGTACACACCTTAACATTGAACTCTGTTTGCTAAACTCTTGCCGCATATTGGCCATTAATCCAGGACAAATGACTGTTTGGCCACTTGATTCTAAAGGTGCCCACACACGCACCGATTCCAGCGTGCGTTGTGGGCTTAACTAGCACACATAGCATCGCATCGAATGCCTTGTGCATACGATGTGCATGCGATGCGATGCTCGAAAAAGCTAGTACAAAAAGTATGTGCAGCACATTCTTTTTGTACTGTACGATGAGGTGCTGCGGGAGCGCGCACCCCATCGTACAGCATTGCACCGCCGGGATCGGTGCGTGTGTGGGCACCATTAAAGTCAGTCCTGGGGGAAGCTCACTACTGACCTGCTGAAACCGCCAACATAAGACAGCGGACAAACGCGTATGGTGCCCACGTTATAGCAGTCCTGCTTCTTGACTGATGTGCTAACCTGAAGATAGTCATCTAAACCAAGCATCCTCGCTCCTTTGTGATCGGGTCGAGTAAGCAAGCCAGCCTCACTACATCTGCTGTTCTCCAGGGCAATTCAGCTTTGGGATCCCCAGGGAGCTGTACTGCTCTCAAGCAGCATTTCTTTCTACAGCACAACATATGTATTGCTGACTCCCTAAAGGGAAAACATAGAGGATATGTGCACTAAAGGTTGTTCATTCCGTTTCGCTGTGGTAACCATCAGATGCCCAGAACTGTGTTCGGGTATTACCACTAAGGGCCATGGAGAAAGGTTATTCATTTATTGTTATAGTCACTGCTGGCTGTCAGAATATCTACTTGACATTGGAGGTTGAGCATAGAGGTTGAGCAAAGTGCCTCAAGGGGTTAAATTCCCCTTAAAGTCATCATACTAGTAACACTGTTTCTATCATATCAGTATCGGACTTAAAGTTATTTTATAATTATTGCATATACATTCTTCAGGCGGGATTCACATTGATGTTGTGTTCCTTTTTGTATCGCTTTTTTTCTTTCATATTATGTCTATTGCTCTTTAATAAATGTGAATTTTTATAAATATTAGCGCTCTCATATATTGCTATAATGATGCTACACATGCATTTATGATCTTTAGAGGGATTTAAGTGCTTGATTCTGGCTATGTTCCTCAGGTGAAAGAATTAAGATTTGATTATGGATGATACATGGGGATTTAGTTATGAAATGCTGGATTGTTAAACCCATCATTTTGGATTGTGTCTCTGCCCGATAATTAAAAAGGCAATGTGTCAGATGCCACTATCAGGGACAATTCCAAGAGTCCACCCATGTTCAGTGTTTTGCAGGCTTTACTGGGGGAAATTAACTAATATCCACCAATACGATGCCAGGAACGAATTCATATGACCGGCATCGGACGCATTTTCAGGAAAATACAATTCGTAAATAGGGCAGATTTACTAATCTGCAGTACTTACGGATTCGTATTCTCCCGATGGCTTAGGCGGCCGTATTCGTATCCGACTGTTGGAATCCAAGATTGAATACCCCTATTACCAAGGACACGATAATCAGCTCTGCCAGCAGTGATATACTTTATCTCACATTGCCAAATGGAGTAAGATAAGATACTGTATTACAAAATTGGGAGTGTGTGACAGTCTAGAAAACTGTACAGTCACTAAAATAATTAATATGTAAATAATATCTATAATATTAGTTGTATCTACTAGTTCCCATCCGCCGCAGGGACCCCCGCCACTGACAGCCCATTCACCACAGGTACCCCGCGACTGCAGGGGGAGTTAGAGCAGCAGCCGCGACCATCATCCCCGCCATTTCCCCCCTCAGTAGCCTGACAGCCCCCCCCTAGCAGCACCAGACACCCCCTCCTCCCGCATCAGCCGGTGACAGCTCTCCCCCCCCCCCCCAAGAGTGGTTATTTATATAAAAATAATAATAGTTTTACATACCCTACAACTGTACCGATTTTTCGGTACAGTACAGTTTTTTAACAGCACTGTACCGGCAAAATCATTTTGTACTGAATTACCGATTTTTCCAGTGTCTTCTGCGGTGCCCGGCTCTCCCCTCCCTGGTTCCATTTCCAAGTGTCCCTTGCGGCGCCGGCGGGCATAGCATGACGTCATGACGTCACTGCCACACCAGCAACGCACCCTGCGCACAGTCTGTGCATTCAGGGGACGGATGAGAGACCCGTCTGTACTGCCCTGCCTCACTGTCTGCACATGCACAGACTCAGGGCGCGAAAGGACAGTGAGGCAGAGGCAGGCGCCAGTGCCCGGTGGCCGCCAGAGCCGGGGCGCGCATGAGGGGGGATCTGGAGTGAGTGACCCGACCCGGAGCTCAGCCCCTGCAGACAGTGATCAGATCATCCAGAGACACTGTTTCTGTGAGTATCTGATAGTCTAGTCACAAAGTATAAAAAAATCCAGCCTGGCCATATTCTGTGCAGCAGCAAGTAGGTGGCTCAGCCAGCTGCACTTAATCACCCCAATCACCCCAGCTCTTCTATACCGCATCGACACCTGTGTTTGCCTGCAGCTCATGTCACATGGTGGCTTGGTGGGCTGCTGGCATATTAAATAAGTATATTTAATATACTTATTTATTAAATATTATATTAAATATACCTATTTAATATGCCAGCAGCCCACCAAGCCACCATGTGACATGAGCTGCATCAGATGCTGGGTCGGGGGGGGGGGGGGGGTGTCAGGGTGCCTGGGGATGTAACCACGCCCACTTTACCAAATGCCACACCCACTTTACCCATGGCCACGCCCCTTCTCTAATGTGTACCGATTTTGGCCCTTCAAATGTTGGAGGGTATGGTTATATATATAGAGAGAGAGAGAGAGAGAGAGAGAGAGAGAGAATTTCACCCAACTTGGCAACAAGCAATTTCACCCTTCTTGGCAACGAGCAACCCGCCTTGGCAACAAGCAATTTCGCCCCCCCCTTGGCAACTAGCACTTTCATTCCCCCTGGCAACGAGCAATTTCACCCCCTGGCAACGAGCAACTTCACCACCCTTGGCAACGAGCAACAACCCCCCCCCTTGGCAACGAGGACTTTAACCCCCCCCCCTGGCAGCGAGCACTTTCAACCCCCCCCCCCCCTGGCAACGAGCAACTTCACCTCCCTTGGCAACGAGCAACTTCACCCCCTTGGCATCGAGCAATTTCACCCCCCTTGGCAACGAGCAACCACAGCAGCCCCAGCAGCTGCACACCGTGCACGGACCCACTGCGGGTGCCTCAACCCGCAGCGGGACCATTTACACCGGCCTCTACACGGGCCCTGACTGTGTTCTACCCTGGGAGCGAGCACTGCGAGGATCTGTGTAGATGGAGGATACGGCTTGACCCCATTTACACCACCGCAGATCCGGGTCTGACCCGCCGCTGACACAGATTTTTCGGAGGTGTAAAAGGGGTATTAGAGGGAAATCCTGGAACAGTGCATTTTGTTCCTAATGGAATGGGTCATGGGTATGGGTTTTAATGTTATAAAATTTATGAAATGACATATAACTAACAATATATTACTGTTTTAGTAAATTAATTATAATGTTCAGACGCTTTCATAGAAGGGAGCTATACATGAAAACCCTGACAGAACGTAAATCTCATTAACAGTGAGTAAAGAAAACCCCCCCATTGGTGGAAGTTAGACTGTTCTTGGCCTCTGGGTTGTGTGAGCCCGGGACTCTGGAGGAGACCACTTTACCCTTCACGGAGGGGAGACGGGTGAGGGAGTCAACAGTGAGAGGAGCTCGAGTCCAGGGCGGGAAGTTGCGAAACGGGCTCGCGGACAGCGGAGGAGGCGGAGCGCGGATGGAGAGTGATAAAAGGTAACAGCACAGCAGCAGCGGTTGGCGCGCAGTGTCTGCCTGGGGAGAATCTGAGGGGAGCGGGAGTCTCTGAGAAGAGAATTACACTTACCGGGTGTGCTGCTGAGCAGTCTCCGGGGTCCCCAGAGCTGATCGCAGCAAAGCCAGTGCCCTTCTTCCCGGCAGAGTGGCGCCCTGGTCCGACGGGGCAGCTGTGTAGAAAAGAGGCCGGCTTCTAGTAGTGACGACGCCGATGCCTACAGATAAGGGTGGAGCAGAGGGGTGAGTCACGCCCCTGCCACACCCACATAACACCTCTTAGGAATGGTTCAACAAAACAGCTCTGACTGAGTTTACTACGGCAAGAGCTCACATCCCAGAGAGGCTTATGGGACAGGAAACACACGGCTCATTAAGGTTTACCTCAGAAAGGGACATATGCTATAGAGCTTTTATTTCTCCTCAGAGTAAAAGTATACAAGGATTCCCTAAACCTTTGCTGAGTATTGAGCGATAGCGGCATTTGTAATGCGTAAGATTATTATATGTGGATCTAACAGACACTAAAAGGGGTATACAGGTGTTAGGTTGACATGCGTTGGGTCCAGTGGCAGATTTAAGCAGGGGCGATAGTGGCGGTCGCCCAAGGGCCCCCACACATCAGGGGCCCCCACACTCACGGCGCCGGGTAGTCAGTGGAGTAACAATAGCCCCGCAGACCCCGTGGTCGCGGGGAGCTGCTGTGTAAGTGCGGGCGCCGGGGGTCTGCAGGGCTATTGTAACACTGCCGCACAGACGGGACCAGCGTCGGCAGCGCCCCCACCCGTTCGCCCATGCACCCCTCGTGCCACGGCCGCCTTACCCCTCCGCTTAGCTGGGACCTGCACATCTTCTCTGCGGTGCGGTGCGGTCCCGGCTCCCCCCTTGCCTACAGCTGCTTTGGAAATGGACTATCACAGTTCTGTGAAACTGTCTGCTGTACGTGAGCGGACATTTTGTGATGGACCATTTACATAGCAGAAGCAGGAGGGGAGCTGGGACTGCACAGAGAAGATCTGTAGGTTCCTGCTGAGCGGAGGGGTAAGGCGGCACGAGGGAGGCATGGGCTGACTGGGGTAGGGTAGCTAACTTTACGGGGGGGGGCATCGTTGGCATAGTTATGTCCCCCTCGGGTTCTTATGTGTGGTCTTGTGCACATCGGACCTGAGATGAAGGTCAGACCTGTTGCCTGTCTGACCTCGGGCACCCTCCCGGCAGCTGCAAGTGGGGTTGCATGCGATAAATCGCATGTGAAAGGACCATCGCATGCGATTCTGCCACCAGGAAAGGTCCCAGGGGGTCAGATGGCCCATATACTGCTCCGATACATCGCAATAGTGTATGCCAACCTTTACCCCTTAGATCTACTGTATTTATATGTGAGACTTTTACTAAAGTGCAGCATAAGCGTTATTGAAGGACAGCTCCTGAATAGTCTGGAAGGATTTATGCTGGCTGTGGTATAATATACAGGTTGAGTATCCCGTATCCGAGTATCCGTTATCCGAATTATTCCGAAAACTTTCATTCCGAAAGTGAAAAAAAAATATTTTTTTGCTAAAAACTCACTGGGGACATTTGTAACAGCATCACTGGGGACATGATATGTAACTGGCACTATATATGTACAAGAAAATGATTGCTTGGCTTCAAATTCAATATCTGAGATAGTACACAAATTTTGTTTCATTTTTTGAAACCTTGTTTTTTTAACAAATAAAATATATTTGTGTGTATTTTATGTGGTAATAAAATATATTTGTGTGTATTTTATGTGTTTATACAGCATACATGCAAGATACTTCAAAATACATAATTGAAATATTAAAATATTCCGAAATACGGAATAATCCGTTATCCAAAATTCTCCTGGTCCCGAGCATTTTGGATACGGGATACTCAACCTGTACAAGTATTTCTACAAGATTAATACTGCAGTATTTACCTTAGTTCCCTCCATGTGGATTACAAATATTGGTGCAGATGTATTATAGCGGCTCTTATAGCGCCGCAATAATACTTTCTGCTTCGCCTCATTCGGCCTGCTATGCGCCCCTGTCCTTTACCGCACGCTGGCTCTGTCGTTCATAGGGGAGAATCGGTATCAGTGCACATAACGTGCGCTGATTCCCCTTCTCCCCATAACAACACTTCATACATCTGCCACATACTTACTGAAGGGAAATTCCAGTGAGGGACCTCATCATAACAAAAACGCTTACAATTTCTGAGACTTTTATTTTTTAACAAAAAAGAGATATACAGTACAGTATTTTAGAGGACAATACAAATAATATTATTGTGCAATAATAATAGGTCAGATAATAGTATATATAAGGAATGTTTTAGCCATTTTTCATTTATGTAAATGTAATGTTGTTGTTTACATTGCAGAATAACATTGAGTTGCCGAGGATAAGGAGGCTACCTGTATATGAAACATTACCCTGTTTATTGTAGCTAATTGTAAACTGTTGTATGCTAACCTGATTATACCTAGTGTTCCCGCTAGGCTGTTTTAGCGGGGCGCTGCGCCCTGCCCGATTTTTAAAGTGAAAAATGCGCCCTGCCCCTCTGGCAGCGCCCCGCTAAACCAGCCTGCCTTTGTCCCCGCTGTTTTGACCGGGGAAGCCCGGCGCTGCTGTACATAGCGATGCCCGGCACTTCCCCGGCAGTTTACAGCCTTCCCCCTGTGCATGACGCCGCCGGCCGTGTCCACCCCTGTGCATGACGCCGCCGGCCGCGCCCACTCCTCTGCGTGATTCCGCCGGCCGGGCATGCCCCTTTTTCGTCGCAGCCTGGGCACGCCCCTTTTGTGACGTTGGCGGCCCGGGCACGCCCAAAATAGTGACGTCAGCGTGCCTGGTCCGACCCCCCCGCCCTGCCCGCCCTAGTTCCTAGAAGGAACACTAATACTGTATATAAGGGAGAAGATTGGAGAATATTCCACATCGTGATACTAATCGTGTACTAGTTCCAGTTTGATAAAATATTTACGGAGTGTATTGTGAATGAAATTGTATGTCACAAGGTTGTTTTACTAATGAGAGAATTACTCATGTGGTAATAAAGTGTCTTTATGATCCTTTCGGAAGAGAATTTTCAAAAATGGCGGGTGCTAGAATGAACACTAGTACTCACCTGTTGATACGTTCTTAAGCAAAACCAAAAAACTCACCTCATTGTCACAAGTGTTCATAGAAATAATCACAAGATACTTATGACCACTTGTAAGATGTGATTACTAGGGCAGGTCTATAGAGTTTTTTTTCGGCAGTCTGAGGACCTTGCTGAATCAGGCCCTCTATCACATACCTGTAGCCCCTGTTTATCCATTTAGATTTGTGGGATGTCCCCAGAAAACACCTGTTTTTAGCTCTACCCGTTAATATTACATAAAGTAACCCCGGAGTGGATGTACTTGGACCACAGCAAATATCAGAGATCCCGTATCTACAGTACCGCTGTACCAATGCAGAGGCCCCACTTATAGATTTGGCCCCTGTAGCTATCGATGTGTCCTCCTACATCTATCGTCTTAACGTAGTATTCTAGCTGGGTCATACTGTGGGGTCGACTGTATGAAGGTCGACATACACCACGTCGAACACTGGAGGTCAGCAGGGCTTAGGTCAGGGGTGTCAAACTCAAATTCATCGGGGGCCGCATCAGCAGTTTGGTCACCCTCAAAGGGCCGGTTGTATCTGTAGGTCCCCCTGTATAATTATAATGCCATGACACCACAGGCTGCTCCCCCTGTATAATATAAAATGAATGCCATGGCACCACAGGCTGCTCCCCCTGTATAATAATGCCATGACACCACAGACTGCTCCCCCTGTATAATATAATAAAAGTAATGCCATGACACATAAATGATTATACAGGAGGAGCAGCCTGTGGTGTCATGGCATTCTTATTATTATACACGGGGACACCTCAGGAAACAGCAGATATATATATATTTTTTATTGTGAGTGTGATCCTCATCCTCACTTACTGTTTCTCCGTCTGTCCTGCAGCTGCTGCGGCTTCCAGCTTTTCTTCACTGCTTGCTGCGGCCACACTGTCCCCGACTCTCGGTCCAGCTTCCCTGCCTGCTCCTACTTCTCTACAGACGCATGGGCGGGCAGCGTCATCGTCATGACGTCCCCACAGGGCCGGCCTTAGGCATAGGCAAACTAGGCAATTGCCTAGGGCATTTGGAATGCCTAGGGGCATCAGCAGCTTCTGCTGATTAAAATGATATGCAGCATGCCTATATTCTGTGTGTGAGTGAGGCTGTATCTGCATATGAAATAGTGTATTCATGGAAATCACTGTAACATATCATTCTGTATGCAGGTACAGTCGCACACAAAATATAGGCATGCTGCATACAATTTAATCATCGGAAGCTCCTTGTGTGTGCTGGTCATAACAATGCAAATAAGATGAATTTTGAGCAAAAAAGGCACCCAACGTTAGCAGAACTGGCCAGGAGCTGCATAGCCTATTGAGGCAAGATGTATGAGGAAACATCTGTATCCAAGCAGAGGCAGAGGTCACAGTGTTAGCGGCTGTGCGAGTGCTGTCTGCGGGTGGGTTGGTTGTGCAATAGTATTCGGCATATGTGTAAGGGGCATTATGTGTGTCATGTATAAATGCATTAATAATGTGCGACATATGTGTAACAGGCATTATGTGTGTCGTGTATAAGGGCATAATAATGTGCAACATATGTGTAATGGGCATTATGTGTGTCATGTGTATAAGGGCATTAATAATGTGCAACATATGTGTAAGGGGCATTATGTGTGTCATTATGTGTATGAAGGGCATTAATAAAGGTTGGCCTAATGTGTAAGGGGCATTATGGTTATAAGGACATTAATAATGTGTGTCATGTATAAGGGGCATTACTGTGTGGTATTATCAGGGGTGCCGAGAGAAAGGGGTAGGGGGTACAAATTACCCAGGCCAAAGTCTGATGGGAGGGCCCAGTGGGGAGCCTGGGCCCCCTCCCCTTAAGTGACAGCAGCAGCTACAGCTCTTCTCCTCTGCCCAGCACACACTGCTTTGTGCTGGGTTGCAGTGTGGCCATGGAGGTGCTTAAAATACAATATTTTCTCAGGATTTTTTTCTCAGGGTGTAATGTGAATAATGTGGGGAGTAATGTACATAAGCTAAAGTGGTACTACTGTGTGATGTAACGTGAATAAGGGACACCATCGCATGATATAATGTGAATAAAGTTGCACTACTGTGTGGCATAATTTGAATTGGGGGTAAAATTGTGTGGCCATGCCCCTTCCCGGCAAGAACACACCCCTGTTTGGGCTGCGCACCGAATGTGTGCACTGTTTCTATTTAAAATATTGCGGGTAGGAGCACCAAAATGATGACTGCTATGAGGAGGGTTGATGGTGCTGGGAAAGGGGAGCAGGGTCAGAGGCGGAACTAGTGGCGGTGCTAGGGGGCATCTGCCAAAATCTTGCCTAGGGCGTCATTTAGGCTAGGGCCGGCTCTGCGTCCCCACCCAGTGTCTGTCACTGCCGGGCATCAGAGGGAACAGGCGGCCAGGCCCTCCTCCACGTAGCCGTGGAGGCCGGCGGCCATGTTTCTGTAGCCGCATACATACGTGCCTACAGGAACATGGCCGCCGACAGTGGAGGAACAGGTAAGGCGGCCGCGGACATGGACGCAGCACTCCTGTTTTAGACACACTGCCCCTGCGTGCTATCTCCTCGCGCGGGCCACATGACGAGGTCTGGCGGGCCGGATTTGGCCCGCGGGCCTTGTGTTTGACATCCGTGGCTTAGGTCAACGTCTGAAATAGGTCAGCATGGCTAAGGTTGCCAGGGTGGGAAGGTCTACACAACCATTAGGATGACAATGGGAAGGTCGGTAGTCAAAAGTCAGCTCCTCCCTGCAGCTCATCTCCCCATCCTCTCCCTGGTAAGCAGCAGCACATGTCCCCATCCTCTCCCTGGGAAGCAGCAGCACATCTCCCCATCCTCTCCCTGGGAAGCAGCAGCACATCTCCCCATCCTCTCCCTGGGAAGCAGCAGCACATTTCCCCATCCTCTCCCTGGGAAGCAGCAGCACATTTCCCCCATCCTATGCCTGGTAAGCAGCAGCACATCTCCCCATACTCTCCTGGGAAGCAGCAGCACATATCCCCTATGCTCTCCCCTGGAAGCAGCAGCACATATCCCCCATCCTCTCCCGGTGAAGCAGCAGCACATCTCCACATCCTCTCCCTGGGAAGCAGCAGCACATCTCCCCTATGAAAGGGGGTTTACACCTTACGGTGTCACTATGCGCTAGCTATATACCTGTTGTGGAAGTGAGTCTGGTGTTCTAGTAGTTTCTGAGCACTATGTGTGCCAATGAACCTGTCAGTGCTGCGTGGTGAACTGCAATTTCTATAATGAAAATCCAACACTTCTACAGGTAAAAATAAAATGGTGATTTATTCCATGATACCATTCATGAAAAATCAGAATATACAATTATTTTAATGCACTTTAAAAAACAATTTTTCACAAATAAATATATTGTTTGTTAAAAAAGACTTTAAAACTTTGCTGCATATAGTTTATACGGTGAAAGGTATCTCAAATGCAGGAGAAATAACTCTGTTATTCGTTTTATATATGTCTAATAACCGGTATACACAAACATTAGGGTGGGTATGGGAAAGGGAAAAAACTCACAAGGAAATGATGCCCCTTAATTAGGGGGGGGGGGGGGGATTTTAGTGCTGTTCCGTGCTTCTGGAGTTGAGTAAGAACACAGTCGCTCCCGTTGGTGCCCTCTTAACCAGAGGGGTGATCAGCGGGTCCAGGTTACTGCAGATGCGTCGAATAGTTTCGCCGGGTGACCGGCTTCGTCAGGATGCTTGCAATATGTGGAAAGCTTCTTCGTTCCTCCTTTTACCCCTCAGGGATGGGCGGAGTTAGTTTGCCCTCATCTGTGTTCGTGAGGCGGTGTCGGCTGGGCATGGTGTTCCGTCATTGGCCCTTATTCTGATCGGTGCGGATATTCCCGAATTCTTACGGTGCGGTCCGCACGCCACGGTGTGCTGCCGCGTGCGGCCATCGTCCGTAGAAACGCCCACGTGTCCTCCGCATTCGGACGGACTCACTCTTTAAGAACAGGGCGTGTTTACGGACGAAATACAAACCATACGTGTGCGGGTGAAACACTCCGATTCTGCACGGTATTACAGAGTATGCACGGGAATCCCGCATCCAAACGGATGGCAAGCGGTGCTTCCGCACGGAAGCGGTGTATTTACGCCAAACTACAAACTATTATGTCTATTCTGCAATACATCACATGACCCACTTATTCAATTACCTATCCTCATACAAAAATGCCTGTTTGGAATTGGAATCAATTAGATGCCAATATATCCTTACAAGCATGCCTAACACATGCATTGCACACATTAACCCTTACAGCAATTGAAGTGCAATGGTTTGTATTAGACCCTGTGTAAAATATTATAAACAATCTACACATATACTGTTTAATGTGCAAATAAAACCAACAACTTTGACCTTGCATAAAACATTTATTGATTTGAAAATTTAACATTTAAATATCAAAGGAAAAAATAATAAATTATAACAGTAAATCTCGGAGGTCCTGTAGGTCAGCTATTAGGAGCCGCAAATGGTGGCCCATCCGCAGGAGGGCCCCACGAACCCCCTCATCTGCCGGTGTTGTGGCATCTGTGGGCATGTCAAAGGGGCAAAAATTAGTCATGATATTCATGCATACATTTCACATACTGCTACATAAATTGCAGAAATGCTAGGTGACATGTGTAATATATATATATATATATATATATATATATATATATATATATATATATATATATATATATATATATCTATATATATATATGTAGAGAGATAGAGACACACATAGATAAATAGATATGACACATACATATATACATACATACATGCAAACTTATTTACTACATACTGTGTTTTTGTCCCTCTACCCTTTACTCTGCAGAAGACATAACAGTCATAGTGTTTCTTCTCATTCACAACCCACCCATGACTAACCAATGACAAGCATGTCATGGCCTCCGTCAATAAGAACTTGTCACAATCTCCTCAGTCTAAGTTCAGTGATGGTTCGTGGCATGGGAGTTATGCAAATGTCAGGAATGCACAGTACACATCCTCCAAATCATAATTCAGTCTAAACCAACCTACAATTCTGTGAGGGCAAAAAAACAATCTGAACTACAGGGGGTGTTTAGGTAGAGGAGGCTCCAGGGACACTGGCAATTTGTGACTCCATTCCAAGGTAGGCCGGCCCATACTCCATTTATAGCATACATCATATAGTTTATAAATAACATTCAACAAAAAGATACATTCCACTATATGATGGGTCAGAATCGACGCTTGCAGCAGGTGAATTTAATCCACAAATGATACACTCATCCCTTTACTCCAGGATCCTGTTTAACTACAACGGTTATGTGGCAGTCAAAATGGAGCTCCAAGCCATCCCACAAACCTGTGTAATTCAGAGGTGTCCTGGATGAAAGGGATGCCTTGGACACCCCATCTAACCCGTACCTGTATCTGTAGCTACCCACTTTGGGTTCTGTATTAATAGTATTCTAACAAAATTTACCATCACCAGTGCTACATAACAAATACCAGTACAACTACTTCATGAATGATGCATTATGTATACATACCGATTTGTTGGGCCTCACACGCCTCCTCCCCCTCGGATTCGGCCAACTCCGGGGCAACCGTGGCCTCCTCAGCCCCCTCCTCCGCCACCTCCTCCGCCACCATCAGCTCCTCCACCTCCTCCTCCGCCACCACCACCTCCTCCACCACCACCTCCACCTCCTCCACCTCCTCCTCCGCCACCAACACCTCCTCCACCTCCTCCTCCGCCACCAACTCCTCTTCCACCTCCTCCACCACCACCTCCTCAGGCACCTCCTCCACCACCTCCTCCACCACATCCTCCTCCTCCACCATCTCCTCCACCTCCTCCACCATCTCCTCCACCTCCTCCACCATCTGCTCCTCCTCCTCCTCCACTTGCTCCTCCTCCACCATCGGCGGCACCTCCTCATCAGGCTCTTGCCCCTCCTCCTCGGCCTGGCCTGCCTCGGCCTGTTCACGTGCCTGTCGTGCTCTGGCTCGTGCTGTGTGGAAGAAACCAAAATCATGGTCAATGTAGGGTCATTGGGGCACATGTATTAATCCATAACAAGACATACTGTACATGGAAGGGTGATAATGTTGGCAAACGATGTTTAAAAGTAGCTCGTTACTGTTAATGGACTCCAAAGTGTGACATTTAAGTTATTATGTGATTGTTAGTAATTTGTTCAATCATTACAACCCTGGCATTTATCAATGTTTAACACATATTAGATCTGGCACATTGTATGCATCAGAATCATGAATGCTATGTAATTACATATAAAAGGCACATGACTGCATGTTAACCAGGAAGAAGCACACATAACAGTCTATGGACTTTTAAACCCATGGACACCCACTTATCATGAGACAATTGTTATAGTTTATATATGCTATGATGTCAGTGCGAAATTTCATAGCTATAATACTCACAATCAGCTATCTCCCTCCTAATCTGGTGGAGAAGCTGGGGCTGGCGCCTGCGGAGGTCTGACCACCACCTCTCTAGCTGGCCGATGGTCCTCCGCACCCGAGTGCGGGCGAAAATGCGGCGCCCTGCCGCAGCATAGGCCCGCCGCTTCTGGCCATTTGTTATGAACGGCCCTGCACGGCCCAGCCTTGTCTCCATGACGGAGACCAGAGCCCTCAGTTCCGCAGGCGAAAACGGCTCTGCCCTGCGTGTCTCCGCCATGTTAACAATGGCATCAATCAACCAATCATGTGGTGGCATTGGTTTATCACAGTTATTTCTGTTAATAACTTTATTGTTCATCTTGACATGAACAGCGTCTCTGCGCCAACACAAATGGTGACAAATTCGCATGCCTTCAAAACGGTAGTGCTGATGTATGGCAATGAACAAATCTGATATATATAAAACACAGTGTGTATGCACTTTGCAAATCCAATAACGCCTCGCTCCGCCAAGCAACGCGTGCTATAGCTTAGCAACGCATAGCTGTACTTAGCATTACTTACTCTATGCATCTATGTGTATGCGTACATTTATGTTTAAAAGACACATACACATACTTGCAGGTATCCTGAGTCCAGCATTATACACCAGCGCTGGCTGCCTGCCTGCCTGCCTGCCTGCCTGCCTGGCTGGCTGCCTGGCTGCCTGGCTGCTCCTTGAAATTTTTAAACATGTTCATAAATTCCAATATCATATATATATATATATATATATATATATATATATATATATATATATATATCTGCAAACAAATCATACATCAACACAGAAAAAAGTCCCCACCACATTAGAGAATAAATCAATGTACTCACCAGACATCAGGGATAGTATCAACTACAATAATGAAGATATAACAAACACATAAGATCCCTTGCACAAGGTATAATAATGAGCACCTATATTGTACTTCCACCAAAACTAAGCACATATGATAAATATCTACAATTTCTTTGCCATTAGGAGGGCAGGCTGGCTAATTGTCGTTTTGTAACACTGACAACTAACACACTGTACTTATTTGAAGGGGTGATTTTTACAACAATTGGTGTGTTCTGGTCAACTATATAAAATGTACCTGAAGAATCTTTGCGCCACAGAGTCCCGCAGCTGGTATCCCCTCCGGCATTCAGGGGCGCGGGATGGGCGCATGGGCAGATCTTGCGGCTCAGATGGAACCTCCCACTCATCAAAGGGTATCTCACGCCGCACAGCAATGTTATGGAAAAATACACACAGGCCCACGATCCTCGACACCATTTCAGGCGCATACTGTAAGTCCCCACCAGTGCGGTGGAGCACTCTAAATCGACCCTTTAAAAGGCCAATTGAGCGCTCCACCACTTGCCTGGTGGCAACATGCGCCCCATTGAATGCCTCCTGTGGGCCCGGTGCTGGGGAGCTGTACGGCGTAAGTAGCCAGGGCGTACATGGGTAACCGGAGTCACCCAGAACCCACGCATCACGGCCTTCCAGCTCTTGTAGTCTTTGCCATATCCTGGGTTGTCGGATGACATGAGAGTCATGGGCACTTCCGGGAAACTTCGAGTTGAAGGCGAGAATTTCCATGGATGGGCCACATACCACCATCACGTTCAGTGAGTGGAACAATTTGCGGTTCCTATATATCTTCTCACTTCGAGATGGAGGCACAAATGGTACATGGGTGCTATCCACAGCCCCTATCACATTAGGGAAGCCAGCAATTTGATGGAAGGCCTGCTGGCTTCTGCGCAGGGTCTCGGTGGCAAATGTCATGGCCATGAAGTGCCCCTTGCGCCTGAACATGGCCGACGTCAAACGCCTCAGGATTCGGCAGAAGGCCGGCTGAGATATTCCAGCAAGTACTGCCACTACTTGTTGGAATGATCCTGAGGCGCAGAAATGCAACACCGCCAGCAGCTGTGTGTGAGGCGGAATTGCTGTCGTGATCCCGTGTAGAGGTTCCAGATCACTCTCAATTAACGAGAGCAGATCCAGAATGACATGTGGCGGTAACCGGTACCTAGTAAGTACCTCATCATCGGGCATACCAAACAGAGTCACCCGTGTACGATAGATTCTAGCACGTCCTGGCCTCCTTGGGCGACGAGTGGGGAGAGCCGCAAGTGCCCTTAGCCTCCTTTCCATGAATGCCATCATTGCTTCAGCAACCTAGAAAGAAATGAACATAAATAATGATGCACCTATGCACATAATGGCCATATCCGACAACAAATAGATTTGTAGGCTTCAATACGTACAATAGATGGCCGCCCCGTTAAATAGCGAAGATCCATTTGACTCTATAATGATGTAACAATAATATGAACTCAATACACACCGTCCTAAACACACAGATGCTTACAACATCGAACTACTAAACACTACTTGAGTATCAAAGGTGTCTGCATTTGTTGCCGACATCATGTACTCTGACACATTTCACCTATTGCTGGGACATGTTGTCCTGCAATAGATGGACACACACAGGTTTAAGACCTGTGATTGAAATAGTGAACATGTGACATGTTGCTATAATGCTACAAACACTTTGCTGGCCCAACAATCTGTAGTCAGTGAGGCAATGGTGCATACATTCATACACTAACATTGTTAATGGATATCATATCTACAAGGACCATGGAAGAGCTTACCTTAGACCCTGACAAGTACAGATCTGGAGACAAATGATTCTAGCAGCAATTCACTATTTATAGGCCTCTCACATGTGTTGTCTATAACAGTAGTGATGAGTATTGCATGACTTGTGGCCTGGATTTTCTAAGGTATTGGGCTACTTTTAGATTGCAATCAAAATCAACAATACCACAGTAGTCATGAACCAAATGTCATGTCATGCTACCAAATAGCATGTATATTGTGCGATAGTCACAGGTGTATCCGAAGATTCTATGCAATGTTAGAATTGGTGACCAATATTTCATGTAGAAGTTTCGCCAGGTTTTACACAATGGAATTTCCGCAACGTATGCGGCGCGAAAAAACCACGCCGTACGCAGGCGGCCGTTATGCTCGAGCACGGAACGCAGCTGCCGCTGATGTACGCCAAACAGGATACACAAACAGTATATAAAGGTGTATTAGAATGTGACAAAGTTGCTGCTAACATGTCTGGATCCCAATCAGAGGTGGACCAAGAGTTGCAGCTACTTTTTGACAAGATGGACTCCAGCACCTCCTATGTGCCACTGCACATGCAGGCAGTGGTAAATGCTGAGGCTGCTGGCCCTTCTCCAGCAGGGCAACCTGCACCTGGCCCTTCTCCAGCAGGGCAACCTGCACCTGGCCCTTCTCCAGCAGGGCAACCTGCACCTGGCCCTTCTACAGCAGGGCAACCTGCAGCTGCCTCATATGCAGCCTCAGCAGAATCCTTTGGAACACAACCGGGGACTTCACAAGATACTACCATGGGCAGCACTTCAAGTACAGCGCCACGTGCCAGTGGGCATGGGCATGGACGTGGCAAGGGGAAAAAGAGGCCAACAGAGGAACCAAGTTCCCGAAATAAGGCATATGAAGCACAGGAGCTTGCCATCCTGGTTCCGCGAGCACGTGATTGGATTGAGTGTCCACCGGAGAGGCTGACACACACACGCAGATGGAAGATTTGGGAAGACATAACGGCAGAGATTAATGAAGTGGCGCCACAAGTTCGTGAGGCGGAGCATGTCAAGAAGAGGCAAGTTGTTTTGTGATACATGTGCCCAGTAATAGACAAGTAATGTTTGAATTAATGCTCAGATGGATTTGGCAAATGGCCGGTGAGGTTGGTACGATACACAGACATGATTGCCATGTTATTTAGTTGAGAGTTAGAGTAGGGTGAGTGTGAATGTGTATTGTAACGGTTGATATCATAGTTGAATGTAATGTCATGTTTTTGACATGAAGCACATGTCGTAATATGTAGCACAGAGCAATGGCTGCAACATCAAACATCTGGAGTGACATGTATTAATATGTCAACTTACATTGCAGGTGGCACGACTTCAAAACCAACCTGAAGAGGAAGATGACCAAGCGGTGGGAACACAGCCAGAGATCTGGGGCCGGGCCCATGCCATCAGGGCTAGAGTTCACCCCCCTGGAGTTGATGGCCGAGAGCTGTGTAGCAGTTGAGGAGGTCAGGGGGGTGAGCACGATGGATAGCGAGGCCCCAGCTGAAGTGTTTGCGTCTTTTCTGGAAGGTAAATATTTGTCATGCCATAAGCTTGTGCAAGTAATTATCTTAGAATGTGTCCTAATTGTGTTTCTCATTTTCAACAGACACCCCACTGCTTGGTGAACAGTCTTCTCAGGAGGTGGAGGAGTCCGTGCCACCTGGCCCCAGTGGTAGCCGTGTGCAGCAGCAGCCATCGGCCCAAGCCGATTATGCCAGCTTGGCCCAGATGCTTGGGGACATTAACCAGCAGGGAGAGTTGGCATCAGAACAGATGCGTAGGACCGAGGAGATCATGGCGAGCTTGGTCAGCACCCAGCAGTCCATCGCTGGGAGCATGCAGTCCATGGCTGAGGCGCATCAGGCCATGGTTCAGGCGCATCAGGCCATGGCTGCAAGTGCTCAGGTGCTGGCCGAGCAAGCCACGCGGCAAAATGATCTCCTCCTCCACCATAATGAGCTTATGGTGGAGCTAGTTAACAGCAATAGGGTCCTAATGTCATCTGTTTCTGGTGCATTACCACCTGCAACACTCCCTGCTGGCAGGAGGGGTAGACCATCCACCCCCTCACCAGCATCTGCTCCACCTGCCCCAGCATCTGGCCGTGGCCGAAGAGCTGCTGCACAGGCCAAGGAGCCTACCAAGGGCAAACGTGCTCGCAAATGAACTTGTGGCTGCATTAATCTCCACCGTTATGTGGTCCCAACTCTTTCATTGTGCTGTGTGTGTCAGCTTCTTGTGTCCAATCACGTGCTGAGGGTAACCAGATGAGCCCTTGCTTCATATGTCATTTTTGGTTCCCCTGTTGCCCTCTTTTGCCTGCCATTACTGTCAGCTGTACTTGAAGTGATGTTGCTAAGTCCCCGGTTGTGTTCCAAATGATTCTGCTGTGGCTATGAATGTGTGCAATTATATTTATTTTGGATTATAAGTTATTTTGGTACATTCCTGCCATGGTTTTTGGTATTATTTTTTTTTTTTTGTTTTTAATTGCTTCACAGTTTCATTGTGTGTGAAATGTCTTTAAATAAATTTCTTTACTTTATCAAAATTGTGTGGTTTAATTAGTACATGTAGAATACACATGTGTATTGATAGGATTAATATTCAGTGATGTCCATTCTTAGCAGTTTAAAAGTGTGGGACAAGTACAGCATATGTGTGTGTTTAGTAAAGGTTCCTTGAAGCAGCAATGGTTTCAATTAAAGCACTGACAAGCGTCCTATTAGTGAGTAATGAGTAAAGGAGTCGATTGTATTGGGTTCAGGTGTTAATGCTTGTAGTCATTAGGCGTTCCGTTCGGCTACCGCAAGACCGAGTGGTTTCCGCAAAGCAATACTTGACTTATGGACACCGCACATTTCTATCGGTTTTGGTCGCGTGCATTCGGAGTGCTATCCGAATGTACGCCCCCCAACATAAGTGTACTCCCCCGTGTCCGCCCATGTTTCCTCCCAGTTTTTCCCACTTTGAAACTACGCCCATGTGTCATTCCGCATGACGCCCATAATACGCCCATATTTCAAGACTGATTGCGGGGCACAGTTTTGTACGGGATTTGCACGAACAGGTACGGAGTCAATGCGTGGCACATGCGCGTGGCGTTCTCCACGCATGCGCAGACGCCGTAAAGACGCTATCCGAAAGTATGCGGAAAAGTACGCATCAATCAGAATAAGGGCCATTGTGTTGTTTACCCACGTTGCCGTGGCAGCAAATGCTACGTCCTCCTGATGTTTATCCACGTTGTCATGGCAGCAGGTTGTTCTTCTCCGTTACTGTATTCGCTCTTTTTTCAGTTACACTTTCATCATAGACCGCGTCCTGGTGTGGTAACAGCTTCTTTTAAAAAGAAACGATCGTCATAGTTTTTCAATTGGCTTCTTCTTTTAGTGTACCATATACTGGGGCAGTTTCTGTTCTGAGTACTTCTTTCAATAGTTATACCTTTCAAGTTGATCACATTCTTCTTGTGTTGAAGTGAGAGTTAGATGACACTGTGGAGTAAATACTCAATTGGGGAACCCCATTTGTTTATGATGCTGCTCACATATAGGGAAAGAAACAAATGGGAGTGGGTCGACACATAAGGGTAGACAAATAATTTATGCAATGTAAATTGATGACAAATCTGATATGGAGTATTCTTTTATATTAGGGGGAGGCACTGTAGCTATATGTGACTGAATAGGAAGGGGTGGGGTTTGGAAGGGGGGTGGGATTTATTTTACATTTTATCTGTTATTCTTTTTCTTATGCGTTTTTCTGTACCTTCATGATTTCTACCCCGGAGAGTAATCAATAGGGTGATAGCCACGTTACTAGTGGATATGTATCATTATTTAAGTTGTAGAGTCCTATCTTAGATGGAGCTTAAACCTTTTAGGAGAAGGGGGAAATGAACTGAGAGTGGTTGTCTTTGGAATTCCGGTTTTCTTAGGGGGACTATTTCTTTGGTGTCTGCACTGTAGGTCTTGGGGCGGATTTGGACTGTGCTTTTTCTTCGTGGTATATATTTTGTCCGTTTTTTCATTTAAAGGGGGGGGGGGGTGTTCCTCCTATGGAGTTGGTTCATTTAGTGTTATAAGAAAGCTGCCATCTCGAAATCCACATTCAGGCCTTTTGGTGTGAGTGTCCCCATGTGGTATATACTGTAAGCTTGGTCTCCTCCTTTGTTAATTCTGTTTCTTGGTTTCCTCCTCTCCAAGATGTGGTCACCTTCTTGAGGCCTATGAATTTGAGGGAACTGGGATCGCTGTTATGCTTTTCCTTATAGTGTGCTGGTACACTATGATTTTCTTTTCCATTTCTTATGTTGCAAATATGCTCCTGAACTCTTGTATGAAGTTTTCTCTTTGTTTTACCTATGTATTGAGTTCCACATGGGCACTCCAGCAAATAAATGATCCCCGTAGTGTTGCAGGTGATCCTATCCCTTATTATATACTCCTTCCCGTTTGAGAAGGATGTGACCTTTTTTGTCAGTCTTGCGTCTCTGTTGTAGGTTTTCTTGCACGCCGTGCAGTCTCCGCATCTCGAGAATCCTTTTGTGTGGGTTATAGATCTTATGCTAGATGTTGGGGTTGGTGGTTTTAGATAGCTATGCACCAATTTATTTCTAATCGTCCCTGCACTCTTATACACGATGCAGGGTCTTTCTGGAAGGAAAAGCTTCAACTCCTCGTCTGCCTGTAGTATATGCCAGTGTTTTTTTAGGCTGCTCTCGAGTAGTCTACTTTGCGAGGAGTATTCCGAGATGAAGGTCAGTTCTTCATATTTCTTGTCCCTCATGTGACCTTTGTTCTTTTTTTTTTAATAGAATCTTTTTTTATTGGACAATAAAGAAAAGAAGACTGTACAGAACACAGTAGTACACTAATCATATACAGAGAAGTTATGCATATCCGGAATTATACACAAATATAATCTGCATTCAATGTATTGAGTATATGGAGTTATGTATATATAAAAATAAAGACAATATTGAACACTTAATGTCTGAGTCCTGCACATTCAATATAGCTAGACCATAATATCAGTTTCTAATAATTAAAGAAAGATGAAAGAGGGAAAGAGAAAAGAAAAGAAAGTAGAGGGTATCATGCAAACATCAATTAGGGGATATATCCCCCATATAAAAGGGGGCATCGCAGTGAAATAACATCTTCCTCGCGATTAGATCAGCAAGAACCGATTGGCACAAAATATTAATAACACATTCCAGTCACATTTCCATTTCAATTACTGATCCTTATTGAGGTTACCATAATTCGGGCCCATATTATGAGTGAAACGAAGAGTGTGGGGATTCCAACCATCTGTTCCAAATTTTATCAAACTTAGCCATGGTACCGCGAGACATGTACACATATTTTTCACTTTGTACAGTAGTGTTTACCAGGGTCTTCCACTCCACCAATGTAGGTCCCAGACTAGCCATCCAGTGCCTAGCTATCACCACCTTCGCAAGAGAACAGAGATTTATCACATACTGACATTCTGTATTGTTAAGAGGGGTATTTTCCCTACTGCCCAGTACACATAACTTGGGGGTCAGTGCCTGATCAGAGATCCCAGTGGAGACCATGGTCGCCCGAACCCCAGCCCAGAAGGATGAAACCAGGGGACAATCCCACAGAAGATGCCAAAAACACCCCTGCAGGGAGTGGCATTTAGGACAGTCTGGGGTGGCACGTCCTCCAAAGGCTACAAGTTTTGTTGGGGTCAGGTATGTCCTGTGCAGTATGAATAGTTGCACCTGTTGGAATCTCGCCAAGACCGTAGCATGTCTGGGGAGTGCCAACGCCTCCTCCCATTCCTCCTCCCCCAGTCGCCCAATATCTACCTCCCACTTAGACTTCAGAGTGGGCAGGGAACCTTTATGTAAATAGGATAGTAAAAGGGAATATGTCAAAGAAATAGCCTTAGTCTGACCCAGGTTGCTTACAAAGGTCCTTATTGGGGAAGGTGTCAATACAGGGGGACTATTATTAAACTGTGTACCCAGGGCATGGCGCAGTTGCAGGTACCTAAAAAAATAAAGCTGAGACAGTCCATACTCCTCCTTCAACTGTTGAAATGACTTTAGCACGCTGGCCTCATAGAGCTGCCCAATAGTCACCACGCCCCGAGACGACCAGAGCCGCCTACCCGACAAGGACGCGGTCTCAGAGAGTTGCATGGAGTGCCAGAGGGGAGCTTCCGGATCAATATCAGTATAGCCCATTATCCGCTGGACCTCCCGCCAAATCTTGACGGCCTGGACAACCAGTGGGGGAGCACCTCTGGGCATCTTGCCACCCAATAATAACTGTAGGGGCGTCACCATGGGGCAAAATGTGATGTAGAAACACAGCGGGAAGTGATGACCGATCATTATCCTGTACCCAAAGCCTAATATGGGAAAGTTGACAAGCATGATCGTAAAGTCTAAACTGCGGCAGGGCCAAACCCCCATCCACCCTCGACCTGGTAAGTGTATTAATACTAATCCTAGGACGTTTGTTCGCCCAAATCAGGGAGGACAGCAAACTATTTAAGTGTCTAAAAAAGGAGACCGGGATATAGACTGGCGCCTGTTGTAACACATATATCACCTTAGGTTGTATAATCATTTTAGTCAAACTAACCCTGCCAAGAATGTTTAGGGGTAGTCTACTCCAGACTGAGGTCTTATCTTTAATATAGGATAAAATTGGAGTTAAGTTCTGAGGAATGAAGTCGTGGCTATTATTAGTGACCAGGATTCCCAAGTATTTAAACCGGGAAACCCAACTGAGTGGAAGAGGGACATCTGGGTTAAAAGGCGGGGAACCCCGCAGGGGCATAAGGGATGATTTGGCCCAATTTATGGTAAGGCCCGAGAATTTACCAAATTTCTCCATTATCTGTAAAACAATTGGCATAGATAACCTGTAATCCTTTAGAAACAATAGTAAGTCGTCTGCATAAAGCGCCACAGTGTCAGTTCTCTGTCCCAATGTTAGCCCAACTATATCGGAATGGTTTCTAAGCACACACGCCAACGGCTCAATTGCTATGGCAAATAGACCCGGGGAGAGCGGGCATCCCTGCCTAGTCCCCCGTCCCAGCTGAAAAGGGAGTGACGTGTGGCCATTGACAGAGATCCTGGCCATCGGGTGAAGATATAGCAGCTGCACCCACTTCAGAAACCGAGGGCCAAACCCCATAAGCTTCATTACCTGCCACAGATAAGGCCACTCAACAGAGTCAAAGGCCTTATTAGCATCGAACGAGACCACAACCGAGTGTTCCTCCTCCGTATGAATAGCCTGAATATGTGTGTACAGGCGTCTCAGGTTAGTACAGGTGGACATGCCTGGCATGAAGCCAGTCTGGTCCGGATGTATTATGGATAAAATTACACTACTAAGCCGAATAGCCAGGACCTTTGCCAGAATTTTAGCGTCTGTTGTGATTAGGGAGATAGGCCTATAGGAATCAGGGTATTCAGGGTCTTTCCCAGGTTTAGGGAGGACTATTATGACTGCTTCTGACATAGAGTCTGGCATGACATTTAGGTCAAAAAGACCATTAAATAAATCTAGCAGTTTGGGGGCAAACAGGTCTAAGTTTGATCTATACAACTCTACTGGTATGCCATCATTACCCGGAGCCTTCCCCCCGGAAAAAGATCGGACCGCCACCTCAACCTCGGTCACTGTAATAGGGGCATCCAGAGCAATTCTAGCCTCATTAGACAACAGGGATAACTCAATACACCCCAGGTATTCACAGAGGTCCCCCTGCGAACACGTCAATCTAGAACCGTAGAGATCCTGGAAAAAGTTAAAAAAGACTTCGGCAATATCCACAGTAGAGGTCTGAAGTACACCATCAGGTCTATAGATCTGGGCAACCGAGTTTGCAGGACGGTCCGAGTGCACCAAGTGTGCCAAGAGACTACTTGACTTGTCGGCACTCATATATATACGATGGGATCTAAACAGTAGGTTACGGGCATTCCGATCCTCTAGGTGTGAGATCCACTCAGCTTGCGCTAGGTCCCACTCCACTCTATTCTCCTCTAGGCCATTATTCAAATACCTAATCTCAAGGTCCCTACATCTCTCCTCCAGCTCCTCACCCCTAACCCTAGCAGATCTCTTTAGAGAGGCAATCTTAGAAATCAAGGTGCCTCTCATATATGCCTTAAATGATTCCCAAACCATTGGAACAGAGGCCGAGCCCACATTATCATTAAAGTACCCCTCCCATAAATTTTGGAGATCCGAGGTTTCACCGAATTGAAGCAACCATGCAGGATGCAATTTCCAATGGGACTGTCCCCTCCGGCACTCCATATCCACTGTCAGCATGAGAGGGGAATGGTCTGAAATACCTCTAGTTTTGTAGCATACATCCACAATTCTTGGTAACAGGGACAGGGAAACCAGAGCAAGGTCAATTCGTGAAAATGAGTGGTGAGTCCTAGAGAAACACGAGAACTGAGCAGCGTCAGGGTGTTTGACCCGCCACGCGTCCCCCAGGCCAAGTGACATAATGTAATTTGCAAAATTCGATGGGCAGTTGTTGAGAGGAATAGAGCCCGGAGGCCTCCACTTATCTAAACCGGGATTCATTAAGTTGTTAAAGTCCCCAAGGCATATGACTGGCGTGTCAGGCGACTGGGCGACAAACTCAACTGCTTGGTTCAAAACCTCATAGTTAAAGGGAGGAGGAATATAGACTGCCGAGACAAAAAAGGGTCGGGAATGTAGTCTACAGTGCAGGAAAACATATCGTCCCAGAGGGTCTGTTTTAACCGAGATTACCGCAAACTGCACCATTTTTTTAATTAGAATGGAAACCCCCCTGGAGTATGTGGTGTGAGTGGCGTGATAAACCCAGCCCACCCAGGGCCTACGCAATGAAAGTAACCTATTTCCCTCCAGATGGGTCTCCACCAAGCACGTAATATCTGAACCATATTGTTTGATCATCTTAAGTATTAGGGAGCGTTTGATCCTATCATTGATTCCCCGGACATTCCAGGTTAGCATAGTGAGGTGCGTCATCATGGAGGGAAAAACATATCACTGTTATAACGATTGTCACCTCGACAGTCCCCTTGAGGTACGAGGTGTAGCCTCATCACCCAACCATAAATTATTAAATCCCCCCGATTTAAACAAAACACATTAAAATAGAATGCATGATACACTACACAATATAGAAAAGAAAAGAAGAAATAGAAAGAAAAAGACATAACTAAGAAGAATCCCCAATAACTCACCCCCTCCCTGTATACCTCCCCGAACAATGGCATACTTAAATCCCTAAACTATGAACTTTATCGGAACAGAGTAGAAATCTCCCCCAATAACCTCTGAGGGCACTTACGTAATAGCTACCAACCCAAGCAAGGGAGCCCCCCAGACACATATTAGTAAGTGTAAACCCTAAGCAACCCCCCCCCCCCCCCCGAACATAAATTATTAAGAGCCCCAGAGACCCAACAGGGACCACACTCCTTATATAAGCAAACTGATAACGGCAATATCAAAAATATGTATGGGAACGTCCACAGCTACTGATCTTGAAATCTCCCCAACCCACCTACAATAAAGAGGAACCTTTGTGTCATTTTCAAGATGTTTGTAACCACACTTTACCACAAAGTCATACGGAGAATCAGTCCGGGGCCAGCTGTCTAGCACCGGGTGCAAAGCGATCCAGCCAGGCCGCCGCCTCACGAGGACTGTTGAAGAACTTTGTTTCACCATCTGCTACCACCCGCAATCTGGCTGGAAATAACATGGAGTACGGGAGGTTCAAATCTCTCAGCCTGCGTTTCACGGGCACAAACAAAGCCCTTTCCTTTTGCACCTCCATGGCGGAGTCGGGAAATGTAGAGATGGTCGCACCATTCCTAGTCATGGGACCCCTGGTACGGTTCAATCGCAGTACTGTATCCCGGTCTTTGTAGTGGAGAAATTTCGCAATAAATGTCCTAGGAGGAGCCCCAGGTGGGAGAGGCCGAGTAGGGACACTGTGCGCCCTTTCGACCGCAAACTGAGGAGTGAAAGATTCTTTACCATAGGTTGTTAGGAGCCATTCCTCCAGGAACGTCTCAGGTGCTGAACCCTCCTCCTTTTCCGGCAGGCCGACAAACCGCACATTGTTTCTCCTCAGGCGGCCCTCCATGTCCATTAACTTGGTCTGGATAGTAGTGACCTGTTGTGTCAGAGTAGTCACCGTGTTTTTCAGGGGATCAATCACATCCTCAACCATAGAGACCCGAGTCTCAACCTCCCCCACCCGTTCACGAATGCGCTGTACATCCTGTCGGAGCAATGACAGATCACATTGCACTTTTTCGATCTTGTCCGATAGCCTCTTTTCAGTACCGGAGATAGCATCTAGGATTTGCTGTAAGGATGCAGGTGCAGGAGGTGCATCAGCACTCAGCTCCTTGGGGTCAACTGGATTTTCAGAGTCGGGCGTGTCCTCCACATTAGATGCAGACTGATTCTGCGCCCCAGGGCCCCTCGCATATTTTGCCAGCTTGGCCGCAGGGGTACCATGATTTTGTTTTCCCATGATAAGTGGAGGCAGGAGTATGAATCCTCCCGTATACCCGCTAGGTAGGTTCCTTAGCAGTGGACAGGATGAAGTTAAGTTGCAGTATTATTCAGTGTAGCATAAGCACAAGCTTAAGTTGCAGTAGTATTCAGTGCAGCGCAAGGTTAAGTTGCAGTATTTATTCAGTGCAGCACAGGCACAGGCTTAAGTTGCAGTAGTATTCAGTGCAGCGCAAGGTTAAGTTGCAGTATTATTCAGTGCAACACAAAGTTAAGTTGCGGTATTTATTCAGTGCAGCTCAAGGTTAAGTCACAGTATTATTCGGTGCAACACAAGGTTAAGTTGCAGTGTTATTCAGTGCAGCATCTGGTTAAGTTGCAGTAGTATTCAGTGCAGCACAAGGCTGTGTGCTGGGGGACAGTGATCAGACAGTTTTGTAGAGGTGTGGCAGACAAGGGGTTAAATCATCCAGCTGCATGCAGGTACAGTAGACAACAGTCTGCAGCCACAGACATCTACCACTGCCCACCTAGTTCAGGATCGACTGTGCCCTCTGGCAAAATCACCAAGCCTGCCACCTCCAATATGGCCGCCGGAGCTTCAGCAATGAAGGGCCCACTAGCAGGGAGATCTGGGGTCACCACTTGGGCGCTGCAGGGGCACAGGCAGCCACCCAGCAGGGGGGAGATGCCTGTCCCAGCCCCACCAGCCGCCGCTCACCTCCGCCCGTCCGTCCGCAGCAGAGGTCGCGCCCGGCCGGAAGTGCCGGGGACTCCAATAAGGACAGGCCGCAGGTCTCACACCCGGCTCCCAGGCTCCAGAGATGGCGCCCGCGGGTCCCGATCGGCTCTCCGGCTGCAGCGGGAGTTACAACAGGTACACGGGGGGTCAGGGGAGCAAACCGCCGGTGCAGGATCTATTGTCAGGATGGGTGTCCAGGGAGCCCCAGCGCGCCACGTCCTATCCGCTTGCCGCCGTAGCCACGCCCCCCGACCTTTGTTCTTTAAAAGATCTTTTCTTTCAATTCTTCCTACTCTGTCTTTTTCTTCTTGTAGGAGTAGTGGGTTGAATTTCTTCTCCTCGAAGTTCTTAGTCAGCAGTGTAGATTGGATTTCATACTCCTCCTTTTTTGAGCAGTTCCTTCGGATCCTCCTTAGTTGTCCTCCGGGGATATTCTTGAGCCATTTTGTGTGATGGTTACTAGTGGCATCCAAGTAACTATTACAATCTGTTTTTTTTTATGTATGTTCTAGTTTCAAACTTCCCGTCTTCTATATATACGTTCAGATCCAGGTAGTTGACACTGCTCTTGCTAATGGTGCTAGTGAATTCCAAGTTAATGTTATTCCTGTTCAGACCCTCTATGAAGCTCTTCAGGCTCTCTTCATCTCCGTCCCATATAATGATGACATCATCGATGTATCTTCCCCAGAAGCGTAGGCTTTTCGTGTGTTCTCCAGGGCTCCATATTGTTTCTGTCTCCCATTGTGCTAAGAAAAGGTTTGCATAAGAAGGCGCAAATTTCGTGCCCATCGCCGTCCCTTTGCACTGCAAGTAAAAGACGTCTTCATAGCAGAAGTAATTGTGGGTTAAAGTGAAAGCTATGGCATCTATGATGAATTCTCTCTGGGTCGGGCTTAGACTTCCTTCTTCCTCTAATTTCTTTCCCACATTCTCACATCCATGTTTATGGTCAATGCATATATAGAGCCTTTACGTCACACGTGGCCAAAAGAAAAGTGTTCTCCCACTCTATTTTTTCTAACATCTCCAAGATATGCATAGTGTCCCTGATGTAGCTCTGTTGTTTTGTGACTATGGGCTGCAGAAATTTATCAATATATTCAGATAGGTTTGAAGAGCTTCATAGAGGGTCTGAACAGGAATAACATTAGCAAGAGCAGTGTCAACTACCTGGATCTGAACGTATATATAGAAGACGGGAAGATTGAAACTAGAACATACATCAAAAAAACAGATTGTAATAGTTACTTGGATGCCACTAGTAACCATCACACAAAATGGCTCAAGAATATCCCCGGAGGACAACTAAGGAGGATCCGAAGGAACTGCTCAAAAAAGGAGGAGTATGAAATCCAATCTACACTGCTGACTAAGAACTTCGCGGAGAAGAAATTCAACCCACTACTCCTACAAGAAGAAAAAGACAGAGTAGGAAGAATTGAAAGAAAAGATATTTTAAAGAACAAAGGTCGCATGAGGGACAAGAAATATGAAGAACTGACCTTCATCTCGGAATACTCCTCGCAAAGTAGACTACTCGAGAGCAGCCTAAAAAAACACTGGCATATACTACAGGCAGACGAGGAGTTGAAGCTTTTCCTTCCAGAAAGACCCCGCATCGTGTATAAGAGAGCAGTGACGATGAGAAATAAATTGGTGCATAGCTATCTAAAACCACCAACCCCAACATCTAGCATAAGATCTATAACCCACACAAAAGGATTCTCGAGATGCGGAGACTGCACGGCGTGTAAGAAAACCTACAACAGAGACGCAAGACTGACAAAAAAGGACACATCCTTCTCAAACGGGAAGGAGTATATAATAAGGGATAGGATCACCTGCAACACTACGGGGATCATTTATTTGCTGGAGTGCCCATGTGGAACTCAATACATAGGTAAAACAAAGAGAAAACTTCATACAAGAGTTCAGGAGCATATTTGCAACATAAGAAATGGAAAAGAAAACCATAGTGTACCAGCACACTATAAGGAAAAGCATAACAGCGATCCCAGTTCCCTCAAATTCATAGGCCTCAAGAAGGTGACCACATCTTGGAGAGGAGGAAACCAAGAAACAGCATTAACAAAGGAGGAGACCAAGCTTATATACCACATGGGGACACTCACAACAAAAGGCCTGAATGTGGATTTCGAGATGGCAGCTTTCTTATAACACTAAATGAACCAACTCCATAGGAGGAACACCCCCCCCCCCCTTTAAATGAAAAAACGGACAAAATATGTACCACGAAGAAAAAACACAGTCCAAATCCGCCCCAAGACCTACAGTGCAGACACCAAAGAAATAGTCCCCCCTAAGAAATCCGGAATTCCAAAGACAACCACTCTCAGTTCATTTCCCCCTTCTCCTAAAAGGTTTAAGCTCCCTCTAAGATAGGACTCTACAACTTAAATAATGATACATATCCACTAGTAACGTGGCTATCACCCTATTGATTACTCTCCGGGGTAGACCTCATGAAGGTACAGAAAAACACATAAGAAAAAGAATAACAGATAAAATGTAAAATAAATCCCACCCCCCTTCCAAACCCCACCCCTTCCTATTCAGTCACATATAGCTACAGTGCCTCCCCCTAATATAAAAGAATACTCCATATCAGATTTGTCATCAATTTACATTGCATAAATTATTTGTCTACCCTTATGTGTCGACCCACTCCCATTTGTTTCTTTCCCTATATGTGAGCAGCATCATAAACAAATGGGGTTCCCCAATTGAGTATTTACTCCACAGTGTCATCTAACTCTCACTTCAACACAAGAAGAATGTGATCAACTTGAAGGGTATAACTATTGAAAGAAGTACTCAGAACAGAAACTGCCCCGTATATGGTACACTAAAAGAAGAAGCCAATTGAAAAACTATGACGATCGTTTCTTTTTAAAAGAAGCTGTTACCACACCTGGACGCGGTCTATGATGAAAGTGTAACTGAAAAAAGAGCGAATACAGTAACGGAGAAGAACAACCTGCTGCCATGACAACGTGGATAAACATCAGGAGGACGTAGCATTTGCTGCCACGGCAACGTGGGTAAACAACACAATGACGGAACACCATGCCCAGCCGACACCGCCTCACGAACACAGATGAGGGCAAACTAACTCCGCCCATCCCTGAGGGGTAAAAGGAGGAACGAAGAAGCTTTCCACATATTGCAAGCATCCTGACGAAGCCGGTCACCCGGCGAAACTATTCGACGCATCTGCAGTAACCTGGACCCGCTGATCACCCCTCTGGTTAAGAGGGCACCAACGGGAGCGACTGTGTTCTTACTCAACTCCAGAAGCACGGAACAGCACTAAAATCCCCCCCCCCCCCCCCTAATTAAGGGGCATCATTTCCTTGTGAGTTTTTTTCCCTTTCCCATACCCACCCTAATGTTTGTGTATACCGGTTATTAGACATATATAAAACGAATAAACAGAGTTATTTCTCCTGCATTTGAGATACCTTTCACCGTATAAACTATATGCAGCAAAGTTTTAAAGTCTTTTTTAACAAACAATATATTTATTTGTGAAAAATTGTTTTTTAAAGTGCATTAAAATAATTGTATATTCTGATTTTTCATGAATGGTATCATGGAATAAATCACCATTTTATTTTTACCTGTAGAAGTGTTGGATTTTCATTATAGAAATTGCAGTTCACCACGCAGCACTGACAGGTTCATTGGCACACATAGTGCTCACAAACTACTAGAACACCAGACTCACTTCCACAACAGGTATATAGCTAGCGCAAAGTGACACCGTAAGGTGTAAACCCCCCTTCTATTTCCCGACTAAGAGGTACCGGTAGTTTTACCTCTACACTTATTGCAGCTTTTATATACCTGCCCATAGTCCAAAGCGCAAATCCTCCCAACAACCCATCTTTAATACATCTCCCCTATGCTCACCCTGGGAAGCAGCAGCACATCTCCCCCATCCTCTCCCGGTGAAGCAGCAGCACATCTCCCCATCCTCTCCCTGGGAAGCAGCAGCACATCTCCCCATCCTCTCCTGGGAAGCAGCAGCACATATCCTCCATCCTCTCCCGGTGAAGCAGCAGCACATCTCCACATCCTCTCCCTGGGAAGCAGCAGCACATCTCCCCTATGCTCACCCTGGGAAGCAGCAGCACATCTCCCCCATCCTCTCCCGGTGAAGCAGCAGCACATCTCCCCATCCTCTCCCTGGGAAGCAGCAGCACATCTCCCCTATGCTCACCCTGGGAAGCAGCAGCACATCTCCCCCATCCTCTCCCGGTGAAGCAGCAGCACATCTCCACATCCTCTCCCTGGGAAGCAGCAGCACATCTCCCCTATGCTCACCCTGGGAAGCAGCAGCACATCTCCCCCATCCTCTCCCGGTGAAGCAGCAGCACATCTCCCCATCCTCTCCTGGGAAGCAGCAGCACATATCCTCCATCCTCTCCCGGTGAAGCAGCAGCACATCTCCACATCCTCTCCCTGGGAAGCAGCAGCACATCTCCCCTATGCTCACCCTGGGAAGCAGCAGCACATCTCCCCCATCCTCTCCCGGTGAAGCAGCAGCACATCTCCCCATCCTCTCCTGGGAAGCAGCAGCACATATCCTCCATCCTCTCCCGGTGAAGCAGCAGCACATCTCCACATCCTCTCCCTGGGAAGCAGCAGCACATCTCCCCTATGCTCACCCTGGGAAGCAGCAGCACATCTCCCCCATCCTCTCCCGGTGAAGCAGCAGCACATCTCCCCATCATCTCCCTGGGAAGCAGCAGCACATCTCCCCATCCTCTCCCTGGGAAGCAACAGCACATTTCCCCTATGCTCTCCCTGGGAAGCAGCAGCACATCTCCCCCATCCTCTCCCGGTGAAGCAGCAGCACATCTCCACATCCTCTCCCTGGGAAGCAGCAGCACATCTCCCCTATGCTCACCCTGGGAAGCAGCAGCACATCTCCCCTATGCTCTCCCTGGGAAGCAGCAGCACATCTCCCCATCCTCTCCCTGGGAAGCAGCAGCACATCTCCCCATCCTCTCCCTGGGAAGCAGCAGCACATCTCCCCTATGCTCTCCCTGGGAAGCAGCAGCACATCTCCCCATCCTCTCCTGGGAAGCAGCAGCACATCGCCCCCATCCTCTCCCTGGGCAGCTGCAGCACATCTCCCCCATCCTCTCCCTGGGCAGCTGCAGCACATCTCCCCATCCTCTCCCTGGGCAGCTGCAGCACATCTCCCCATTCTCTCCCCAGAAAGCAACAGCACATCTCCCCCCCCCCCCCCGCAGCAGACATAGCTGATCCCCGAATGCTGCGTCACCTTTTGGGGTACCTACACGCGCGCACAGGCAATGCTAATTGTCATGACAATATAGACTTATAAGTAGCCTTCTAGCAGTCACCTGAATTTATGAGAAGCCTTTTCAGATTTTTTGGCTGTAGAAAAATGGTGAATTAATATTTTGCGTTTTTTGTTGCGATTGCCATGGATGGACAATGTTTGTAAAACTGGTTCTTAGCAATTAAGGAATTAAGGAGAAGCTACCTGCCATGGTTTAATATATTTCATGATGAGTCAATCCATGAGCCAATCTTGGTTTTTAACCTTTAATATATAAAGATATAGACATTGAAAATAGTTGGAAATAAGGTCAAAACCCTTCTGATTAAGAACAAGACCTCTTGGAAACTGCAGATGGAAAGAAAGTCTTTTTGAGCCTTCAGAAATGTAAGCTTGATGAAATATCCCTGATTTCATAAGACCAGGAAGGTCCACAATGGACCCCTCGCCCGCTCCCCCTTAAGGTGTGTGGTATAATGTTAGGCCGCACCCCCTTTTTATTATCATAGGCCACAACCATGTGCTGTACAAACACTGTTACCCGCCTTCCTTGGACATGGGAGCAGCCATGTCCATTCCAGTCACCTGTTTGTTCAAAGCCAATCCTGAGCGTCCTCCTATCCTGATAATTGCCCAACCAATCACCACACACTGGCTGCTACAAGGATACTGGGTGAGATTGCCAAATTTTCAGTTCAATGATGTCCACAGCCTAGCTGTTACCTGTGTATCTGCTCCTGGGGAGATCTTTCCTCCCACTGACTAGTTAATAGGGTCCAGCTTCACAGTCTGGCTACTTCCAGAGTTATGAACTCCTTCAGCTCCAACAGATTCCCAGCATTCCAGTTGCTCCTGCTATCCAGTCGCACCCTCAACTCAACCATCCAGTTGCACCATCGATTCAGCTTCCCAGTTAGTCTCCAGTGACAATCGGTCACCATTGGTGCAACATCAGTACATCATCGATCTACCGTGACTTCTCATCGGTCCCAGATGATCCCCTGTACCTCCTACTAGCTCCCTGGCTAGTCTCCAGTGCTAACTAGTATGGTTATAAAAGAAAAAGGATGAAATCATTAAAGATGGCTGATGTGTCCTGAGATGGAGACAGTTAAGCTTTAGTGCTGTCCTCAATCCTCCGAGGGCACCTGTGTAAATGACGCATTTCGAGTCTAACAACGACGCTTTTTTAAGGCAATAATTGAAATCCAAAACTGATCCTCCTTTTACAGTATATTCACTGGTTAAAAATAGGAAAAAAACAGGTGGTGTGTAGTGCGCAATCAACATCTGCTGACACAGGGTGGTCAGACCCTAAATTGAGATTATAGAAACAAGAAGATGTTTGTCAGCACTGGCTGATTCAATAATTACACGGTTCTCTATATCAATCATTTTAATAAAAATATTTTACCATATAAACATTTGTAAGAAATTAAACATTATAGCCTCTGATGTGTGACCTTGTGCATGTATACAGTTTCACATTTCAACACTTACTTATATAAACCTGAAATAACGACTCGGAGACTTGGGTTTGGCAGAAATTGTTAGCTGAATTTATTTAAAAGCACTTTAAGCTAATTGATTGTACTATGATTCCTTAATTAATGGTGGCCCAGAAAGAACGGCTAGTGATCTAAGCTCCACCCCACGACTGACGTATGTAATGGCGTATTCCCTAAACAACAAGCAGTATGGCTCCACCTACTTCATTGACTGCCCACCTGACCGGGTGGTGTCGCTGTCCCCGAGCGGGTGATCCAGCGCAGGCCTATAGTCAATTAAAGGTGAGCGGACCGAAAACAACCGGTGTGATGCATAAACTTCGCTTAGTGAAGACCTAAATCAATTAATCTGCCGTTCTTTCCCTCCTTTCAGCCAACACGTTTACAGCACCCTTCCCCCCCCCCCCCCTGATAATCCATGATAGGGTGGGAAGGGTGGGAAATTCCACAGGGAAAAGAGGAAGACTCCTCCTTCCTGGTTCCTATTATCCCAGCTAACTCTGCCCTCCCCTGTTTTCCTATTGGCTCCGAATCACATGCTTCCTTTGGTACACACAGCCTTGGATGTTTAATTCACTCGTTTCTTATGGCAGTCATTCCGTTGTTCTTCACATAAAAAAACATCTGGATACAAAATCTTGTGGGATATTTGCATTGTCCCTAATTCAATCCTGGATAAGAAAGGAGGATCTTCGAATGGGAACCTTGAGCCCTTGAAAATATAGGGCAACTCAGAACAACAAAGTCACAGATACCTGGACATAGATCACACCAGAAGTATTGGATGGTAATTCTTTATTACACCTGTCAGCTCAAAATATCTTTCCCCTTTTAAAGGGAATATATATACGAGATCATCACCCAAGTGATATACCTTTTAAAATGATTGAAAACAAAAGAGTGGGGCTATGTGTGATGTTATAATGATGAGGAGAGAATTGGTTGGATGTAAAGAAATGATCTTTATTCGTAATAAACAGGTATATCGTGCGTAATGTAGAAGGGTGTTGCCAGTAGTTACTGGTGTGGTCTTCCACTGTTTGCAGCCCGTCTGTCTGTCAGTGTTAAGAGTCCCAAGGGGAATGAGGGTGTCAGCAGACCCCTTTACACCATAAGCCCAACTGGGTTTATGTCTCTTAGGCAGTTCACAGTGACAGTTCTAGGACTTTTTCTGGGTATAGTCTGGCACAAAGTGCTTGAATGAGGTTTCGTGCGGGAGTGTGCAGTACGTGGGTGTCGGGATAAGCGAGATGCGGCGTCCCGCTTACTCGCTTCTTACCCTGTGTGGCTGGTTGCCGTTGTACTCGTCCGTGCTCCTGCCGTTGGTTTCTAATGCTCTACCCTTCTGTGGGCGCAGCCGCGCTTGGTAGGGGAGCTTGTCCGAGTGCTCGGGGAGACGCTGCAGCCGCAGCGCTGTGGTCCCCGCTTGGTTGTTGCCGCTGCTTGGCTCCACGGGCGCTAGTCTGGACGGGACTTCCGGGTCTCAGGTCTCGCGAGACCAGCTGTGATCCCCGGAGTGACGTCAGACAGTGCCGGTGCGCTCTACACACGCCGGAGGAGACAATGCCGGTGTTGTGTTGTAATGATTGTCTCGCCCCAAGTTATGCTAATTTATTCATGAGCAAGTGGGAGGAGGAATCTATCTGGAATGGGCATGACTTTGGGGCGAATTTGGTCCTCTGGCGAAGGTACATAGATGATATTCTGTTCATCTGGCAGGGCACCGAAAAAACACTGACAGACTTCATCACTCACATCAATTCAAACAATAAGAACCTCATATTCACAACCACATACAGCAAAACACGAGTTGAATTTCTAGATCTTGACATACACATCAAAGAACATAAAATTGAAATGAAGACTTACCACAAAAAAGTAGACGTCAACAGTTATATATCATCTGACAGCGGACATCACCACAACTGGATAAAAAGCATACCACTTGGACAATTCAAGAGACTCAGAAGAAACTGTACCGACATAACCGCATTCAAATCACAAAGCGAAACACTCAAGACCCAATTCACAGACAAGAAATATGATGCACAACTGATCAATGACGCATACCAAACAGCAGAACAGAGAGACAGAACTGACCTTTTGAAAACAAAACCAAAAAAAACAGACAAACCGAACAACGACATTTACTTTATTACACAATTTAGCGACTCAGCCCAACAACTCAAAAAAAGTCAACAAAAAATTCAAAATCTTACTGAAAAACTAAATCCTAGCAGACATACTACCACCACACCCGAAAGTAGTTTACAGAAGAGCACCCGACATCAAACAAAAGCTAGTGAAAAACCACATACCACCCAAAGAAGCCAGGCAAAGCAAACTGGAGAGCACATCAGACACAAACGGATTCCACCGCTGTGGAGTCTGCATAGGATGCAAAACACAAAACAGCAAAACACACAAAACCATAAAAACATTCACATCCACAAACACACAAGAAACTTTCAGAATAAAACATGAAGTCACCTGTCATACCAAAGGGGTAATATACCTGATAACATGCGCATGCGGCTTACAATATGTAGGCCGTACTATAAGACCCTTCAAGACACGCCTAGCAGAGCACATCTGAAATATCCGCAAAGGCTACGAACAACACAGCCTTTCTGCACATTTCAAACAGACACACGCACAAGACCCCAAGAACCTGCAATTCTGCATAATTACGAAAGTGACACCAAACTGGAGGGGGGGTGGACTATGGCAAGACACTAGACCGCGAGGAATTGAAATGGATATACACATTAAAGACATTAGAACCAAAGGGTTTAAACATTGACTTCAACATCGCCTCAATATTCTGACATTCAAAATCTGAAAAGTACTTTATCTCTCCTACTACACCACATCCACTCTAATCTGACACACTTAAACAGAACCCAAGGGGGCCTCCCCTTATCTTAACTTAAACATTACCATAGCAATCGCATAAACTCCACATATCCCCCACTTTATCTCTCCCACTTTACCACCCGATTCAATGGACCCGGACAGCCCCAATTAGTGCACTAACATTAAACACAGCAGTTAGGACAACACTACTCCACAACAGCTTGACTATAGCAACTGGGAACCCCAGAGAGCAATACACTCGCATATGCATGTGACAGTTACAGACCAACATGCTATGTCATAGACTGCAGCACTAAGCAAAGCAAAACAACACGAAATGCAAGGGTTAAAACCCACAGTACAGGCTACTCATTACCACACATCACGCAAGTAGAACGTATCAGAAGGGAGGAATTTGCATACCGCCTCCCACTGCAACATAGGACCAATGACATTGCCAGGAACAGCAACCAATCAACGTTGAACAGAACCTTAAAACCCAGACCGATAAGCACCAACACTATCCTTGAAAAAGGCCTACTGGCCGAAATGCGTTGGTCACAAGACACATCAGCACCAAGCACCAGCTCCTGCTCATCGTACCAACACCGGCATTGTCTCCTCCAGCGTGAGTAGAGCGCACCGGCACTGTCTGACGTCACTCCGGGGATCACAGCTGGTCTCGCGAGACCTGAGACCCGGAAGTCCCGTCGAGACTAGCGCCCGTGGAGCCAAGCAGCGGCAACAACCAAGCGGGGACCAGAGCGCTGCGGCTGCAGCGTCTCCCCGAGCACTCGGACAAGCTCCCCTACCAAGCGCGGCTGCACCCACAGAAGGGTAGAGCATTAGAAACCAACGGCAGGAGCACGGACGAGTACAACGGCAACCAGCCACACTGGGTAAAAAGCGAGTAAGCAGGACGCCGCATCTCGCTTATCCCGACACCCATGTACTGCACACTCCCGCACGAAACCTCATTCAAGCACTTTGTGCCAGACTATACTCAGAACAAGTCCTAGAACTGTCACTGTGAACTGCCTAAGAGACATAAACCCAGTTGGGCTTATGGTGTAAAGGGGTCTGCTGACACCCTCATTCCCCTTGGGACTCTTAACACTGACAGACGGACGGGCTGCAAACAGTGGAGGACCACACCAGTAACTACTAGAGATGTGCATGCTCGGATTTCAGAGATCTGAGCCCCCACGGACGTCATCATTCCGAGCCCGATTCCGAGCCGCACTCGGAGATTCCCGCCTGACTCGGTCCGTCCGCGTGATTAGAACGTCATCTCCCGGCGTCGGATTTCGCAAGGCTTTATAAGCGGCTGCTGCGCCTGCCATCTTCACTCCAGTCAAGTAGTGGGTTGGGAGAGGGTGTGTTGGTGCTGCTGCTGGGGCTTAAACTTGAGATTGACCTTGAGCTTTTGCAATCGCTGGTGCTGTCTCTCAGTGCTGCTGTGTAGTAGTCTAACTGTGTACTTGTAGTACTACTGTCTCCTCTGTGCGGTCTACCTCTGGTGTGCTGTGCTGCCTGTAATTAATTAATTTTATTTGCTGGGGCAGTCTCCCTCAGTGCTGCTGTGTACTCTGTTCTCAGCTTAGGAGAACAGTCTAACTGTGTACTTGTAGTACTACTGTCTCCTCTGTGCGGTCTACCTCTGGTGTGCTGTGCTGTAATTAATTATTTTATTTGCTAGGGCTGTCTCCCTCAGTGCTGCTGTGTACTATGTTCTCCTCTGCTTAAGAGAACAGTCTAACTGTGTACCTGCCTGTAGTACTACTGTCTCCTCTGTGCTGGGGCATACCTCTGGTGCTGTGCTGTGCCATTTATTATATATATATTAATAATTAATTAATTATAATAAATAAATATATATAGTCCACTGGTGCTGCACTGCTGCCTGCACTGAATCTGCCAGTCTGGTGGTCTGTGGTCTGGGGCTCACAGCCTAATAAATAATAATGCCGTATATCTTATCTAGTTACCTGTGTGGTCTGGGGCTCACTGGCTAATAAATAATTAAATACTGCCTGCCTAATAAATAATTAAATACTGCCGTATATCTCTACCTTTGTGGTCTGGGGCTCACTGCCTATACTGCCGTATGTACCGTCTGGTCTGGGGCTCACTGGCTAATAAATAATTAAATACTGCCGTATATCTCTACCTTTGTGGTCTGGGGCTCACTGGCTATACTGCCGTTTGTACCGTCTGGTCTGGGGCTCACTGGCTAATAAATAATTAAATACTGCCGTATATCTCTACCTTTGTGGTCTGGGGCTCACTGGCTATACTGCCGTATGTACCGTCTGGTCTAGGGCTCACTGCCTAATAAATAATTAAATACTGCCGTATATCTCTACCTTTGTGGTCTGGGGCTCACTGGCTAATAAATAATTAAATACTGCCTGCCTAATAAATAATTAAATACTGCCGTATATCTCTACCTTTGTGGTCTGGGGCTCACTGCCTATACTGCCGTATGTACCGTCTGGTCTGGGGCTCACTGCCTAATAAATAAATACTGCTGTATATCTCTACCTTTGTGGTCTGGGGCTCACTGGCTAATAAATAATTAAATACTGCCGTATATCTCTACCTTTGTGGTCTGGGGCTCACTGGCTAATAAATAATTAAATACTGCCTGCCTAATAAATAATTAAATACTGCCGTATATCTCTACCTTTGTGGTCTGGGGCTCACTGCCTAATAAATAATTTAATACTGCCGTATATCTCTACCTTTGTGGTCTGGGGCTCACTGGCTATACTGCCTTATGTACCGTCTGGTCTGGGGCTCACTGCCTAATAAATAATTAAATACTGCCGTATATCTCTACCTTTGTGGTCTGGGGCTCACTGGCTAATAAATAATTAAATACTGCCTGCCTAATAAATAATTAAATACTGCCGTATATCTCTACCTTTGTGGTCTGGGGCTCACTGGCTATACTGCCGTATGTACCATCTGGTCTGGGGCTCACTGGCTAATAAATAATTAAATACTGCCGTATATCTCTACCTTTGTGGTCTGGGGCTCACTGGCTAATAAATAATTAAATACTGCCTGCCTAATAAATAATTAAATACTGCCGTATATCTCTACCTTTGTGGTCTGGGGCTCACTGGCTAATAAATAATTAAATACTGCCTGCCTAATAAATAATTAAATACTGCCGTATATCTCTACCTTTGTGGTCTGGGGCTCACTGGCTATACTGCCGTATGTACCGTCTGGTCTGGGGCTCACTGGCTAATAAATAATTAAATACTGCCGTATATCTCTACCTTTGTGGTCTGGGGCTCACTGGCTAATAAATAATTAAATACTGCCTGCCTAATAAATAAATACTGCCGTATATCTCTACCTTTGTGGTCTGGGGCTCACTGGCTAATAAATAATTAAATACTGCCGTATATCTCTACCTTTGTGGTCTGGGGCTCACTGGCTAATAAATAATTAAATACTGCCTGCCTAATAAATAATGAAATACTGCCATATATCTCTACCTTTGTGGTCTGGGGCTCACTGCCTATACTGCCGTATGTACCGTCTGGTCTGGGGCTCACTGGCTAATAAATAATTAAATACTGCCGTATATCTCTACCTTTGTGGTCTGGGGCTTACTGGCTAATAAATAATTAAATACTGCCTGCCTAATAAATAATTAAATACTGCCGTATATCTCTACCTTTGTGGTCTGGGGCTCACTGGCTAATAAATAATTAAATACTGCCTGCCTCATAAATAATTAAATACTGCCGTATATCTCTACCTTTGTGGTCTGGGGCTCACTGCCTATACTGCCGTATGTACCGTCTGGTCTGGGGCTCACTGCCTAATAAATAATTAAATACTGCCGTATATCTCTACCTTTGTGGTCTGGGGCTCACTGCCTAATACTGCTGTACCTGTCTGGTCTGTGGCTCTCTGCCTAATACTGCCGTACCTGTCTGGTCTGTGGCTCACTGCCTAATACTGCCGTATCTACCCTCTGGTCTGGGGCTCACTGCCTAAATACTGCCGTATATCATTATCTACCTGTCTGGTCTGGGGCTCTCTGCCTAATACTGCCGTACCTGTCTGGTGTGTGGCTCACTGCCTAATACTGCTGTATCTGTATAACTGCCTGCTGGTGCATACTCACTGACATATATAATTGCACTCAAGTGGCGCTGTTCTGTGACATAACTCCACAATAATAATGGAGATCCAAAATATGGAGGTTAACAAACAAAGGAAAGATGAAGATGCACTTCCTCATAGTTCTGAAGCTGCTGCCACTAGTCATGACATAGACGATGAAATGCCAACAACGTCGTCTGCCACGGCTGATGCCCAGTGTGAAAGCAGAGGGCATGTACAATCGAAACCAAACTTCCGTAAAAGGAATAAAAATATGAAATGTAAATCGTTGGAAGAGAAACTAAAACTTGGCAATATGCCATTTACGACACGGAGTGGCAAGGAACGGCTAAGGCCATGGCCTAACTTCATGACTAGTGGTGCAGCTTCAGATGACGAGGAAAGTCCTCCTCCTCTCTCCCCGCCCAATAGGAAATTAAAGAGAGTTAGGCTGACACCAACTCAGAAAAGTCTGAAAAAATTTCAGAAAAAAAAAAACAGAAAAAAATTCAGAAAATAAATCTGGAAAAAACTCATCCTTCTAAAGACATATCCCAAATCCCCACGGAGAGTCAGATGGTGGCGGTGGTTGTGATGCCGAACCTTCCCATCACTGTACGTGAAGAGGTGGCTCCTTCCACCATTTGCAGTACGCCCTCTGCATATGCTGGAAGGATCACCCACAGTCTAGTTTCAGATTTTATTAGTGAAGGTGATGTTGTACACCAGGAGGAGGATATTGATATAGCTGGCACTGAGGAGGAAGTTGTCGAGGAGGATGGAGACTTGGTTTGCTTAAATGACGCACCAGGGGGAATGAGGCACCTGTGGGGGAAAAAGTTGTTGTCCATGGGATGAAAAAGCCCATCGTCATGCCTGGACAAAGGACCAATAAATCCACCTCTGCGGTCTGGAATTTTTTTTATCCGCATCCGGACAACAAAAGTATTGCCATTTGTAGCTTATGTAAAACTCCAATAAGCAGGGGTAAGGATCTTGCCCACCTAGGGACAACCTCCCTTCAACGTCACCTAAAGACGCGTCATGGTTCAGTGTTTAGTCCAGAAAGTGCGGCTAGCAGTCCAGCGACACCTAAATCACTTGGTCCTCCATTTGGAGCCAAATGCCTGACAAGCACACCACCAACTCCCTCTTTGACAAATTCCTCCTCGATCCGGATAGGGGGGAGTCCTGCAGTCCATCTCACCTGCATGAATGACTCCATAGATTCCTCCGGAGGATCCTGCAGCACTACGCCTACTACTACCACTGCCGCTGCTGCTGCTGGAAGTCAGTCATCATCCCAGAGGGGAAGTCAGTCATCATCCCAGAGGGGAAGTCGTAAGACCGCTACGTCTTTCACTAAGCAATTGACCGTCCAACAGTCATTTTCCATGAGGATGAAATACGACAGCAGTCATCCTATGGCAAAGCGGATAACTGCGGCCTTGACAGCTATGTTGGTGTTAGACGTGCATCCGGTGTCCGCCATCAATGGAGTGGGATTTAAACGGTTGATGCAGGAATTGTGTCCCCGGTACCAAATCCCGTCTAGATTCCACTTCACTAGGCAGGCGATACCCGCGATGTACAGGGAGGTCAGAAAAAGTGTCCTCAGTGCCCTGAAAAATGCGGCTGTACCCACTGTACACTTAACTACAGACATGTTGACAAGTGGATCAGGGCAAACTAAGGACTATATGACTGTGACAGCCCACCGGGTAGATGCATCGCCGTCCGCAGCAGCAGCAGCATCTCCTGCATGCCAGCTCCTTCTTAGGCAGGCTACGCTGTGTATCACCGGTTTCAAGAAGAGGCACAACGCCGACAACCTCTTAGAGAAACTGAGGGAAATCATCTCCCTGTGGCTTACCCCCCTTAGACTCTCCTGCATTAATTTGGGAGTCTGCCACTGCAGTCTTTTTTTTTGGAGCCTTGAAACTTTTAGGGATGCTGTACTAGCCGACACCTTTAGGTGGACTCTGGTCTGTCTTGTATCCAGCACAGTGGTCTCGTGTGCAAGAGATTGTTCTCTGTCCTCTTTTGGATTTGTGTCACCATCACCATCTTCATGGGTGAGAATGTGATCTCCCTGACCTGGGGGAGTCAGGGCTGGGGCAGGAAGGCTGCAATTACACTTCTTTTTGGGCGGCTAAACTTTTTTGTGTGCGGCTGCAATTAAACTTCTTTGGGGGCGGCTAAACTTTTTTGAGGGCGGCTGCAATTAAACTTCTTTGGGGACGGCTGCAATTACACAGCTTTTTGGGCGGCTGCAATTAAACTTCTTTGGGGGCGGCTGCAATTAAACTTCTTTGGGGGCGGCTAAATTTTTTTGAGGGCGGCTGCAATTACACTTCTTTTTGGGCGGCTGCAATTAAACTTCTTTGGAGGCGGCTGCAATTAAACTTCATTGGGGGCGGCTAAACTTTTTTGAGGGAGGCTGCAATGAAAATTATTTTTGTGCGGCTGCAATTAAACTTCTTTGGGGGCGACTAAACTTTTTTGAGGGCGGCTGCAATTAAACTTCTTTGGGGACGGTTGCAATTACACTTCTTTTTGGGCGGCTGCAATTAAACTTCTTTGGGGGCGGCTAAACTTTTTTGTGGGCGGCTGCAATTACACTTCTTTGTGGGCGGCTGCAATTACACTCCTTTTTGGGCGGCTGCAATTAAACTTCTTTGGGGGTGGCTGCAATTACACTTCTTTGGGGGTGGCTGCAATGAAACTTCTTTTTGGGCGGCTAAACTTTTTTGTGGGCGGCTGCAATTAAACTTCTTTGTGGGCGACTGCAATTACACTTCTTTTTGGCCGGCTGCAATTAAACTACTTTGGGGGCGCCTGCAATTACACTTCTTTTTGGGCGGCTGCAATTACACTTCTTTTTGGGCGGCTAAAATTTTTTTAACCTGTCTGGTCTGGTGCCCACTGCTGAGAGTCATTTGTATGAGGGACTTGTCTTTGAAATGCATATAAGTCTTTGCATTCCACTGATTGCTGCACCAATCGCCCACTGCTCCTTGGCTGCACTGTGTAAACAGTGCACAATCAAGCCAGATAGGGGTCTTGGTGCTTGTTTTGAGGTTGTAGCAGGGGAGTGCAGCTACGAGTCGTAACACCTTGAGAGAAGATCAGTACTTCTCTACCGGCAAAGGACATCCTCCTCGACAGAGCGCGCAGCTTCACGAGGGACGCATGTGAAGCAGTGAGCAAAGGGAACACCCGCCTAGCGAGCCAGATCACCTGAAGCCACCCTAGCGATCAATAGAGTTACAGAAGTCGCAGCCAGATAGAACTCTTCCAGCTGCCACCTAGTCATTGATTAGCCCCTCCCCTCCACCCATTAGGCAATGATTGACGAGACAAATGGTAATAATAAATAATAAATGAATAATATTACTAATCACCAAATTAAAAATCAGATGAAATTAATTATAAATAATCATAATCACAATCAAGACAGATAGGGGTCTTATGAAATATTAAACTGACCAAAACAGATACACACTCTGCACCATCGAGCAGGTGATCACTGACATGCCAGGTGCAATGGTCTTTAGCACCCTGAATGCCAAGTGTGGGTTTTGGCAGATCCCTCTGGACAGAGCCTCTTCCATGCTTACTGCCTTCATGACCCCTATTGGGTGCTACGTCTTCCTACGCATGCCCTATGGCATCACCACGGGCAGCAAAGTTTTCCAGCGCTGCATGGAGCAACAGTTCGCTGGCTCTCCCTTTGACATCATCGCTGTCAGCATCCTCTTATCTGCACAGCCGGGTCCATCAGTTACTGCCACTACTGCAACCAATGCTAGTGATGGTTACGCATGCCCTATGGCATCACCACGGGCAGCAAAGTTTTCCAGCGCTGCATGGAGCAACAGTTCGCTGGCTCTCCCTTTGACATCATCGCTGTCAGCATCCTCCTTATCTGCACAGCCGGGTCCATCAGTTACTGCCACTGCTGCAACCAATGCTAGTGATGGTTTACATTACATTACATCTTCTATCTGCCACCTTAAAATTGATTAGCCCACTCCCCTACACCCATTAGGCAATGATTTAAGAGACTACTGGTAATAATAAATGAATAATAATCACAAAATTAAACAATCAGATGACATTATCACACAATCAAGCCAGATAGGGGTCTTGTTGGATGTTAAAGTGATCAAAACAGTTACACACTTGCAGACAAACTCTGTGCTGCACAAAATGCCCACCACTCCTTGGCTGCACATGGTAAACAGTGCATGATCAAGCCAGATAGGGATCTTTTATGGGCCTATTTTTTTTAAACTGCCATCATGTCTGCCGCTGCAGTGCCACTCTTACATGAGCCACGTGTTTGTGCCGCACACTTGTGTGGCTTAGCATAGTTATCCAGCTACCTCAGTGCAAACTTTGGCAATAAAAACAATATTGTGAGGTGTTCAGAATACACTGGAAATGAGTGTAAATGAATGTTATTGAGGTCAATATAGCGTAGGAGCAAAAAAACCCCACCAAATTCTGCGATTTTAGCTGTTTTTATGCTTTTTTAACAAAAAAATCAGAACCCAAGACCCCCAAAAATCCAAACACAAAACACTTAGGAGGTGTTTTGCCAAAACCCATTAGAACCCAAAACCTCAAGGTAATCAGAACCCAAAACCCGAACAGTGGCCGGTGCACATCTCTAGTAACTACTGGCAACACCCTTCTACATTACGCACGATATACCTGTTTATTACAAATAAAGATCATTTCTTTACATCCAACCAATTCTCTCCTCATCATTATAACATCACACATAGAGGCAGCGCTTCAGCCCCACTCTTTTGTTTTCACTTATGACCCACATAACCCCTGAGGCTAAGCAGCGCCTAAACCCCAATAATCCAAGGCGAGCGCAGTATACACCCCAAATCACTTTTAAAATGATTCACTTTTATTTTTTGTCATTATTTTTTACATGAAATTTCTTAAAAATGTATGTTTATATGGTAAAATATTTTTATTAAAATTATCGATATAGAGAACCGTGTAATTATTGAATCTGATAAAACAGGATGTACGAACAGCAAAGACAAGGTCCACACCATCACAAAGGAGTCCTAGACAATAACAAACCAATAATAAACATGAGCCACTGAATCAGAAAGAACAGAGGGTCCGAAGAGATCAAACTCTGTTTTTACCATATTTGTGTAACAAACGGACATAACATTTGGGGATATTTACCAATACTGACAGGTGCACATAGTTTATAATGGCCACATTTTGCATATATAGTACATGTATGTGGGCTCCATGCTCTGACTACAGCAAATATATACTCTATTTCCCCATGTCCCCCCCCCCCCCCCCCCCCCACACACACACACACACACACACACACACTGTAATAGAGCAGGTCACAGCATCTCTCCTTCCCCTGCAACAATAGTGAACTTACTGTGACTTGACTATTCCATCACACACCCATCAGTTTGCTGTCACAGTACTTCCCTATCGCTATCTAAAGTGTTTCCCAATCTCTGACTTCCTTTTTGTTGGTATCAGATGACAAAAATACATTTAAATAGCTTCATGTATATGAATACTTCAGTACTTATCCTATATTCAGTCTCCTTACCACCGTGTACAAGGAACATGCGGCTGCTAATTTTCCTTTTTTACGGTTTCCAAGGTAAGAGAGATATGTGAGAACCTCATAATGATTATATTTAGGATGATATGGATGATGATAATGATGTTGTTGAGGATGATATGGATGATGATAATGGTGAGGATGAGGATGATATAGCTGATGATAATGATGATGATGAGGATGATATGGATGATGATAATAGTGATGATGAGGATGATATGGATGATGATAATAATGGTGATGCTGAAGATATGGATGATGATAATGATGTTGTTGAGGATGATATGGATGATGACAATAGTGATGATGAGGATGATATGGATGATAATGGTGATGATGAGGATGATATGGATGATGATAATAGTGAGGATGAGGATGATATGGATGATGACAATAGTGATGATGAGGATAATATGGATGATAATGGTTATGATGAGGATGATATGTATGATGATAATGATGAGGATGATGTGGATGATGATAATGGTGATGATGAGGATGATATGGCTGCTGATAATAGTGATGATGAGGATGATATGGATGATAATGGTGATGATGAGGATGATATGGATGATGATAATAGTGATGATGAGGATGATATGGATGATAATGGTGATGATGAGGATGATATGGATGATGATAATGATGAGGATGATATGGATGATGATAATGATGATGATGATACTGTATGTATGATAATAGTTTTTATGATGAGTATGATATGGATGATGATAATGGTGATGATGAGGATGATATGAATGATAATAATGATGATGTTGAGGATGATATGGCTGCTGATAATGGTGATGATGAGGATGATATGGCTGCTGATAATGGTTATGATGAGGATGATATGGATGATGATAATGATGATGAGGAGGATGATATGGATGATGATAATTGTGATGATGAGGATGATATGGATGATGATAATGATGAGGATGATATGGATGATGATAATGATGAGGATGATGTGGATGATGATAATGGTGATGATGAGGATGATATGTATGATGAGGATGATGTGGATGATGATAATGGTGATGATGAGGATGATATGTATGATGATAATGATGAGGATGATGTGGATGATGATAATGGTGATGATGAGGATGATATGGATGATGATAATGGTGATGATGAGGATGATATGGATGATGATAATGGTTATGATGAGGATGAAATGGATGATGATAATGATGATGAGGAGGATGATATGGATAATGGTAATGATTATCTTTAGGATGATATTGTGATGTGATGAAAACTCATGTCGACCTTTTGTTGACGTTTTCAATGTCGACCTTTGACTGTCAGTCTTTTAACCCTGTTGACATTTTGACTGTTGATCATTTAACCCTGTCGACCATAGGTTGTCGACCTTTTGATTGTAGACCTAGACACTGTAGATTTTAAATAACAAAACCAGAAAACAGATGCTCACACAGCAGTGTTACAGGAGTATGTCATTAGCTTACTCATTCTCACTAACATAGGGCTGGTGACCAATGGTGGCATCTAGAGGTGCCCAAGACAGTAATGCAGCATCTATAGACTGTGTGACATATTGGAAACATACCGGAAGCTGATTGGATCATTTCTGTCTGGGATTTATTACAGGGCTCAGCGGCACTTCAGGTTTTATATGTGTCCATCAGCCAAAAACCGTGACAGTGACGGAGCATGGGAACATCACCATCCCCTGCACATTCTCCTATGATGAAGACCCTGGGCAGGATGCACAGTACAGAGTTCACTGGGGGAAGCCACAAGGTTCATCCTGCTCCAATATCATTGAGAAGATCATTGATGCTGATGGGAATGGTATAGGGCAATATAAGGGGAGAGTCTCCAGGGTGCGGGATCCTAATAACAGCCGGAGAGAATCTATCACAGTCACTGGGCTGCAGCCGTCCGATGGTCCCATCATCTGCTGCAAAGTATCTTATAAACCTTCCGATGAATATGTCTGGAATAGTGAATACGGAACCTTTCTCCACTTTACAGGTAAAGATTCATTTCTAACCATCTATACAGGTACTAGACCTCTGCAGGAAACCAGGTGGTTATTTATTGGTGTATACAAGAGGTATTGTAGTTACAGTACATCCCTAGAACTTTCATGCCAGTGGTACAGGATGTCTACAGTTTAGACACCAAGGGGGAAATATACTAAGATAAGAGTTCTATTTCACATGGGATGTTGCTATGGGCAACCAATCAGAATCTACTTCTTATTTATTTAGAACCATCTAGAAGATAACAGATATAGCAACATCCCATCTGAAATAAAACTCCCATCTTAGTAAACTTCTCCATAAACTCTGTATTTGTTTATTATTACATGTATTTTTACAACCAAGCAAAACACAGCACAGAGGCCTGATTCAGAAATGGACACTGTGACGATGTTGGAGTGGTTGTGCAATGTTATGGAGAGTGGTACTCCACCTATTTTGTGTTGGTTTAACCATGGTGGCAAGTTTTAAGCAAGTATAAAATTGTATATCCATGGCTCGGCAGTGATTGTGATGCTTTATGTATTGTATGGTGGTCACTGATGCCCTCTGTATTATAGGTCTGAAAATCGCACATTTGCAGGAAATCGCAATTTTTTAAAAAAAATGCGCGGGGTCCCCCGCCAGAGCATAACCAGCCCCGGGCTCATTGAGCCGGTGCTGGTGACATAAACTCACGGTCCCCGACAAATAGGGGTCCCCTTGATTTAATGAAACCAGCACCAGGCTCAAGGTCCGGCGCTGGTTCCCAAAATACGGGGGACAAAATGACTAGGGGTCCCCCACATTTCAGAAAGTCGGCTCCTGATTGGCCGCTAGGCGGCCAATAGAATCAGTCCGAGGAGAGGCGCGGAAGATGAAAATCTCTGCGTCTCTCCAGTCCGTGAGCGGGTACCAGCCGGGAGTAGCGCGTCTGGACCTGAAGATGCCGGGGTCGTCGCAGGTGAGTAGGATTTCCTTCCTCAGGTACCCCTTTGGATTACTACGGATCCAGGACCCCGGAATCTTCAGCCCAGGAGCCCCGGACCAGCCCCGGAACCAGGACCAAGGCCCCGGAACCGGACTCTTCAGCCCTGGAGCCCCGGACCCCGGATCCAGGGACCGACCCACGGGCTCAAGGTAGGTAAGTATCAGTATGTGTGGACATGAATTATCATGACACAGCAGTGTGGACATGAATTATCATATGTCGGCGGCAGGCCGCTCGTCACCCACCACTGCCCACCCACTCTGCCATGCACATTACATCACCGCTTAGTGGCTGGGTCCGACGGTCCCCCTGCGCGTCCGGAAATGGCTCAGGCTCACTGCTGCCGGCTTTCGCCCATTGGCTACTCTACACACAGTCTATTGGCTGCTGTGTATCCAGCAGCTGAGCTGAGCGGCGCGCAGATCCTCCCTGCACTCAGTCAGTCACAGTGTGTGAGCCGGAGAGAGACAGACAGAGACACTGTGCTAATCACTGTACTAATAAGTGCCTCCCTCCCTCCGGGTCCTCCGTACAGGGAGCAGTCCAGAGAGAGACTGACGGAGACACTGTGCTAATCACTGTACTAATAAGTGCCTCCCTCCCACCGGGTCCTCTGTACAGGGAGCAGTCCAGAGTGCTTAAAAAAATATTAAGGTGGGCTACAGTTACATTTTTATGAAATACATAAATAACAATGTATATACATATACGATTACATTAAAATAGGGGGAGGGGGGGGCGACAAAAATGTTGTGCCTAGGGGCGGCCTGACCCCTAAATTCGCCCCTGGGTGTCAGTGTGTGTTTTATTTAACTATTTCTTGTACTGTGGAACTACAAGTGCCAGCGGGCCCTTTAATGCCCCGCATGCATGGACTTGTGGTTCTCCAAGTCCCAGCATGCGGGGTAGGCTTGCTGGGACTCATAGTTCTACAGTATAAGACAATAGTTTTTATTCTTTTTTTTTTACACTTTTCATCAGCCCGATGCGGTGGGCCCAGGGGCATCGGGGACAGCCCCGGACTTTCAGCATGGGCTGGAAAGTCCTGGAGGGGGGGACCCCTTCTTTGGGGGGGTCCCCACTTCCCCAGGACCCCTGCCCATGCTGACCAGCCAGGGGGATAATGCTTTGGCCGCGGGACCTTATATAATAAGTGTCCCCCGGCTGTGGCATTACCCTGCTTGCTGGTTGGGTCTGGTGCTTGAATTGCGGGGGACCCCTAGACATTTTGTCCCCCGTATTTTGGGAACCAGCGCCGGACCTTGAGCCTGGTGCTGGTTTCATTAAATCAAGGGGACCCCTATTTGTCGGGGACCGTGAATTTATGTCACCAGCACCGGCTCAATGAGCCCGGGGCTGGTTATGCTCTGGCGGGGTGACCCCGCGCAGTTGTTTTTTTTTAAACTGTTTAACCCTTTTTTTCCACCAGAACCCTGCACAGATCTCAATGATCTGTGCAGGGTTCTGGCTAATTCACCCATCAGAACCTGGTCTGATTTTTGGGCGAATTTTAGACACATTTATACAAATCGCATACCATTAAATATGCGATTTGTATACTTTTCAATGTGAAAACATCTGGATGCGATGTGCTGCGAGAAACAGCCATCGCATTTCCAGAATGTCCAATTTGTTGGCCAAAATCGCACTTTTTTCACATTTTCGCAGCTCATTAAATATTCGAAAATGGAAAAACATGCGATTTCGGCCGTTTTTGCGAAAAAAAATTGCAAAAAAAAAACTCACTCCATAGAATGCCACCCTGGATTTCTTACCAAATCTCTCACTTTCTGAATCTCTAATCCTAATACATTTCCCCCTAGGTGCCTAGGAAAATGCAGGCATGCCCCAGCGTTTTTGTAGAGGGTGTGTGGTGTCAGTCTCTGGTAACGCTAGGCTTGCTATCAGTGGTGGCCAGTGGAGCAGCAATGGTGAGCAGCATATGAAAGGTTTCGGACATAATCGATGGCTCCGAATAGAATCGCATTTACTATTTACATAAACAGGTCAGGATTTCAGGATAGCCTGCTCAGTAGGACCTGGAACAGACAGACTTTGATGGTAGACTGTGCTGCTTGGAGCAGATATCTTGATAGAAGCAGGGATAAAGAAAATACTGGACTATAGGGATTATAAGGGTGCTCCTTACAGCCAGAGGCATAAGTTTATATTAGAGCCGGTGTCACGATCCGAGTGCTGAAGCAAAGTCTCTTACCGGCTAAGTGTCTGCGCCGGATCCTGTGAGCTGTGCACCTCTCTCCCTGTCATCTTTTGGTCCACTCAGCGCTGCTGAGTCCTCGGCTGCGCGGTGCACCGCTTCCCTCATCTCCAGTGACAGCGTGCAGTGCGCAGCAGTCTCCCTGTCCGCCGCTATTGCTCCTGGCCACAAGCATGGCAAGTACAAACATTCTTTCCCGCCTTAGCCTGACATGGGGGCCACCATGTTTCCTCGGTCACATGTCTGCCTCAGCCAATGCTAGCTTGGTTTGATCTCCCAGGATACCTTCTCAGCCAATCATGGCTATCCTGTGGGTATAAGTTTCCTGGGAGCGCTCACTCCAGTGCTAGTGCTTCAATTGTCATTTCATATGCAAGTGTTGCCTGCTGATGTTGTCTCTCTGCTGCAGTGTTTCCTCCAGGTGTACAAGTCGCTGAACCTATCCAGGCTCACCATCGCCTGAGGCTATCCAGGCTCACCACCGCCTGTGGCTATCCGGGCTCACCATCGCCTGTGTCTATCCGGGTTCATCAGTACCTGTGGATATCGAGGTTCACCATCGCCTGTGATCTGCCAGGTTTTCCATTGCCTGTGTCCAGCCAGGATTCCAATCCATGTGTCCTTCCAGGCTCACCTGTGCTCTCCGCCTGCAGCTATACTCACCTGCCGGGCCCTGCCTAGCTCCAATCTATGTTATACCATCGACTCTGGTCCGATACTCCGGTTCCATCTCCAGCTGTCTCCCATCCGTCCTCCGGATTCCACAGCTCATCACCTGGTCAGATACTCCCGACACCACAACTTCATTTCTCATCCGATGTTCCACAATCGATGTTCCATCAGTACAATTGTAAAGTATTTCCATCTCAGTGACTTTATCATTGCCATACCATTGCCCTCATTTACTGCTTGTACTGTTATCAACAGTTTGCTAATAACCCGGTTGTATTTTAATTCTGCCTGGTCATTCCTCTGGGTGCACTGTCGTGCAGTTCATGCACAAGGGTCCAGTACCAGTCCAGACCCCCACCAGCGGTCATAGTCTGTCCGACTCAGACCCCTGGTGTGACAGTAAGCACTAGCCAGATGGATCCAGCCTCCGACCAAGCGTTACCATCCAGCCCAGTACAACAATTGGCTGTCCGCTTGGATCTGCAAGAAAAGGCCCAGGGTCAATTCATCCAGTACCTTCAAGAGCTGTCCTCCCAGCTGGATAAACTTCAGACCACCATCAGTGGCCCAGAGACTGTCAGTGTTCCGCCAGTTATAGCTCATCCTCCTATAATGGCTGCTGCCCCCCGTCTGTCGCTATCTACTCCAAACAAATTTGACGGGAACCCCAAGGCCTGCAGAGGCTTGCTGAATCAGTGCGAGATTCATTTCGAACTACAGCCCAGCAACTTTCCCACCGGAAGAACTAAGGTGGACTACATTATCTCTCTCCTTTCCGGAGCAGCGTTGGATTGGGCTTCACCGTTGTGGGAAAGGTCTGATGCCATCTTGTCTTCCTATAAAGACTTTGTCACTGCATTCTGGTGCATCTTTGATGAGCCTGGGCGAGTATCCTCCGCTTCCACTGAAATCCTCCACCTCAAGCAGGGCTCCCGCTCCGTTGGTCAGTATCTGGTTCAATTCCAGATTCTCACTTCAGAACTTTATACGCAGCCTTCTGGCAAGGACCGAATTAAGGATGAACTAGCTACCAGAGACTTACTGTCCAAATTGGACGATTTAGTGTCCTTATGCATTAAAGTGGACCTGGGCTTCCGTGTGAGGGCTATTGAACGCAGTAAACATGTTCCAGCTAAGTCGCCAGCACCTCCTGTATATACTTCTTTTACTCCGGTGTCCCCACCCAAAGAAGAACCCATGGAGGTGAATCGTGTTCGTCTATCTCGGCGTCGACTGGCACAGTTGTGTCTATACTGTGCTGCTCCGTCACATCAGATTGCTGCATGCCCAAAGCGACAGGAAAACTCTTCCTCCTAGCCCATCAAGGAGAGGGTAGGCTAGAAGTAATCAAGTTCTCTCCATTACCGTCCGATTATGTATTACCAGTATCTGTGCAAGTTGGCCAGCAATTCAAGTCAGTGTCTGCATTGCTTGATTCCGGTGCAGCTGGGAACTTTGTCCCAGAAGAACTGGTCCAGCAGTGGACCTTACCCACTGATCTTCTTCCTAATACTGTCTTTCTTACTGCAGTAAGATTCCTGATGCGACAGTCTTCCGCAGAACTTTGCCGCTCCAGATTAAAGTGGGAGTTCTGCACAAAGAACTTTTGTCCTTTCTAATACTGCCCAGAGCCACACATCCTGTGGTCCTGGGTTTGCCCTGGCTTCGTCTCCACAATCCCCAGATTGATTGGAAAACATCTCAAATTCTGGCCTGGGATCCTTCATGCTCCAATACCTGTCTCCAAAAGGTACTTCCAGCTCGCAAGTCACTCCCAGTCTCTTCAGACCTCCCTCCTGCTCCTTACAGAGAATACTCTGATGTCTTCAGCAAGTCTGGCGCTGATGTCCTGCCTCCTCATAGACCATGGGACTGTCCAATCGATCTTGTTCCTGGCAAGGAACCTCCAAGAGGTAGGACCTACCCTTTATCTCTTCCAGAGACCCAGGTGATGGCTGATTACATCAAAGAGAACCTGGCCAAAGGCTTCATTCGTCCATCAACCTCCCCTGCTGGCGCAGAATTTTTCTTTGTCAAGAAGAAAGACGATGGATTGCGTCCCTGTATCGATTACCGAGGTCTCAACGAGATTACTGGGAAGAACAGATATCCTCTACCCCTTATTACCAAACTGTTTGATCGGGTTAGTGGAGCAACTATCTTCACTAAACTCGATTTACAAGGGGCACACAATCTCATTCGCATCCGTGAGGGTGACGAGTGGAAGACGGTGTTTAACACCAGAGACGGCCACTACGAGTACCTCATGATGCCTTTCAGGCTCAGTAATGCTCCTGCAGTATTCCAGAAGTACGTCAATGAGATTTTTCAGGACATTCTCTATAAGCATGTTGTTGTATATCTCGATGACATTTAAATCTTCGCCAACAATCTTGAGGAGCACCGTTACTGGGTTAAAAAGGTCCTGTCCCGATTGCGAGCTAACCATCTTTATTGCAAGCTAGAGAAGTGTGTCTTTGAGGTAAAGTCTATACCCTTCCTAGGGTACATTATCTCTGGTTCTGGCCTGCAAATGGATCCAGGCAAATTGCAAGCGATACAAGACTGGCCAATCCCTTCCACCCTGAGGGGTATCCAACATTTCCTGGGATTCGCCAATTACTACAGAAAGTTTATCCGCAGTTTCTCTACGACTGTGGCTCCCATCACCGCGCTCACCCGCAAAGGGGCTAATCCAGCAAAGTGGCCGGCAAAAGTCATACAAGCCTTCCAGCTGTTAAAGCAGAGGTTCACTTCAGCTCCAGTGTTACGGCAGCCTGACACCTCATTGCCCTTCATCCTCGAGGTTGACGCATCTTCAGTGGGCGTGGGAACAGTCATTTCCCAGAGAGCTTCCAACGGACGTCTCCATCCCTGTGGGTTCTTCTCACAAAGGTTCTTGCCTGCAGAGTGTAACTACGCCATAGGCGACCAAGAACTCCTTGCCATTAAATTGGCGTTAGAAGAATGGATATATCTTCTAGAGGGTGCTGCCCATAAAATCACAATTGTCACTGATCACAAAAACCTTCTGTACCTCAAGTCTGCACAGTGTCTTAACCCTCGTCAAGCCAGATGGGCACTTTTCTTTTCCAGATTCCTTTTCAAGTTGTCATTCTGTCCTGGGACACAAAACTGAAAAGCTTATGCCCTTTCCCGCTCATGGGAGCAAGATAGTGAGTCCAAATCCACGTGTCAAGGTTCTATTATTGATCCAGTGGCTTTTTCCGCTACCGGAGTATCAAACCTCACGCCTCCCCCAGGGAAAAGTTTTGTAAAGCCGGCTCTAAGAAAGAAGCTCTTGCTCTGGGCTCATTCTTCCAAGTTCGCCGGACATGCAGGCATTCAGAAAACTTACAAGTTTATCACCAGGTCTAACAGAACAGAGGTGAATGAGGCAAACCCTTGCGCCTACCGCTGCCTTTGGAATTACTTCAGTATATATGATAACACCAATCATACACAAAAATAAGACATAAAAGAAATTACTGACATTTCCAGGGCGCAGGTCAAATTCTCTTTTCCCTTATTCTCAATTTACCCAAAAGAGAGAGAGAGAAAAAGAGAGCACAATAGTGTAATACACTTTGATAAGCTGATATATAAACACTGTTTTACAGGATATTATTGACTGGACTCATACCCTTCAGGGTGGTCTACTTTTCAGGGTAGACAACAAGCGCTTCCTCAAGGGGCGGTAACGTCACCGTGTGGGTTTGAGTATATCCAGTGGGTACATATGGAAGAAAGACTGGTATGGTGTAATACCATTTTTATTCATCAAATAACATCATATAAAATCAAGGGTAAAGCACAATGGACTCTCACCAAGGCCCTTATTCTGATTGACGCGGACTTTACCGCGTACTTACGGATCGCGTCTTTACGGCGTCTGCGCATGCGTGGAGAACGCTACGCGCATGTGCCACGCCTTGACTCGGTACCAGTTCGGGCAAATCCCGTCCAAAACTGTTCACCGCTATCAGTCGGGAAATAGGGGCGTATTATGGGCGTCATGCGGAATGACACATGGGCGTAGTTTCAAAGTGGGCAAAACGGGGCGGAAACATGGGCGGACACGGGGGAGTACACTTATGTTGGGGGGCGTACATTCGGAAACCACTCCGAATGCACGCGATCAAAAAGGGCAGAAATGCGCGGTGTCCACAAGTGTACTATTGCTTTGCGGACACCACTCGTTCATGCGGTAGGCGAACGTACGCCTAATGACTACAACCATTAACACCTGAACCCAATAGAATCTACTCCTTTACTCATTACTCACTAATAGGCCGCTTGTCAGTGCTTTAATTGAAACCATTGCTGCTTCAAGGAAACCTTAGTAATCCCCCACATATGCTGTACTTGTCCCACACTTAAAAACTGCTAACAATGGACATGACTGAATATTAATACTATCAATACACATGTGTATTAGACATGTATAATAAGTGGGTCATGTGATGTATTGCAGAAGATACTTCATAGTGGGTTGTTTGGCGTAAATACTCCGCTTACGGGCGGTAGCACCGCTTGGCTCCCGTTCGGATGCGGTATTTCCGAGCATACTCTGTAATACTCTGTAATACCGTGCAGAATCGGAGTGTTTCTCCCGCACACGCATGGTTTGTATGTCGTCCGTAAACACGCCCTGTTCTTAAAGAGTGAGTCCGTCCGAATGCGGAGGACCCGTGGGCGTTTCTACGGACGATGGCCGCATGCGGCAAAACACCGTGGCGTGCGGACCGCTCCGTAAGAATGCGGGAATATCCGCACCAACCAGAATAAGGGCCCAAGTGTGTTGGTCCACAACAAAAGTGTAGACAAATGAGTGAGATGTTATATCAGGCGTCCCCGGTGGCTCGCACCTGGCGTCAGGTCCGCTGTGGTTCACCCTCTCCCCTCCCGTCCAACGCGTTTCGAAACTCTGTAGGCTTCTTTTTCAAGGCATGAGGAGGTGTTACACATAATCCTATATTTATACCCCTATCGGGGAAACCTATTTCCAGACATGGGTTTTACCTATCCGGCTAGTTTCCTATACTACCTATACTAATACAATATAATCCGGTCTGTGGTTTGATTCCTCCGCAAAGTGCTCAGCTGTTCTTTAATCAAGAAGATTTTCTCAGTTTCAAAGCTTACGCCGGAAGCGGAAGTGACGTTTTGCGTTTCACGGACCCGGACTTCCGGTATTCCGCTCCGTCCGCTTGCGTTCCACGGGCTTTTGCCGTATCATTTTCAAATTATGTCCATGATAGTCCATTTTAATAAGCAATCTCCGTTTATCATCTACATGGAAAGTGCAAGAAAAGTGACTCAGTGATAAAAGTGCGCACACAAAACTTTAGAGCAGCTTAATACAATCCACAGGTGTTATTCTATAAACACCTTAAAGAAACAAAGTGTAAGGCAAAAATGTGGAATAGTTTTTAAGCGCTGAAAAGGTTCTCCTTAATATACAGTCACCAAGTCAATCGAATTGGATCCTGAGCAGGCAATTTGTCAATTAATCCAGGCAATTAGTCCAAATGCTTGTATCCTCCATATATGTAAAAGAAAGAAAAGTGCAAATAGTGCATAACGTTTTAAAACAACAATTTTTATTATGAGTTTGCACTTACAATTTGGGAGGAATAATAAGGCAATAGGTTAAAAACCCGGGGCACAGCAGGAACACAGAAGTCCAGAGGAACACGCGATCCAGTTCCGGAACTGGGGGACGCCGTCCAAATGTGACTGATGCTCCTGGAGTCCAAACGGGGGATCAGAGTCTCTGTGGCAAGGCACGCCAAACGCGTTTCGGATCCTGGGATCCTTCGTCAGTAGCGTGCCTAGCCTTACCAACAGATGGTTTAAATAGCAGCGGGGACTGATTAGCAACAATCGTCACTTCCGGATTTTTCCGGAAATGACGTATTCATGCGTTCCACGGTGCTTCACTTTTCCTCTCCGCCTCGTTATGTGACAGGCGGAGGATTGCGGAGCAGTTTCCGGCTCGGAGTTCATAGCAAGATGGCGGTGCGTTCCACTGCGCCGCTGTCCTGCGTGTCAACTGATGGGAAGTAATCTCAGCAATTTCATGCATAGGCATGGGAGTAGCAATATTGTACAGGCTGAAAATGTAAAAGAGTCTTGCGTGTCAACTGTCTTGTGTGTCGACTAATAGGAGATAATACCAGTTATTTCGTACATAGGCATTGGAATAACAATTCTGTACAGGCTGATACTGCAAAAAGGGTGATCTTAAAGTGACACAGTGAACAATAATAGATAAATTAAAACCACAAGTGTTTAAATAGAGATCACGATAAAACATATTGTGGAGGAGTGATCACAATAAAATTGTATATTAAAATGGAGAGATGATCACGAAAAAAGGAATAAATATATAGATATTATATTAAAAATAGTGTATTAAAAAAAAAGGACGATGTTCGATTAAGATAAAAAATGTTTCAATTCGAAATCACCGTTTAAACCCTTGGGAACAAGGGTATTCAAACGGTGAATCCATCTCATTTCATTCTGCGCCAAGCGTTTATCGATGTCTCTTGTGCGCCATTTAGGGGAGATAAGTTGAATACCCCAAAAATTTGTAATGAAACATTCTCTTGAATTATGGCAATTTTTAAAATGGTTGGAAAAAGTGTGGGTTATCAATCCTTTGCGGATATTATAGATGTGTTCCGCCAGGCGAACTTTGAGCGGTCGACTAGTTCTTCCAACATAAAATAAATTGCACGAACATTGCATTAAATAAATTACATATTTTGACTGGCACGTAATAAATTCATTAATTTTAAAAGACTTTCCTTGTACAGTAAAATCTGGGATTTTCTTAATCGTCCCTTTAACGGTTTTGCACATTAAGCAATCACCGCATCGGTGAAAGCCTTTAGTCCGAATGCTGTGGCGTGGTGCTTCATCTATAGTACTTTTCACTAAGTGACTTTTTAATGAAGATGACTTTCTGTAAATAAAGACCGGTTTTTCGGGTACCAATGTCCCTATAATTGGGTCTTGTTTAATTAAGTGCCAGTTATTTTTAAAAACAGTCTCAATTTTATGATGGACACTATTAAACTGAGAAATAAAGGCCCATTGATATTTGTTTTCACTCTCTATTTTTGAGGGTTTGATTTTCAAGAGTTCAGACCTTTCTATTTCGTCAATTCTATTTTTTGCAGAGTCTATAACGGTTGATTCGTATCCTTTAATTTTTAGCCTGTTGGTGACCTCGTTGATTTGTTTGTCACAAACCTCTGGATTTGAACAATTTCTTTTAATTCTTGTGAACTGACCGAATGGGATTCCTCGTAGCCAGTTTGAATGATGCTGGCTATTCATCTCTATATACCCATTTGAATCAGTGGGCTTGCGAAAGGTTTTTGTCTGTAATTTTCCATCCAGGATATAAATAGTCAAGTCTAAAAAAGAGATTTCTTCGCAGCTTGTATTAAAAACCAAATTAATAAAAACCTCGTTTTTATTTAAATCCTCACAAAAATTTAAAAGCTTATCGTGACCATCTCTCCATACAAATAAAATATCATCTATAAAACGTTTCCATAGGACCAGACCCGCCCCCAGCTCCCCATCATGCCAAATGTGGGTATGTTCCCAGTAGGACATGAAAAGATTAGCATAACTGGGGGCGAATCTGGTTCCCATGGCAGTTCCCACACACTGCAGATAAAAACAACCATTGTGATAAAAATAATTATTAGACAAGATAAAATCTATACTCTTTAAGATAAAATCTTTCAATTTTTCATCCAACAATGACTGATTAAGAAAAAAGGAGACAGCTTTGAGGCCTATTTCTTTCTGTATAATTGTATAAAGTGTACTAACATCGGCACTACACAAGATGTCTCCTTCCTGCCAATTGTATTCATCTAGATTTCTCAAAAGATCTCCAGTGTCTTTCAAGTATGCATTGGTTTTCAACACAATAGGCTGCAGATAGAAATCAACAAAAGCTGACAAGTTGCTGGTTAAACTGTTGCAACCGGAGACAATGGGTCTCCCTGGTGGATTTTTTTCATCCTTGTGGATTTTGGGGAGGACATATAAGGATGGAATGGATGGTTCTTTGATGTTGAGAAAATCAAATTCCTTTTTAGAAATAACACCCTTTGATAAAGCTTCTGAGGTTAAATCGATTAATGCTTTGCTTATTCGTAGGGTCGGATCACTCTTTAATTTCTTATAGGTGTCTCCTGTAGTAAGTTGTTTATCTATTTCTCTCAAATAAAAATCTTTATTCATTAAAACCACTCCACCACCTTTATCGGCAGGTTTTATAATTATGGATTTATCATCCTTAAGGGTTTTAAGTGTCTCGTATTCCTTTTTACTTAAATTACACTTTTTGCCGAATTTATTGTCCTTTTTATCCAAAATTTTGTTGATTTCGTCACAAACAACTTGATTAAAACAATCTAAAAAGCTACCTCTGCAGTGTGTGGGATAAAATGTAGAAACTGGTTTAAAAGGTGTAGATGTGGCCACTGATTCATTCCCCTCACTTAAATCCTTAGATTCAAAGAAACGTTTGATTGTGAGTTTACGTATGAATTTTTGGACATCTAAGAATAAATCAAAACTGTTTGGCTTACATGTGGGAGCAAATTTCAAACCCTTTTGTAATATATTAATCTCCGTTTCTGTTAAGTCTCGATCCGTGAGGTTAAATACTTTTCCTTTGGATTCTAGGTCTTCTGGTTTATTTACTCTTGGGGGTATTTTTTTGTTTTTAATTTTAGTGGATTTTCTTTTTACACCTGCCCTTTTTCCTCTCTTAGTAGGTTTTCTTTTTGTATTAACAGTAATGGGTGGAACCGTTATCTTCTCCTGTAATTGTGACGGTCTCGATCTAAAAAAGGAGATGTTTCTCTTTCTCTAAAAGTGGGGTTTGGGTCCAAAGTAGTGTACCGATTGGATAGGTTGATATTATAATCCCTTGTAGTATTTCTATATTGTTGTCGATACGGTCTTTTTGGTGTTTCCCACTTATTAAAGTTATTAACTTCTTTATATCGATTTGGTGGGTTATGTCTAAGAGGTCTCCTGTATTCTCTTATCGTATTGTCATTGAATACTGGTAATTGCATGCGATCTTCAAGAGGTAAATTAAACCTATTTTTCCTCCACAAAGGTGCTTTTCTTTGTGGGGTGTAGTACTTCTTATTATTTATAGGGATCTTTTTCGGAGCTGGGGAAGTTGGTACATTGGGTATCAAATCTTTCTCGGGATTTGAATCCCTAAGAAATTTTTTTCCTTTTCTTTCCCTAAGTTCTCTTGTACTTTTTCCGATCTTATCCAATAGGGCTTCCTCATACAAGGAAAAGTCCTCAATTTCTTTAAATGGTTTGACTGATTCTTGCAGGACTACTATTTCTTCATTAAGTTTTTTTAGGGTCTGAGTCCTATCCTTTATAATCAAATCGATTAAAGACATTGAGCAATTTGTTAGAATTTTATCCCACTCTTTCCTAAAAGAATCCTCTGTTGAAAGAAAGGAGGGGGGTTTTGTGATCCTGAGACCTTTTGGGATAATCTTGGATGCAAGGTAATGTTCAAGAGTCACTACCTCCCACCATAGTTTATTTTCTTTCAACATCACGGATTCTAATTTAAAGAAAACAGAACCCAGGTTTTCATCACTGATGTTAATATTCTCATCCTGTGATGAAAAGGTATTTTTAACGAGTTGATTTCTCATATCTCTGAAGGAAAACATGGGTGCAGCACCTCACACACAGTCTTAGAATAAAGTGACAAGTGCAAGAAAAGTGACTCAGTGATAAAAGTGCGCACACAAAACTTTAGAGCAGCTTAATACAATCCACAGGTGTTATTCTATAAACACCTTAAAGAAACAAAGTGTAAGGCAAAAATGTGGAATAGTTTTTAAGCGCTGAAAAGGTTCTCCTTAATATACAGTCACCAAGTCAATCGAATTGGATCCTGAGCAGGCAATTTGTCAATTAATCCAGGCAATTAGTCCAAATGCTTGTATCCTCCATATATGTAAAAGAAAGAAAAGTGCAAATAGTGCATAACGTTTTAAAACAACAATTTTTATTATGAGTTTGCACTTACAATTTGGGAGGAATAATAAGGCAATAGGTTAAAAACCCGGGGCACAGCAGGAACACAGAAGTCCAGAGGAACACGCGATCCAGTTCCGGAACTGGGGGACGCCGTCCAAATGTGACTGATGCTCCTGGAGTCCAAACGGGGGATCAGAGTCTCTGTGGCAAGGCACGCCAAACGCGTTTCGGATCCTGGGATCCTTCGTCAGTAGCGTGCCTAGCCTTACCAACAGATGGTTTAAATAGCAGCGGGGACTGATTAGCAACAATCGTCACTTCCGGATTTTTCCGGAAATGACGTATTCATGCGTTCCACGGTGCTTCACTTTTCCTCTCCGCCTCGTTATGTGACAGGCGGAGGATTGCGGAGCAGTTTCCGGCTCGGAGTTCATAGCAAGATGGCGGTGCGTTCCACTGCGCCGCTGTCCTGCGTGTCAACTGATGGGAAGTAATCTCAGCAATTTCATGCATAGGCATGGGAGTAGCAATATTGTACAGGCTGAAAATGTAAAAGAGTCTTGCGTGTCAACTGTCTTGTGTGTCGACTAATAGGAGATAATACCAGTTATTTCGTACATAGGCATTGGAATAACAATTCTGTACAGGCTGATACTGCAAAAAGGGTGATCTTAAAGTGACACAGTGAACAATAATAGATAAATTAAAACCACAAGTGTTTAAATAGAGATCACGATAAAACATATTGTGGAGGAGTGATCACAATAAAATTGTATATTAAAATGGAGAGATGATCACGAAAAAAGGAATAAATATATAGATATTATATTAAAAATAGTGTATTAAAAAAAAAGGACGATGTTCGATTAAGATAAAAAATGTTTCAATTCGAAATCACCGTTTAAACCCTTGGGAACAAGGGTATTCAAACGGTGAATCCATCTCATTTCATTCTGCGCCAAGCGTTTATCGATGTCTCTTGTGCGCCATTTAGGGGAGATAAGTTGAATACCCCAAAAATTTGTAATGAAACATTCTCTTGAATTATGGCAATTTTTAAAATGGTTGGAAAAAGTGTGGGTTATCAATCCTTTGCGGATATTATAGATGTGTTCCGCCAGGCGAACTTTGAGCGGTCGACTAGTTCTTCCAACATAAAATAAATTAAGAAAATCCCAGATTTTACTGTACAAGGAAAGTCTTTTAAAATTAATGAATTTATTACGTGCCAGTCAAAATATGTAATTTATTTAATGCAATGTTCGTGCAATTTATTTTATGTTGGAAGAACTAGTCGACCGCTCAAAGTTCGCCTGGCGGAACACATCTATAATATCCGCAAAGGATTGATAACCCACACTTTTTCCAACCATTTTAAAAATTGCCATAATTCAAGAGAATGTTTCATTACAAATTTTTGGGGTATTCAACTTATCTCCCCTAAATGGCGCACAAGAGACATCGATAAACGCTTGGCGCAGAATGAAATGAGATGGATTCACCGTTTGAATACCCTTGTTCCCAAGGGTTTAAACGGTGATTTCGAATTGAAACATTTTTTATCTTAATCGAACATCGTCCTTTTTTTTTTAATACACTATTTTTAATATAATATCTATATATTTATTCCTTTTTTCGTGATCATCTCTCCATTTTAATATACAATTTTATTGTGATCACTCCTCCACAATATGTTTTATCGTGATCTCTATTTAAACACTTGTGGTTTTAATTTATCTATTATTGTTCACTGTGTCACTTTAAGATCACCCTTTTTGCAGTATCAGCCTGTACAGAATTGTTATTCCAATGCCTATGTACGAAATAACTGGTATTATCTCCTATTAGTCGACACACAAGACAGTTGACACGCAAGACTCTTTTACATTTTCAGCCTGTACAATATTGCTACTCCCATGCCTATGCATGAAGTTGCTGAGATTACTTCCCATCAGTTGACACGCAGGACAGCGGCGCAGTGGAACGCACCGCCATCTTGCTATGAACTCCGAGCCGGAAACTGCTCCGCAATCCTCCGCCTGTCACATAACGAGGCGGAGAGGAAAAGTGAAGCACCGTGGAACGCATGAATACGTCATTTCCGGAAAAATCCGGAAGTGACGATTGTTGCTAATCAGTCCCCGCTGCTATTTAAACCATCTGTTGGTAAGGCTAGGCACGCTACTGACGAAGGATCCCAGGATCCGAAACGCGTTTGGCGTGCCTTGCCACAGAGACTCTGATCCCCCGTTTGGACTCCAGGAGCATCAGTCACATTTGGACGGCGTCCCCCAGTTCCGGAACTGGATCGCGTGTTCCTCTGGACTTCTGTGTTCCTGCTGTGCCCCGGGTTTTTAACCTATTGCCTTATTATTCCTCCCAAATTGTAAGTGCAAACTCATAATAAAAATTGTTGTTTTAAAACGTTATGCACTATTTGCACTTTTCTTTCTTTTACATATATGGAGGATACAAGCATTTGGACTAATTGCCTGGATTAATTGACAAATTGCCTGCTCAGGATCCAATTCGATTGACTTGGTGACTGTATATTAAGGAGAACCTTTTCAGCGCTTAAAAACTATTCCACATTTTTGCCTTACACTTTGTTTCTTTAAGGTGTTTATAGAATAACACCTGTGGATTGTATTAAGCTGCTCTAAAGTTTTGTGTGCGCACTTTTATCACTGAGTCACTTTTCTTGAACTTGTCACTTTATTCTAAGACTGTGTGTGAGGTGCTGCACCCATGTTTTCCTTCAGAGATATGAGAAATCAACTCGTTAAAAATACCTTTTCATCACAGGATGAGAATATTAACATCAGTGATGAAAACCTGGGTTCTGTTTTCTTTAAATTAGAATCCGTGATGTTGAAAGAAAATAAACTATGGTGGGAGGTAGTGACTCTTGAACATTACCTTGCATCCAAGATTATCCCAAAAGGTCTCAGGATCACAAAACCCCCCTCCTTTCTTTCAACAGAGGATTCTTTTAGGAAAGAGTGGGATAAAATTCTAACAAATTGCTCAATGTCTTTAATCGATTTGATTATAAAGGATAGGACTCAGACCCTAAAAAAACTTAATGAAGAAATAGTAGTCCTGCAAGAATCAGTCAAACCATTTAAAGAAATTGAGGACTTTTCCTTGTATGAGGAAGCCCTATTGGATAAGATCGGAAAAAGTACAAGAGAACTTAGGGAAAGAAAAGGAAAAAAATTTCTTAGGGATTCAAATCCCGAGAAAGATTTGATACCCAATGTACCAACTTCCCCAGCTCCGAAAAAGATCCCTATAAATAATAAGAAATACTACACCCCACAAAGAAAAGCACCTTTGTGGAGGAAAAATAGGTTTAATTTACCTCTTGAAGATCGCATGCAATTACCAGTATTCAATGACAATACGATAAGAGAATACAGGAGACCTCTTAGACATAACCCACCAAATCGATATAAAGAAGTTAATAACTTTAATAAGTGGGAAACACCAAAAAGACCGTATCGACAACAATATAGAAATACTACAAGGGATTATAATATCAACCTATCCAATCGGTACACTACTTTGGACCCAAACCCCACTTTTAGAGAAAGAGAAACATCTCCTTTTTTAGATCGAGACCGTCACAATTACAGGAGAAGATAACGGTTCCACCCATTACTGTTAATACAAAAAGAAAACCTACTAAGAGAGGAAAAAGGGCAGGTGTAAAAAGAAAATCCACTAAAATTAAAAACAAAAAATTACCCCCAAGAGTAAATAAACCAGAAGACCTAGAATCCAAAGGAAAAGTATTTAACCTCACGGATCGAGACTTAACAGAAACGGAGATTAATATATTACAAAAGGGTTTGAAATTTGCTCCCACATGTAAGCCAAACAGTTTTGATTTATTCTTAGATGTCCAAAAATTCATACGTAAACTCACAATCAAACGTTTCTTTGAATCTAAGGATTTAAGTGAGGGGAATGAATCAGTGGCCACATCTACACCTTTTAAACCAGTTTCTACATTTTATCCCACACACTGCAGAGGTAGCTTTTTAGATTGTTTTAATCAAGTTGTTTGTGACGAAATCAACAAAATTTTGGATAAAAAGGACAATAAATTCGGCAAAAAGTGTAATTTAAGTAAAAAGGAATACGAGACACTTAAAACCCTTAAGGATGATAAATCCATAATTATAAAACCTGCCGATAAAGGTGGTGGAGTGGTTTTAATGAATAAAGATTTTTATTTGAGAGAAATAGATAAACAACTTACTACAGGAGACACCTATAAGAAATTAAAGAGTGATCCGACCCTACGAATAAGCAAAGCATTAATCGATTTAACCTCAGAAGCTTTATCAAAGGGTGTTATTTCTAAAAAGGAATTTGATTTTCTCAACATCAAAGAACCATCCATTCCATCCTTATATGTCCTCCCCAAAATCCACAAGGATGAAAAAAATCCGCCAGGGAGACCCATTGTCTCCGGTTGCAACAGTTTAACCAGCAACTTGTCAGCTTTTGTTGATTTCTATCTGCAGCCTATTGTGTTGAAAACCAATGCATACTTGAAAGACACTGGAGATCTTTTGAGAAATCTAGATGAATACAATTGGCAGGAAGGAGACATCTTGTGTAGTGCCGATGTTAGTACACTTTATACAATTATACAGAAAGAAATAGGCCTCAAAGCTGTCTCCTTTTTTCTTAATCAGTCAGTGTTGGATGAAAAATTGAAAGATTTTATCTTAAAGAGTATAGATTTTATCTTGTCTAATAATTATTTTTATCACAATGGTTGTTTTTATCTGCAGTGTGTGGGAACTGCCATGGGAACCAGATTCGCCCCCAGTTATGCTAATCTTTTCATGTCCTACTGGAAACATACCCACATTTGGCATGATGGGGAGCTGGGGGCGGGTCTGGTCCTATGGAAACGTTTTATAGATGATATTTTATTTGTATGGAGAGATGGTCACGATAAGCTTTTAAATTTTTGTGAGGATTTAAATAAAAACGAGGTTTTTATTAATTTGGTTTTTAATACAAGCTGCGAAGAAATCTCTTTTTTAGACTTGACTATTTATATCCTGGATGGAAAATTACAGACAAAAACCTTTCGCAAGCCCACTGATTCAAATGGGTATATAGAGATGAATAGCCAGCATCATTCAAACTGGCTACGAGGAATCCCATTCGGTCAGTTCACAAGAATTAAAAGAAATTGTTCAAATCCAGAGGTTTGTGACAAACAAATCAACGAGGTCACCAACAGGCTAAAAATTAAAGGATACGAATCAACCGTTATAGACTCTGCAAAAAATAGAATTGACGAAATAGAAAGGTCTGAACTCTTGAAAATCAAACCCTCAAAAATAGAGAGTGAAAACAAATATCAATGGGCCTTTATTTCTCAGTTTAATAGTGTCCATCATAAAATTTAGACTGTTTTTAAAAATAACTGGCACTTAATTAAACAAGACCCAATTATAGGGACATTGGTACCCGAAAAACCGGTCTTTATTTACAGAAAGTCATCTTCATTAAAAAGTCACTTAGTGAAAAGTACTATAGATGAAGCACCACGCCACAGCATTCGGACTAAAGGCTTTCACCGATGCGGTGATTGCTTAATGTGCAAAACCGTTAAAGGGACGATTAAGAAAATCCCAGATTTTACTGTACAAGGAAAGTCTTTTAAAATTAATGAATTTATTACGTGCCAGTCAAAATATGTAATTTATTTAATGCAATGTTCGTGCAATTTATTTTATGTTGGAAGAACTAGTCGACCGCTCAAAGTTCGCCTGGCGGAACACATCTATAATATCCGCAAAGGATTGATAACCCACACTTTTTCCAACCATTTTAAAAATTGCCATAATTCAAGAGAATGTTTCATTACAAATTTTTGGGGTATTCAACTTATCTCCCCTAAATGGCGCACAAGAGACATCGATAAACGCTTGGCGCAGAATGAAATGAGATGGATTCACCGTTAAATACCCTTGTTCCCAAGGGTTTAAACGGTGATTTCGAATTGAAACATTTTTTATCTTAATCGAACATCGTCCTTTTTTTTTTAATACACTATTTTTAATATAATATCTATATATTTATTCCTTTTTTCGTGATCATCTCTCCATTTTAATATACAATTTTATTGTGATCACTCCTCCACAATATGTTTTATCGTGATCTCTATTTAAACACTTGTGGTTTTAATTTATCTATTATTGTTCACTGTGTCACTTTAAGATCACCCTTTTTGCAGTATCAGCCTGTACAGAATTGTTATTCCAATGCCTATGTACGAAATAACTGGTATTATCTCCTATTAGTCGACACACAAGACAGTTGACACGCAAGACTCTTTTACATTTTCAGCCTGTACAATATTGCTACTCCCATGCCTATGCATGAAATTGCTTAGATTACTTCCCATCAGTTGACACGCAGGACAGCGGCGCAGTGGAACGCACCGCCATCTTGCTATGAACTCCGAGCCGGAAACTGCTCCGCAATCCTCCGCCTGTCACATAACGAGGCGGAGAGGAAAAGTGAAGCACCGTGGAACGCATGAATACGTCATTTCCAGAAAAATCCGGAAGTGACGATTGTTGCTAATCAGTCCCCGCTGCTATTTAAACCATCTGTTGGTAAGGCTAGGCACGCTACTGACGAAGGATCCCAGGATCCGAAACGCGTTTGGCGTGCCTTGCCACAGAGACTCTGATCCCCCGTTTGGACTCCAGGAGCATCAGTCACATTTGGACGGCGTCCCCCAGTTCCGGAACTGGATCGCGTGTTCCTCTGGACTTCTGTGTTCCTGCTGTGCCCCGGGTTTTTAACCTATTGCCTTATTATTCCTCCCAAATTGTAAGTGCAAACTCATAATAAAAATTGTTGTTTTAAAACGTTATGCACTATTTGCACTTTTCTTTCTTTTACATATATGGAGGATACAAGCATTTGGACTAATTGCCTGGATTAATTGACAAATTGCCTGCTCAGGATCCAATTCGATTGACTTGGTGACTGTATATTAAGGAGAACCTTTTCAGCGCTTAAAAACTATTCCACATTTTTGCCTATCATCTACATGGAACCAAGAAGTGAAATAAACATGCATAGGTTAAGATTTTTCGTCTGTAAAACCTTAAATAATATATTAAAAAAAGGTTTCCCTTGATTAAATATAGAGGATAAAAATTGATTTAAAAATACTATTTTCTTATAAAAAAACATTTTATATAAAATATCTTTATAAACCTTATTACCATAAAACAATGTATTGTTTATTTTAAAACGACACGAATAATGAACGAAGAGATAAAAAATGAAGAGATAAAAAAGTAGCTGGGGATTACATAAACCATTTTAGCTCGAAATCTTTGTTCAGACCTCCTGGGGCTAGAGTCTGATGCTGAAATATCATGGTCATTTCATTCTTAGCTAAATTGGTCACTAAGGCCCTTATTCTGATCGGTGCGGATATATCCGCGTGCGTTCGGCCCGCCGATGTTTTGTGTCTGCGCATGTGCAGAGGCGTCTCTGCGCATGTGCGAGCGGGGCGTACGGCCAAATCCCGCATGATATGTGAACACTCCGAACAGGGGGTGGAGAGGGGCGTGAAGGGCTATTTGGGCTCATTACCATATGCATACGCCCCGCGTTACATGGGAGTTCCCATGCAAATGCTGGGCGTACGTATGGTAATGCAGCCGTGACGCACGTGTAGGGGGCGGACATATGACATCGCAGGATGTCAGCTGCCCGCCCAGATCCCTGCTTTTGCACAGAAAAATGTCTGTGTGGTCTGAGGTTGCGGGTGCTGGTGGAGCATTCGGTCCTGCATTCGATGGTCTGCGACCATCGAATGATGGGGGAGGTTCCCTTAGATGGAGGAGGCGTATTCCGTGAAAAATACACGTGCGGTCCGTTCGGCCAGCTTCTTACCGCATACGGACGGAGTTGGCGATCCGTATGGAAGGCGGGGTTTCGCACGCACGGTCCTGGCCGCATAATCAGCTCCGGCCGCACCGATCAGAATAAGGGCCTAAGTCACCTCCTCTACTATTCACAGTAACTTTTTTTTAAAAGATAAAAAATTTTAATAAAATCTGGGTTACAGTTATGATGTGTTTTAAAGTGCATGGGCAGGGCGTGTGTTTCAAGTCCTTTCCGGATGTTCCGTAAGTGTTCACTTAGCCGGATTTTAAAGGGTTGACTCGTTCGCCCTATATAAAATTTATTACAGTCACATTCTATGGCATAAATTACATTATAGGAATGACAGGTCAAGAAATCTTTTATGGTGTGTTTTTTTTCCATTGATGGTAACCTCTGTTACCTTAGACCCAAAGTTATTCCTGATTGTTTTGCACCCCATGCACGTTCCACAACGGTAAAAACCTATTGAGGTAATTGTCGATTTTTTGGGGGACACCGGGCATAAACTTTTTACAAGTTTTGATTTTATATTAGGTGCCCTTCTAAATATACACGTCGGTTTTGGTGGAATATCAATACCAATCACTGGATCCTTTTTCAAAAGTCCCCAGTGTTTACCAATTATCTTTTTGAGGTCCCTATGTTGAGACGAATAATTGGTCACAAATGACCATTTAAATTTATAATTTTGGTAATTTTTTCTCTCTTTCGGAAAGAAAGATTCATCAAGAGTGGATATGATATAACTAAAGTGGATCAATGTTTGTCTCAGATTGAAGAAATACAAAGAAAAAGTTTATTTGTCCCGAAAGAGAGAAAAATTACCAAAATGATAAATTGAAATGGTCATTTGTGACCAATTATTCGTCTCAACATAGGGACCTCAAAAAGGTAATTGGTAAACACTGGGGACTTTTGAAAAAGGATCCAGTGATTGGTATGGAAATTCCACCAAAACCGACGTGTATATTTAGAAGGGCACCTAATATAAAATCAAAACTTGTAAAAAGTTTATGCCCGGTGTCCCCAAAAAAATTGACAATTACCTCAATAGGTTTTTACCGTTGTGGAACGTGCATGGGGTGCAAAACAGTCAGGAATAACTTTGGGTCTAAGGTAACAGAGGTTACCATCAATGGAAAAAAATACACCATAAAAGATTTCTTGACCTGTCATTCCTATAATGTAATTTATGCCATAGAATGTGACTGTAATAAATTTTATATAGGGCGAACGAGTCGACCCTTTAAAATCCGGCTAAGTGAACACTTACGGAACATCCGGAAAGGACTTGAAACACACGCCCTGCCCATGCACTTTAAAACACATCATAACTGTAACCCAGATTTTATTAAAAAATTTTATCTTTTAAAAAAAGTTACTGTGAATAGTAGAGGGGGTGACTTAGCGACCAATTTAGCTAAGAATGAAATGACCATGATATTTCAGCATCAGACTCTAGCCCCAGGAGGTCTGAACAAAGATTTCGAGCTGAAATGGTTTTTTTATCTCTTCATTTTTTATCTCTTCGTTCATTATTCGTGTCGTTTTAAAATAAACAATAAATTGTTTTATGGTAATAAGGTTTATAAAGATATTTTATATAAAATGTTTTTTTTTATAAGAAAATAGTATTTTTAAATCAATTTTTATCCTCTATATTTAATCAAGGGAAACCTTTTTTTATATATTATTTAAGGTTTTACAGACGAAAAATCTTAACCTATGCATGTTTATTTCTCTTCTTGGTTCCATGTTGATGATAAACGGAGATTGCTTATTAAAATGGACTATCATGGACATAATTTGAAAATGATACGGCAAAAGCCCGTGGAACGCAAGCGGACGGAGCCGAATACCGGAAGTCCGGGTCCGTTAAACGCAAAACGTCACTTCCGCTTCCGGCGGAAGCTTTGAAACTGAGAAAATCTTCTTGATTTAAAGAACAGCTGAGCACTTTGCGGAGGAATCAAACCACGGACCGGATTATATTGTATTAGTATAAGTAGTATAGGAAACTAGCCGGATAGGTAAAACCCATGTCTGGAAATAGGTTTCCCCGATAGGGGTATAAATATAGGATTATGTGTAACACCTCCTCATGCCTTGAAAAAGAAGCCTACCAGGTTTCAAAACACGTTGGCAAGGAGGAGAGAGGGTGAACCACAGTGGACCTGACGCCAGGTGCGAGCCACCGGGGACGCCTGATATAACATCTCTCTCATTTGTCTACACTTTTGTTGTGGACCAACACACTTGGTGAGAGTCCATTGTGCTTTACCCTTGATTTTATATGATGTTATTTGATGAATAAAAATGGTATTACACCATACCAGTCTTTCTTCCATATGTACCCACTGGATATACTCATACCCACACGGTGACGTTACCGCCCCTTGAGGAAGCGCTTGTTGTCTACCCTGAAAAGTAGACCACCCTGAAGGGTACGAGTCCAGTCAATAATATCCTGTAAAACAGTGTTTATATATCAGGTTATCAAAGTGTATTACACTATTGTGCTCTCTTTTGCTCTCTTTCTCTTTTGGGTAAATTGAGAATAAGGGAAAGGAGAATTTGACCTGCGCCCTGGAAATGTCAGTAATTTCTTTTATGTCTTATCACCAGGTCTTACTGGTGGCTGTCCCTAAAACAGGTTGTGCAGGACTTTGTCTCCTCTTCTGCTAAGTGTGCCCAGCACAAGATTTATTGTCAGTCTCCTTCTGGGCAACTGATGCCCTTATCGGTGCCACATCATCCTTGGACGCACCTCTCAATGGACTTTGTGACCAACCTTCCACAGTCTGACAAATTCAACACCATCTGGGTGATTGTTGACCGGTTCACCAAGATGGCCCACTTCGTCCCTCTCACCGGTCTTCCGTCTGCTTCCAAGCTCTCACAGTTGTTTGTGAAAGAGATCTTCAAGCTTCATGGTCTGCCCCTTGATATCGTCTCTGACAGAGGTGTCCAATTCGTGGCAAAATTCTAGCGAAGTCTGTGTTCTCTCCTCCAGGTCAAGCTCAAATTCTCCACGGCCTATCACCCTCAAACAAACGGCCAGACGGAGAGGGTGAATCAGGACCTTGAAGCTTTCCTCTGCATGTATGTATCCTCTTCTCAGGATGACTGGGCTCAACTTCTTCCATGGGCAGAATTCTGTCATAATAATCAATATCATTATTCTTCAAATGTCGCTTCCTTCTTTGCCAACTACGGGTACCATCCTCGAGTTCCTAACTTCAGTCTGCAACCTGCCTCTTCAGTGCCAGCTGTCGACGTTTGCCATCTGGCAATTCATCAAAAAACTGGAAGCTCATTCGTTCATCTCTTCTCAAAGCTTCAAATAGGTACAAGAAGTTATATGACAGAAAGCGTAGAGCTGTGCCAGCCCTCCGACCAGGAGATCGTGTATGGTTATCAACCAGGAACTTGAGACTGAGAGTGCCATCAATGAAGTTCGCTCCCCGACATATTGGTCCATTTCCTGTTGAGCAAGTCGTCAATCCTGTGGCCTACAAATTGAGACTGCCTCCATACCTGAAGGTACCAGCTACATTTCATGTTTCCCTGTTAAAGCCACTGGTCCTCAAAGGCTTCCATTCCAGGCTTCCCAAGGCACCCAAGGTGCTTACTCAGCGTTGTACGAAGTCGCAAAAAATTCTGGACTCTCGTATCCGTTATGGTCGTCCCCAGTACTTCATCGACTGGAAGGGCTATGGCCCAGAAGAGCGATCCTGGACCAACGCAGTAGATGCCCATGCTCCAAGACTCATCCAGGCTTTCCTTGCCAAATATCCACGCAAGCCTGGGGCAACCCCTAAAGGGGGGGTGCTGTCACGATCCGAGTGCTGAAGCAAAGTCTCTTACCGGCTAAGTGTCTGCGCAGGCTCAGCTTGCATTACAAGTCCCGACGCTGCCGGCATCCTGTGAGCTGTGCGCCTCTCTCCCTGTCTTCTACCGGTCCACTCAGCGCTGCTGAGTCCGTGGCTGCGCGGTGCACCGCTTCCCTCATCTCCAGTGACAGCGTCCAGTGCGCAGCAGTCTCCCTGTCCGCCGCCATTGCGTCTGGCCACAAGCATGGCGAGTACAAACATTATTTCCCGCCTTAGCCTGACATGGGGGCCGCCATGTTTCCCCGGTCACATGTCTGCCTCAGCCAATGCTAGCCTGGTTTGATCTCCCAGGATACCTGCTCAGTTAATCATGGCTATACTGTGGGTATAAGTATCCTGTGAGCGCTCACTCCAGTGCTAGTGCTTCAATTGTCATTTCATATGCAAGTGCTGCCTGCTGGTGTTGTCTCTCTCTGCTGCAGTGTTTCCTCCAGGTGTTCAAGGTGCTGAACCTGTCCAGGCTCACCATTGCCTGTGGCAATCCGGGGTCACCATGGCCTGTGGTTATCCAGGCTCACCATCGCCTGTGGATATCGATGTTCACCATCGTCTGTGATCTGCCAGGTTTTCCATCGCCTGTGTCCAGCCCGGATTCCAATCCCTGTGTCCTTTCAGGCTCACCTGTGCTCTCCGCCTGCAGCTATACTCACCTGCCAGTTCCTGCCTAGTTCTAATCAATGTTCTACCATCGACTCTGGTTCGATACTCTGGTTCCATCTCCAGCTGTCTCCCATCCGTCCTCCGGATTCCAGCTCATCACCTGGTCCAATACTCCGGACACCACAACTTCATTTCTCATCCGATTTTCCACCATCGATGTTCCATCAATACAACTGTAAAGTATTTCCATCTCAGTGACTCTATCATTTCCATACCATTGTACTCATTCACTGCTTGTACTGTTATTAACTGTCTGCTAATAAATCGGTTATATTTTAATTCTGTCTGGTCATTCCTCTGGGTGAACTGTCGTGCAATTCATGCACAAGGGTCTTCTACAACCTTCAAACAAAAATATCCAAGATAGGATATGAAGAAATCTCCCGGGTGGGGCACAGCCTTCTAGTACAGTGTTATAACTCTGTTAAAACTGTATTTTATTATTAGTAAAACGGGTCTATTAAGGCAGACCTACAGTAAGTGACATAGGACAGAGACAAAACAACATTAAACACACATTGTGTTCCCACTTGTAACAGAATTAATGTGGGAGATATTTACTGGTGAGAAAGCTGTGAAATATAAGCTTTCCCTGTTGTCTGGAAGTCAAAGTTTATGGAGAGATGTAACGATCAGATCAGGTAATCGATCAAATTAACGTATGCCTCCTGTTATGATTATCTGTTCAATCAATGTATGTCTGATATTGTTGTAAAGGTATGTCTCCTGTGAGTATTGGAATCAGGACAGGTCTTTTATTATGTGGGTAAACTGTAGGTGACCCTGGTTTGAGTTTGAGGCCTGTATTCCCTCTGGTTGACATCTGTGGACTCCTCTGGAGTTAGGATGTAAGATAAAGATCTGAGACCCCTCATAAACCAGATTGAGGGGGAGAGCAATAGTGTCCAGCCAACAGGCCAAAGTTGCTCTGGCCCTCCACTAAATTACCTCTTATCACTTGAGGAATGTATAAAATCTACTTCAAAGCAGGGACAAAATTCTTTATGGGAAAGATCCTATATCTAGGGACCTTCACTAGGCTCAGCAAGGGAATGGTTAAAAATCCCAAGGGTGGGAGGCATGAGGGAGTCTTCAAGGTATAACTAAGACCCTTCTCCCTATAGTCAGTGTCACTACCTGGGGGTCTAGCAAACAGGCTGTAAGCGACCAGAGATTTCTTGTGGAGAACCCCCCCCCCCACGTCAGGATTGGTACTTAGGTGTAAGATACGGTTCTGTCATTTTTCCCGTTTATTTTATTTCTGAAATTGCATTTAATCGTGTGTGTACTTTTAAAATCATTGTAATATCTTGTAACTTTTTTCTAAAGCTCTGTAGTATTTCTAGGAATAAATGATACATATTCTCAGTCCTGGTTCTGTGTTCTTAAGACTCATTAGCTTCAGAAGAGAACGCTCCAGCGTGTTACCATTTGTATATTGTATTGTGTGGTCAGGTGCGAGCCAAGCCGCCCCTTGCGCAGTTTCAAGCGCTAAAATCAGGTTTTGGCTGGTGGCAGTGTACCTCAAGTAAAGGACCCGAGAGTCCAAAGTGAACCCCAGTCACGGCCGGAGCTGCTCAGATTGACGTATCGGAGCAGGCGACCGGAGGGTCCGTGACAAGAGATATGATTTAATTAAACCTTTTCGGGTAAGAATATATAGTCTCCACTGGTAATACAGACAACTGGCCTCAAATTGCTTAAAAGTGATCTATTTTGACATTGTATGCAGTGACATCCAATCAATACATTGTAGCTGCTTAAGAATTATGGTGGTAAGGTGGAAGATATTTAAGAAGTAAATGAAATACTTGGGATGGGTATTTGCTCAGGGAGTGGCTGCTGCCTACGCATGTGAGGGTATTCAGTGAATGCGTAGTTGAGCGGACCCCGAGAGCGTCACAAGTATAGGAGTAGAGAGACAAGAAGGTTTCTGCTGTTGCCAGGGGTAACCAAATCGACCTTGTTGTATATGGAACAGTGCAGGGTCACAATTTGGGCCTCTGGGAATGAGAGAACCAATAGTTAGTATTGATAGTTAAGATACCAGTCACTATAGTTCCTGGTGTATGCTGCTGCCCGTTGTGTACAGTGATACCTGTAGTGGACAACGGGTGAGCGATAACACCCTGGTAGTGAAGTATTGAAGGAAGTAAGTGTTTGAGTGCGTTTAGGCATGTAGTCCTCAAATGTCCCTAGTTTTTGTCCCTGTTGTCAGAAAATGGCATTGCAGGGACAGTAACTTAGGTTCAAAGGTACACCACTGGGATGCCATGCAAGATAGGTCAAAAAAGAGAAGGGACAGAAGAGAAATAAGTTAACCACTTGTGGGAAGCAGCATTGATATGATTCCTATTTTTAGAAACCTGCAATTAGTTGGAGAATAACTGTATGAGCAGTATGCAAGGCATTTGATGTGGGTGCTGATCTCCGGTCCATATATAATATAATTATACTTGGTCAGTGACTGGCGTGATTGCCTAATGCCGCAGTATAATTAAACAATGATGTTTATATATGGAGGAGACAACAAGAGGGTAAGGAAATAATCACAGTAATAATTTTGTCTTCTACAACCTTCCAGGTTCCAGTACCTGTCCAGACCCCCACCAGCGGTCCTGGTCTGTCTGACTCAGACCCCTGGTGTGACAGCCGGGAGGCCATATAGATAGTGGTGCCCCCCTTCACACACAAACCCACAGACACCATTTGTGACCACCATATTACATAGTTACATAGTAGGTGAGGCTGAATAAAGACTTGCGTCCATATAGTTCAACCTATGTTTGTAATAGTTTATCCCTTGTTGTATAGTATGTTCCGATATTTTAAAGACAGATTATGTTACTTATTCGTACCCGTGGATGTTTTTAACCAATAAATGTTTATCTAACCTTATTTTAAACGTATTTATAGTGTCTGCCGACACCACTTCTTCAGGAAGAAAGTTCCAAAGTTTGACTGCTCTGATTTTTTCTTCTTATCTAAACTCCTGCCCTCGCGTCCCAGATTCCTGTCTAGCAGAAAAAAGGGTGTTTGACAGTTCCTTATATTGGCACCTGATATTTGTAAATGTTGAGCATGTCCCCCCTTAAACGTCTCTTCTCTAGTGTTAATAGTCCCAGCTTGCTTAATCTCTCCTCGTAGCTTAAATTCTCCATTCCCCTAATAAGCTTTGTTGCTCTTCTTTGGATTTTTTCTAATTCCTTTTTATAGTGTGGGGCCCAGAATTGTACTCCGTATTCGAGGTGCGGTCTAACCAATGATTTGTACAGAGGCATAATTACCCTTGAGTCCATAGTTTCCATGCCCCTTTTAATACATGCTAGAGTTTTGTTGTCCTTTTTGTTGCTATATTACATTGAGCACCACACCCTAGTTTGTTGTCTATTTGGACTCCTAGATCCTTTTCGAGTACTGAATTACCCAATTCATCCCCGCTTAGGTTATAACTAGCACACTGGTTATGTCTCCCAAGGTGCATGACCTTGCATTGTCCACATTGAACCTCATCTTCCACTTTTTTGCCCAATTTTTTGCTCTCATCTAGATTGTCAAGATCATTTTGAAGCGTGGTGACATCTTCTGATGATTTAATAACTCTGCTCAGTTTTGTGTCATCCGCAAAGATGGATACATTGCTGAGTAACCCAATCCCAATATCGTTAATAAAAATGTTAAATAAAATTGGCCCTAGAACCGAAACCCTGTGGCACTTCACTTAGTACTGGTATCATATTTGAAACGGCACTGTTCACGACCACTCTTTGTTCTCTATTACACAGCCAGTTCCCTACCCATCTACAGATATTTGCCCCTAATCCCAGGTCCTCCATTTTATTTATCAACCTCTTGTGTGGTACGGTGTCGAAGGATTTAGCAAATTCTAGGAAAATCACATCTACAGCATTTCCATTATCAAGGTTTTTGCTAACCTCTTCATAGAAACCAATAGATTAGTTTGGCATAAACGATTTTTCACAAACCCATGCTGGTTATTACTGAGTAAACTATGAAGGTCTAAATATTCCTGGATACCATCTCTTAAAAATCCTTAAAATAGTTTACCCACTATTGATGTTAAACTAACAGGTCTCTAATTAGCGGGATCCTCCATTTTTCCTTTTTTGAATAATGACACTACCACTGCTATTCTCCAGTCTTTTGGTACCTTTCCTGATGATAGTGAATTATCAAAGATATAATGTAGAGGGGAAGCTAATTCCTCCCTTAATTCCATTAGTACCCTAGGATGATTCCCATCTGGCCCAGGTGATTTATTTGTTTTGATTTTGGTGAGCCTCAATATTATTTCCTCGGTAGAGAATTCAATATTGTGGTCTGGCTTGTTCATCCCATTTGTGGTTTGTGTGCGTTCCACAGTCTGCTCTCCCTTAGTAAACACTGATGAGAAGAACTCATTTAACAGTTCTGCTTTTCCCTTATCCTCTGTAAAACTTTTTCAGTGATATCGGTTAGTGGGCCTATGTTGTCCTTAATTATTCATTTACTATTTATGTATTTGAAAAACTTCTTGGGGTTAGTTTTGCTTTCAGTGGCTATGTGCTCTTCATAATCCCTTTTAGCTACTTTGATTGCCCCTTTGCAAATTTTGTTTGATTCTTTGGCCAGTATTCAATGCCTCAGATTCGCCGTTTTTTTCAGTGAATCTGGCAATTCGCTGGGTTAACGGCGAATTTTCTGTTAGAAAAAACAATTCGCCATATTCAATGGAGGCAATTCGCCACAAATGAACAGCGAATGTCTGCTGATTCGCCATAAATGATTCTCCACAATTCGCCTGTGATTTTCAATGGGGTTTTTAGTGGAATTCGCCGACAGTGTATTCAATGCTCAAATGGAGAACTGCTTTCTCCATTGATTTTCGCCATGATTCTCCGTTTAGCATTCGTCATCTTTTTTAGGTGAACTGTAATGTGATCTTTTAAATTAAAGCGTTTTTAATTTTTTTTTTTGGTGTTAAAAAATCAGATTTTTTTTTCTATGAAAGGGCATGTTATTTTTATTCATATACTTGCAGCACATGAATATATTTTTAATATATATATATATATATTCTTTTTAAACAATATTTTTTTTAAAATTTTTTTACACATTCGCCAGCAGGGGGCCGGGAGCCGGAGCCGCTCATTAATATTCATATATTCACTGCACCCTGTCCCGATCATTACATAGGCACGATCGGGACCAGTGAGTGCAGCGGCTCCGACCCCAGCAGCACCCTGCAAGCCCTTCTTCACCCCCACTAGTGTCCGGACACCCCCACAGGTGGGACACATGTGTGTTGCTGCACTGGTTGTGGTGGTGGGGGGGGGGAGGGGATGCGGGGGACATGAGCTGACAGGCAAGAGGACGGGGACGGCTCCAGCAGCAGCAGACCGGCCTTCCTACGGATCAATAGCCTGGCTAGCATGGGGCAGACCTTACACTGTGTGAGGCTCCTTTCCAGATAGTTACGGCCAGTGGAAGTCTGGTCCATCTATGTAACTAGGCAAGCTCCCAGCCACTCAGGGGCACTGTCTCTGGATACGGGGCACTGTGCTCCCTGCCTCTGGTGATGGCGCTAGGGGTGTCTCGCTACCATTGCGAACCCGTTGTTTGACCCCAGGGGTCGACTCACAGTTTCTCCAGTAGCAGTAGGCTCGGGTCCTCAACTTCTCCTCCTGCGGCCGCTCTCCAAGGGTCCCAGCATGGGGGTATTCTGCCACACTTTGCCTCTCCCAGGGCCCACTGCAGCCCTCCACAGCCACTTCAGTTGAGTGGCGCCAGTGACCCACTTCCCTGTCTTGCGGGTGAGGTGGTCTCCCCGCCAGTGCTGTCAACTGGCGGGAGCCACTCTGCCAGATGCTGTTGCTCTCCTGGCTTTCTGCGTCACCTCCTCTGTGCTGCTCCTCGGACAGGCCACACGCCCGCGCTTTAATGCTGCACTGTTCTCTTCTGGCTGCCGGTGATGTCACCTCCGCCCGCTGGCTGCTGTGTGCGGCGCCGGCACCTGCTGCTGCTGCCGGGTTAAACCGTGGGGTTCCACACACCCCTGCTCCGGCTTCAGCCCTTCTCTCTCCGCTCCACGTGAGCTTCCTCCTTCTCGCCCTGTGGCTGAGCCTCAACCTTTCCAGCCACCTCTGACCCCGCTTCCTGTTCCCCTCGGCATCGGCACCTTGAGAGGGGTTAACCCCTTCTTTGCCTTTTCTCAGTGGGACCCGCTGCAGGGTACCATACCCGCTCTCTTCCCCGACCCCACAGACCTGCCTCAGCTGACGTAGAGACAGATCCAGCAGCAGTGGCAGACCTCCAGCTCAGGCAGCCCCAGCGCGGTGATAGCAGATGTCAGCGCTGGGATTGCTGGAGCCGGAGGTCTGCCACTGCTGCTGGAGCCGTCCCCATCCTCAGGCTGTGCGGGGGCTCCTGGCAGTATCAGCGCGCTCCCCCACCAGGACTCTGCTCAATCCCCTGCAGTGGCAGTGTAGCCGCAGCAGCAGGGGAGAGAGCCCAGGACTATTCGCCCCAGAGGGTGATTATCGCCGTCAGGGGCAGAGAGCCCCTGACGCGTTGAATAGGGAGGATGGGCGGCTGCTGGGCGAATCTCCCTGAAGGGAGAATTGTGGCGAAAGTGCAGCGAATCCTACACAGGATTCGCTCCCAGCCGCCAGCCCGGCCATTGAATACTGGCCTTTGTATTTTATGAACGCCTCCTCATTTAAGTTATTTTTATAAATTTTAAATACTCTTATTTAATTGTTGATTGCTGACCTAACTTTTTTGTCCAACCATGGTGGCTTTTTTTATATAATTTACCCTTATTTACTTTAGGAATATATTTAATAGTTAATGATTTGAGTACATTTTTTAGAGTATCCCACATTTCCTCAGCATTTATCCCCTCAAAAACCGTTTCCCACACAATTCTTTTTAGGGCTTCTCTGAATAATTTGAAGTTAGCTTTTCTGAACTTTAGTATTTTTGCCGATCATTTATGATGTAATTTACTGAAGTTGATTTCTAGTGAAACCATATTGTGGTCACTGTTCCCTAGATGTTCAATTACTTTTGTGTTTGAAACTAGATCTATGTTATTTGTTAATACCAAATCCAATAATGCCTTATGTGCTGTATCACCTCTCAATCAGCCCCTGCTCTTCTCTCCACACATTACTCACTCCCCACACCTCTGAGCCCCAGCACCTCTAACCCCCTGGACCACTCACTAAAAAGCAGTGGCTGATGGGGACGATTCGTAGGTGCAGGGAAAAGTTTGCCCTTAGGGACCAACAGATTTCTTGAAACATGGCATTTTCTTTGAATTTCTTCAACCGAGTGCAGTAAGTTCTGCCATTTCTCCTCATCCTTTGTAATTCTTCCAGAAAAATCTAGAAGCAGTTTGACTCTTTCTTCAGTATCGTTAAAAACTTTCTAGTTTTGACAGAAACTGTGATCTTCTTCCCACATTTGTGGAGCTTTTTTCAACAAAGCTCTGCCTTGTCCAAACAAGAAAAAATATCCATGAGCCAACCACTTGGGACAATTTGATGGTACTTGTGTAGTTTCACGTGCGTCTGAGTCCCCTTTGCGGGGCTCGCTTCGCTCGCCCACGCTGCGGGCTCAGTGGCTCGCCACGCTATCTAAAATCAACTCCATGCCAACATGGATAGTGGGGGTATGAACTATCCATTTTGGCATGGAGTTAAGTTAGTTTATTTTAGATAGTTTGCCGAGCGTAGAAACCGGAAGTAGCACGGCGCCATGCTGGCTCCGTGAAACTACACAAGTACCAATTTGATAAAAAGATGTATGATTCTTAAGAGAAAGGCAGGGCAATAGTCTGCAGCTTCAACTTCACTGTATACAGACCGTCCTCAGCATAAGTGTCACAAAGCCAGTGATAAGTTGGTTAAAAATGTATAGACCTCCGACTCCATATTTCTTGTAAATTATGTGAGATGATTTATTCAGACAGACAGGGAAGAATGGTGCTGAACTTCTATTTCTGCAGGTCTCCTTCACATTGGTATCACTGCTTCTCCCATCTCAGCTGTTACCCAGCTCATCACCAGCCCTCAGACCAGCTCTCGGCACATGGTACAATATATACCTTATAACTTCTAAGATATGGCCACAAATAGCATGGGGGTGGTTTCCTATATGGGAATTTTCTAACTACCTTATTTAAAGCATTTACATATATGGATGCCAATGTATATCTTTAGCTTGTGTATGTAAGTCTTTGATTGATGACAACAGACAGCGGCTTGGAATAGCTATGTCACTTTAAGTCCTTGAAAACGTATGCTGAATATTGCACATATATAATGTCCATTAATATAAAATCTTCATCTTTTGTGGAAATAATTAAATTTAATCTCAACGCCAGCATCAAATTGCAGCCCTAATTAAACAATGATACCGCTTTTACCCCACAGCAATAACAGTTCAGTTCAAAGTCAATCCAGGTTGCAGTGTGAAAGCCTCAGACCCGATATTTTGCACACATGACTGTGCCACAGAAGGTGATAGGCTGTCTCCCTGCCTGATGACACAATCCTGAATCAGGAAACCAGAGAAATAGCTTTGGAAGTAGTGGAGAAGCATTGCTGGCATATTTCTACATTACAGAGCATACAGTTATGGCAACATGGACTGATGAGGAGGGGAGGGAGATGGTTAGATAAGAGGTGAGGCAGACATTGCCAGACAAATCACTGGAAAGGATTCTTTAATATATAAAAACATTCGTAATTGGTTCAGTACATAAACATCAACAAACAGGCTTATTTTTAGCTATAATACAAATATGTGAGCCATAAAAGTCCATTACAAATGACATCCACTGTTTTCTATGGGTGAACCGGGTTCAGTGTGAAAGGCACCAATCGGGTAATAACCCAGTAATAAACCACGTCCACCAGGCATGCGATGTGAAAGCGGTTTAGCTACAGATGGCGCAGGCCTTATGCTTGCTGGCGAATCGCCAGCAGCATGCTGCTGGCGATCCGCCAGCAACACGGCGCGCCATCTGACTGAGACGCGCGTGCGTCCCCCACGCACGCGCGTCTCAGTATCCGGGCGGCCGGCCGGCGAGGCGGACGCAATACTGTCCGCCTCCCGCTCGAGGGGGGCTGGGGGGACCCGAGGAGGCTGTGGGGGGGTGCGGGCGCCTGGTGTGGGCACCGGGCGACCGAGGGCAGCACCGTCGGAAGGGGACGCGCGCGCACCTCGTGCGCGCGCGTCCCCTTCCGACACACAGATGGCGCGGGAGCAGGGAATGGCGATGGCGACGCCATCGCCATCCCCTGCAAAGATGAGCCCGGCCCCATCTGTAGCTCAGACCCATTTCAGAGATGTTTTCAAATAACGGGGTAGAGCAGGGTTTGCAATGTGAAAACAGTATGACTTAGCTGCAGATTCTGGATATATATAGGACAGGAATCAGACAGCGGCATTCCAAGGGAACTTTCAACAAACGTGTATTTAGGCAAATCCAAAACCAACGTATCAGGGCAACAACACCCCTTTGTCAGGGTGCAGTGGAAGAACAATGAATGTACAAGTGAATTGCCTTATAACAGGTGGGGTGCTCAGCATTCTGCCCACGCCGCCGTCCCATCTGTCCCGGAAGTTCCTGACCGGAAGTCGTCACGGCCGGACGTGACCTCATGGAAGCCGGAGGTCTGCCCCTGGAGTGCATCTGAAGCGCAAGCTTTTAGGTGGCCATGGTTTCCCGGCTACTGCAAGCAGCTTATAATACACAGTAGTCATCTGTTGCTGAGGCGATCATGGTTGAATGGGAGGCGGGGGAGGCTGCAGGAGGTCAAAGTACGTATTATTATAAAAACAATAATTACAAAGAATTCAAATGTAAATGCATAAAATGTGAAGAAGTCCCACTTAATGGGAGAAATCACACACACACATAATATAAAAATCTCTTAGTGCACAGCGCACGGAGATCTGTGAGACTAAATACAAATACCTACAATTGATATCTGTGATGGTGGCTAAAGAGATGAATAAAAATAAAAATTAAATATAAAAAAGAATGCAGTATTCAGGGAGCTATCATAAATAAAGCAATCGCACACTTTGAAATATGGACCTTGAGGAGGCCCCACAACACAAGGGGTCTGAGTGCATCTGGAGCATGTAAATGCTCTCTGGGCTCCCCGGCTGCTGCAACTACAATGTTATCTACCGCTCACAGCAATTGTGATGCTCAGCCTGCCCATTATGACCCCCTCACAGCTAATGCCCGGCGGCAAATGTCTCCATTGCCTCCGGGAGTTACGCCACTCAATACAGCTGTAGACCAAAGTTCCTTATAGCTAATTTGGAAAGCACTAATAAATCACTATACGGGTGAGTAGATACCCTGCAGACAAACACAAAGATTCCTTAACACGTTGCAGTCTAATAACTACAGCAGTTTTCCACTTCATCTGGGGCTCCAAAATGGACAGAGTGAAGCGGATTGTTATGTACAAAGATCCCCTCAAAGGTGGCAAAGGCATTCCAGACATTCCAACTATGCTGAGAGCCTTCTTTGCATGTAACTGTATCCGCAGAACTTTGATTGACAATTGTGCCGGCTCTGCAGGGAACTCCATGTCCCGCTTCTTCCTCCTACCAATGTGGAGGACCCTTAAGCAGTGCTGCAAGTAAGGGGGTACGGCGTGGTACGGAGTACCTGTAAGAAATATGTTGCAGGTACGCAGTACCACTTACCCCCGACCCACTGTCAATTCTATTTTTATTTTAAGTCTAAATATAATGCATCCGCAGCCCGCCCACCCAGCGTTATGATTGGTGATGGATGCAGCTATCGGCTACTGCTGATTTAGCCTGTCACACTGACAGGCATCAGCAGCGCCGACAGCATGAAGAGCAGGCTCCACAATTGTAAGCACAAGCTGTCCTGCTCTCCCCCAAGCAAGAGCCAACCCACCCCCAGTCATTCCCTGCTGTTTCTCATTCCTTGTCTCCTGATGCCATGCTACTATTGTCATTTAGTCACTCCTCTAGCTTTGTGTGACCACGCCCCCTCATGACACATGGCCACGCCCATTTTTGGTGGAGGCTATCAGTACCACCAAGAAAAAAATCTTAATTGCACCACTAACCCTTAAGTGGGACAGGAGCTCCATGGTTCTACCTGGACGTGTCCAAGTTTGTGAGGGAACACCAACGGGAGGGATTGAAACCCGACTTGTGGAAACCTAAAACTGTCCACAAGCTCATCAGAGCCAAAGACATCATGGAACCGATTTCAGGGCTCCCTTCAGCAACTATCAAGTTTGTCTGGGAGTATGTGGCCTCCAAAAGGCTCAAAAATAGACACAAGGACATGTCATGGATGGCCATTCAGGAAGGCTTGCCTCACCGGTCATTCATGCACTCCCGAAACTTGTTTAGGTATAGACATTGTCCCTGGTGCTTTGTGCATGAAGAAACCTCCATGCACATCTTCTGGGACTGCGCCTATGCACAGTTGTTGTTGGATGCCCTTGAGACTGAATTTAAAAGACTCTGTGCCCAGGAACTGTCTTTCGTACCTTTCGGTATTGTATGGACTATTCCCAGGCACCCACACGTATAGGGCGACCCAGGAAGCCTGGCGCCTTATAAACTGTGTTAAGGACGCTTTGTGGTTTGCCAGAAATCGTCTCATATTGCGGAGGGAGAGAATGTCCGTTCAGGACTGCCGCAGGCTGGTTCACATCCTGCTCAGAGACTATTCCATCCAGGATAGCCCTGAGGAAGAAAAGGACTAAACCCCTTTTCTTCTGGTCCTTTCCCCTTGTTTGGACTGTTTTATAAGACTTTGAGACCGTGGCCACTTCCCCCTCACTTCACAATGTCTGTTGTTTTGTTGATGTCTTTCTATTTATTGCCCTCCCCTTATATGTGTCTGTCTGGTCAATAAAGCTTCAGGCATGTGATTCCCCCCTCCCTCACCCCCAGAGCCGAATTTCCCATTAGGCACGTGAGGCACCGGCCTAGGGGCGGCACATGTTTGGGGGCGGCACTTGGATGCCTGTGATAGTACTGTCATCCCAAAATGTACCAATAACTGCAAAATATCCACTGTACTGTACTATATTCCATCTTAAATAGAGTGTAAATGGATAGGACATGCAAATACTGCCCCTATAAACTGTCCTACTTAGTAAACATTATTGTTGTGCCTAGGGGCGCCCTCCTCCCTAAATCCGCCCCTGCTCACCCCCCTACCCTCCACACCCATAGTCTTGTATACTGTTGTGTAAATGTTACCGTTAAAATGCACAGTTCATAGTATAGTCTATAGTGTGAGTTTATCTTGTGCTGTATTTTATAATATGAACTATACTGTTTGTATGTGCACTGTGTTTTGGCTGTGCTGTGACACAGTATATATGTTTAAATGTTATCGTCTGTTTTTTGCATTCTTTATGTACAATAAAGATCTGCTTTTTCAATCAAAAAACTACAGCAGTACATTCTAGCCTACAGTCCCAAAATGGGAGGGTCCCAAAAATTGGATCCGCCTCCAGCCCCCTCCCCCCCCAGAAAGATGGACAAGTCCCTCACGATGTTGCAAGCCTCCCGCAACTCCCCCTCAACTCCCTCATCACCGTGGCCTTGCGCTCCCCCAGCTATGCAATGCCTGTAATACTAGCATTACACAGCAGGGGGTTATGGCAACAATGATGCAATCACCACACCACAATCTCATGTTTTTAGTCAGACCCACCTTTTGCGGCCTACTTCCTGGAGCGTTGGCAACCCTGCAGCATTAACTTAAGAGGTTTCCAGAGTCACAGAACAATAGCTGGTCTGTAATGACACAGAAAAGACTGAAGAACTTCAGTAGTACCCAGGGGTCTTCTGTGTTCTGAAGTCTGGGATACCACTTACTTGAATATGGATAGTGGTAGATGCTCAATTAGTTCAGTAATACCACTCAGGTGCATGCAAGGGAGGGGTTAATACTGAGTAAGTAAAAAAATGGTGGTGTGGGGTGCGGTGCCCCTGGACTGGCTGGGCTGGGTGGCTCTAGTGCGGCATGCCCTTACATGCTATTAACATTTTTTTAATTTTCCTCACTAACAGTATTTCTTTAATATTTTAATTACGTCATCTTTTTCTCTCTCTCTCTCTTTATATATATATAGATATAGAGAGAGAGAGAGAGAGCTTCTTAGCACTAATATTTATTAACACTTAGTATATCACTGGCATGCCGCTCAGGCTTTCTAGATTATGCTAGTTTTTGGGGTGCTGCACGCACGCACCTAGATATAGCGCTAGGGACCCCCAATATACAGAGAAGCCTTGACGCGGCTTGGGGGCATATCCGACACCTGCGCAGGTATATGTAACCAATATCTCTGAATTCTATTATAATGTAGTGTTCAAGATTGGTTACTAATACCATTCAGTGCGCTGGGGGAACCAATGTCTTTTTTTACATACCACTTACTCAAGCAGCCAGACTTGGGGCAGGTGGGTGACTTATCTGAGATGACCTGACAGATGTCGGGTTCATTTATTTACTAGTATGAAATATATATATATAAAATGTTTTTCACACAGACACTCCTATTTTCAAATCTTTTGCTACATGGCTCCTGTAAGGATTTAGTGCCTGATTCAGGGGTGTATTATAGCGGGCCGACAGTCGGGATTCTGATTGTCAGTAGCCTGACATCGGAATCCCACCTGCCAGTACTCAAACAGCATACCCTCAAACTATACTTTTTTTAATGGCCTGTGTCTTTTTTATAAGAAAAGGTATGTGGCCATGTCCCATTTACATGTGGCAACGATCCTTTTCCAAATTTGTACCTGTCTTGGCGTTTCAGATGTTGGAGGGTATGCGACAGTGTGCCGGCAAGTGTGAATTTTTATTGGACAGCGGCAATTCATTCACAGATCATTAGGGAAATTTTTTAAATTCATCGGGATCTGCAAAGTTTGTGTAATAATGTTTTCCTGTTTACTCTCTGTAGGTGACATGTCCGTGTATCAGCTGGATGTACTGATAGCTGTCCCAGGAGAGACTGTCACCATCCCCTGCTATTACCCGCTGGAGGTCACAGTAAAACAGGTGGCCTGGTATATAGCACACAGCGAAAAGTGCTCATTTGTCCCTAAGTATAATATATACACCTCGGGCAAAGCACCCAATCAGAAACGGTTCTCAGTGGACAGTTTCCCCACAGATGTCTCCCTGCAAATAAATAATGTAATACCAAATGAATACACCCATTACTGCTGCCGTGTGACCACCAACAATGAAACATTAAACAGCAGATCCCCCACAAGGCTGGTCATTGCCGGTAAGAATACAGCCTATCCCACGTCTGTTTAGTTTATGAAACATGTTATTATTAATATTATTATTGGAATGAAAATGCATAGTCACTGTCTTTGATTTGTCTGTAGTTATTGGGGGACCTCACAGTTTTATTGTTTTTATAATCAGTTATTTCTCTATTCTGTTGAACCTAATCTGGGCATATACAGTACAATCATTTGGCAGATCATTTGGCAGATCTGGTTGGTTCCAATGAAAATCTGGTCATGGATTACAGCGAATTACAATCAACCATTTGTTCCCAAACACAGCCATTGCAGCTGAGCAGATCTATGTAGTGTGTGGCTGTATGGGATTGGATGTGGGGATGCTCACTACAGTGTGTAGTTATACCATTGCAATGCTGATAATCTTTTTTTACTGGGGTCAGTTTTGTCATGCTCCTTCCCCACGAGGGCATGCACCTTATGTCCCTGTTGGAAAAATGATGGGGGATGGAATTCTCTTTCTGGCACAGAGCACCAAAAGTCTACTTGTGGCCCTGCTGGTTGCAGGAAAGGAAACAGACAGTTGTAGTAAATATAGTGCATTCTATGAAGCAAATGGTATTGAAGGGGAAGTATGTATTTTTTTCAGATGACACAAAGGTGTGCAACAGGGTAGACACACCAGGATGGGTAACACAAACAATTGAGGGTCTAGGTAGACTAGAGGAATGGTCAAGGGCATGGCAACTACAGGTTAATGCTAAAAAATGACTAATGAGAAGGGAAGGGATCTAGGAGCCACTCTTTCAGGTGACTTAACCCCTTCAGTGGTGTTTATTTTTTAGAGAGCAGGGTTTTTTGGGAGAGCACTCCCTAAAAAACCCCACCCCCTGAGTGTCCCAGGCAGGGCAGCGCTGCTATGCACTAGATCAGTGGTTCCCAACCCTGGTCCTCAAGTACCCCCAACAGTGCACGTTTTCCAGGTCACCCAGCAGGTGCACTCATTATTCAGGCACATTTGAAAAGATCCACGGGTGGAGCTAATCATAGCACTTGTGATTCTGTGTGGAGTACACAGAGAGAGAGAGGGTGCAAATGCACTATGCGATCATTACATTACAATATATAATAAGAGGTTGTTGGTATATCATTGGCCAGTGATATTGGCCTGCCCACCAACCGTCCAGGTCACCTCTTGTCGAGCAGGTTCCTAACACTCTGGGGTCACCACCTGGGACGCAGGGAACCCCGAAACACGATCCAGCTAAGGACCCCCCCAGGGCACCACAATAAAGAATAGTGATAGTAAAGTGGTGAAATTATAAGTATGGAGGTCCCTACTATAGGTTTGAAGGTAGAGAGTATGTGAAATAAAAAGTGCATACATAAATAATAAACAAACATGATATAAAAAGTGACTGTGTATTTAAGTTGAGACAGTCCAGCCAGAGCAGCCCGGGGCCCCCACGCTCAGATGCCAGCCCCAAATTTTCTGACACTATGCACAAATAAATAGGACTTACTTGGAATTATGCCTCTGTCTCAGTGCAGTCCATGCTGGTTCCCTGCTTAAAAACATAGAGGGTGGTGTGAAATACCTGCAAAACATGCACTGTTGCGGGTACTTGAGGACCAGGGTTGGGAACCACTGCACTAGATCAGCTGCTGCTCAGCCCTGCCCCCGGCAACCCGGCGGTGTGCAGCATGATTTTAGCAGGGTCATGCCGCCAGGGCAGCCGAGAGGAATGCCGGGCCCCAGTAAAAATTTTGGGGTGTGGCCTAAGTGTGGGAGGTGTGACCACCTCTTGCGCTTAGGCCACGTCCCCAAAATGTTTAGAGGGGGGTGAAACAAAATTCTAAAACCTCTAAACTCAGCAGCAGCACACACCTACACATGTGCTGTGCTGACAGCAGACTCAGCATGAGCTCTCTTGCTGTCAGTGAGATGCTAATGCTGAGCCTGCTATCAGCACAGCTCAGCACAGCACATGCTGTAGAAGTGAGTGCTGCTGCTGCTGCCCGGGAGGGACAGAGAAGGAAGGGTGGGGACGGACCAGGGCCCCATTCAGGCCCTTCCAGCAAGCCCGGGCCCGGGTAATTAGTACCCCCCCTCTCGGTTGCCCTGCATGCGACACACAGCCAGGAGGAAGGGGACGGGCAGTGGCTGAAGCTGAGCTCATCACTCAGCTCAATGGTGCTGCCCGGCACCAAGGAGGGGTAGACACATAGGCGTGCGCAGCACATTTTATTAGGGGGTGCACTGTCAAAGGGGTGTGTGTAGCTCCACCTATTGGGCGTGTCTAACACCGCCAATCAGGCATGTCTTCCGTCATCTATTGGAACTCTCTTCAATATAAAAAGTCTCTCAGCCACACCATAATCTCCTGCCTATTTCAGTTTAAATCTAATTACTCTGTGTAACAGTACATGCATATACAGTCATACACATATATGGATGACACAGGTGTGTAGTGATATGACAATGGTCTAGTACAATTAACAATGCAAACACACATTATTGATTGATGGGCGCTACTTTAAATGGAATACATTTCTAAAAAGCAAAAGTCTTTGGTTAAAGGTATTGCTGGCATTGCTAGTGGCAGAGAGGTGTTCATAAGGGTGGGCACAGCATTAGGGGGTGCCTGTGCACCCCTAACACTCAATGTGCGCACACCTATGGGTAGACAGTAAGCAATTTTTTGGAAATGCCAGTGTAAGTACTGAAGCATAGCCTGGAAAATGTCCGGGATTGCCACGGATGGGGTTAAAGGCAGGTAAGCAATTTAAGAAAGCAATGAGGAAGGTGCTTGGTTGCATCGGGAGAGGAATCAGCAACAGAAAGAAAAAAGTAATAATGCCCTTGTAAAGGTCATTGGTACGACCTCATCTAGATACTATGTCCAGTTCTTTATAGGTCATTGGTACAGCCTCATCTAATATTGTGTCCAGTTCTGTATAGGTCATTGGTATGGCCTCATCTAGATACTATGTCCAGTTTTGTATAGGTCACTGGTGCGGCCTCATCTAGTTACTGTGCCCAGTTCTGTGTAGGTCACTGGTGCGGCCTCATCTAGTTACTGTGCCCAGTTCTGTATAGGTCACTGGTGCGGCCTCATCTAGTTACTGTGCCCAGTTCTGTATAGGTCACTGGTGCGGCCTCATCTAAATACTGTGCCCAGTTCTGTATAGGTCACTGGTGCGGCCTCATCTAGATACTGTGCCCGGTTCTGTATAGGTCACTGGTGCGGCCTCATCTAGAAACTGTGCTCAGTTCTGTATAGGTCACTGGTGCGGTCTCATCTAGATACTGTGTCCAGTTCTGTATAGGTCACTGGTGCTGCCTCATCTAGATACTGTGCCCAGTTCTGTATAGGTCACTGGTGTGGCCTCATCTAGATACTGTGCCCAGTTCTGTATAGGTCACTGGTGCGGCCTCATCTAGATACTGTGTCCAGTTCTGTATAGGTCACTGGTGCGGCCTCATCTAGATACTGTGTCCAGTTCTCTACAGGTCACTTGTGCGGCCTCATCTAGATACTGTGCCCAGTTCTGTATAGGTCACTGGTGCGGCCTCATCTAGAATACTGTGCCCAGTTCTGTATAATTCATTAGTACGGCCTCATCTAGAATACGGAGCCCAGTTCTGTATAGGTCACTGGTGCGGCTTCGTCTAGATACTGTGTCCAGTTCTGTATAGGTCACTGGTACGGCCTCATCTAGATACTGTGCCCAGTTCTGTATAGGACACTGGTACGGCCTCATCTAGATACTGTGCCCAGTTCTGTATAGGTCACTGGTGCGGCCTCATCTAGATACTGTGCCCAGTTCTGTATAGGTCACTGGTACCGGCCTCATCTAGATACTGTGTCCAGTTCTGTATAGGTCACTGGTACCGGCCTCATCTAGATACTGTGTCCAGTTCTGTATAGGTCATTGGTACGGCCTCATCTAGATACTGTGTCCAGTTCTGTATAGGTCACTGGTGCGGCCTCATCTAGATACTGTGACCAGTTCTGTATAGGTCACTGGTGCATCCTCATCTAGATACTGTGTCCAGTTCTGTATAGGTCACTGGTGCGGCCTCATCTAGATACTGTGTCCAGTTCTGTATAGGTCACTGGTACCGGCCTCATCTAGATACTGTGTCCAGTTCTGTATAGGTCATTGGTACAGCCACATCTAGATACTGTGCCCAGCAGAATCCCCCTACCTGCTCCTTCCCTCTCCTCTATGAGCTGCCCCTGTCAGATAACAGTCAGGCAGCGTCGCCTCAGTTTGTCCCCAGCTTCCTGATCTAAACAGAAAGTCACATGGTGCACACTGGAGGAGCCCTGTTCAGCCTCAGCCCAGCAGTAAGGAAAAGAGCAGCAGCAGCCACAGTACAGCCACCCACAGGAGCAGAGTAGGGATGGCCATCGTTGCCATTGATGGTTGCCATTGATGGCAATTCTGCAACTGACCATCAATAGTGCTTAACTATGCAATGGATGACCATCGATATTTTTACATATTGATGGTCATCCATTGTGTTTGAATGATTGGCCTGTGGGCAAATCAAAAACACAGGGTGGGGCATCACGGGTGGCGGGGGTGAAGCTATGCTCAGTGTTCCGACACTTTGAAAAAAAAAAAAAAAAAAACATTGTTTTGCTATTCCATCGATGGAGGGAAACCATCTGGTTTTCCCCCATCGATGGCAAAAGTATTCAACATCGGCCATGAACCATCGATGATTTTGAATCGTTGATGGCCATCCCTTGAGCAGAGACCAGGCAAGTTCTGCTAAAGGTGGAGAGTGTCACATTAAGGTTTGGGGGGAGAGGGAGAGTGTCACATTAAGCTTTGGGGGGGGGAGGGGGAATGTCACATTAAGGTTTGGGGGGGGGGGATGTCACATTAAGGTTTGGGGGGGGGGGAGAAAAGGGGAATAAAACAGATAATGTATGAGGAAGAGGATGATGGACACGGGGATTCGGTATGAAATCCCGACAGTCAAAACCCTGACAGGGTCAAAATCCCGAATGGGTCATAATACCGACAAGGATAAAATCCCGACATTTAAAATCCCGACATTTAAAATCCAGACATTTAAAATCCAGACAAGGTCAAAATACTGACATATAGAATGTACAGGTGAAAAAGTCAACATGACTTTGCGTCAACAGGTCGCGAGGTCGACATGGGTTTTTTCACTGTTTTTTTTACCCGAATGCCGACATGAATACAGTTGGAAGTGAACCGCAGCCCCTCGCTTCGCTCGTGGTGCTGCGCTCCCACCACGCCCTAGTGGATGGCAGGGCATGAAATACCGCCTGTCGGCACATGTCGGGTCAAAAAACAGTGAAAAACCCATGTGGTCCTTGCGACCTGTCGACGGAAAGTCATGTTGACTTTTTCACCTGTACATTCTATATATCGGTATTTTGACCCTATCGGGAATTTAAATGTCGGGATTTTGTCCTTGTCGGTTTTATGACCCATTAGGTATTTTGACCCGGTTGGGATTTTGCCTGCATTCCGGACACGGGAGGTAGGGAACACAAGTTGAGTAACATATAATATGGTTTCTTTATACTATGTATAAAAAGAATCTGAAACTGATTTTATGTTAGGAAATCCCTAAATTTTTCTGTGTTTTTAGGTATATACCAGACCAGTGGCGTAACTAGATACATGTGGGCCCCATAGCAAATGTTTGTAAGGGCCCCTATTTATCACCTAATGCTGAAAAATGTATACAGCACATGATACTTTGACAGGCTAAGTGGGCCCCTCTAAGCTCTGGGCCCCATAGCAACTGCACCTATGGTAGTTACGCCCTTGTACCAGACCCTGGCCAAAGCCAAGGCACTTGGGAACTGGTGCAAAAAAAGGTATATTTGTGTGTCACATATTCCATATATGTGTGACATGCAAATATAAATTTTTTGCACCAGTACTGTACTGTGGTAAAATGGGTAATAGCGACTCTGTATACGGGACTCTACCATTGTGTTGTGTGTATAAGCAGCTCTACTGTGGCATAACATGTATATTTGGCTCTACTGTGTAGTGTAACGTATATTAACATCTCTCCTGTGTGATGTAATGTGTATAAGTTTCTCTACTTTGTGGGTCTGTCTGTTTCTCTACTGTGCTCCGCCTATTTTTTTTATTTGGTACAGCCCACATGAGGCCACTTCCAGAAATTTTCCAGGGCCACCTTTAGTCCCCAATCCGCCGCTGGATACTTACCTATCTTGGCACATAGGTAGGTCTACCTCCATCCATCTGACAGTCCTGAAGTAATCCAAGGACGGCCGGAAACAGAAACCTTGGGGCCCTGTACACTGATAATTCCCCCCCCCCCCCCTAGGGTTACCACCTAGTCCCTTTAATTCCGGACACATATTAATTACACAGGTTCTGTGGCTGGCTGACTTCAAGACTCCACTTCACCTGATTTTAAACTGCCACAGAACCTGTGTAATTAACATGTGTCCGGAATTAAAGGGACTAGGTGGTAACCCTACCCCCCCCCCCCCCCAACTGGACATACCTCCCGTGCTGTGGCCTCTCCAGCACCCCCGTATTTTGGGAACCCCTAATTGTTTGGTTCCCTGATTTTTTAAAACCAGGACCGGCTCTTTGAGCCTGGGGCTGCTTACGGCTGTGGGGGAGGGACCCCACCCCGTTTTTTTTATTATTATTTATTTTTCTATTTCTTTTTTACACTGCAGCCTGCACGCATCAGGCCAAAGCCAAATACGCATGGAAAATTAGGTGTATTTTCCAGGCGTATTTGTAAGGAAGCCGGTATTACAAACAAACTGTGAAGCTGTAACTAGTGGTGATTTAGCCACAACTGTCCCACAACTTAGCCACAACTGTCCCACCTGTAACCGCCCCGGCTGTAAGGGCGAATTAGGTCCGCCCAGACTCTGTTGCAGCATGGACTTATGTTTAAGACAAAGCACCAGTGGAGACCGTGAGGTGATAAGAGGAAAACTTACTGAAACAACTAACAATACAAAACAGACTATAACTCAGGGACTGACAGACTCGACATAAGGAAGAGAAGTACAAAGGCAACAATGCCAGAAGGTGATACCGGATTAAATGAGTGTGGCCAAGTTGTCCTATGTGGACTGCAGCTCCCTGACAGACAGACGAGACAGCTGTAGTGACACGGCTCAGCACGGCAGGGACACCAAGCTGCAGCTCCACAACCAAATGACAGGACGATGACAGAACTCTGCAGGAAAGGACTACACAGGCTGCAGGACAGGAATCAACACTGTACAGACAGGATCTCTCAGGACTGTGACCCAGGAACAAGACTGAAATCAGACTCTATAACCAGCACCCAGTGCTGGTGTGAACAGACTATAAAGCCCGCTAATGAGCACACAAGCCACACCTGAGCAGCCTGACAGAACACCCAAGCTACAGGTCTAATTGGAGCAGCTGTGCTGCACAGGCTGCAATCCCATAGATACAAGGACAAGTGACTAAAGCAAAACCCGGAAGGCTAAATCCAGAGGGAACATACAAACAAAACACAGAACATGAAAATACATAACAAAATTCCAAAACAGGAATGAGCCACTCTGTGGCTCATAACAATATTTTACCGCCAATTAGCAACCGTATCCCACAAATAACTGGCAGTATTTTCAATATGGCCTCTTAGTAAATTAGGAATCACCATTCTTTTGAATGGTGATTCCTATTATACAGATTGCGTGTTATGCACACGGGTGTCCTCCCCAAATGTTATGGACACAGGTGTCCTCACCAACCCTAACTCTGTTGCCTCCACCTGGAGTCGATGGACAAATGCAGGGCTAGTCTTCACCTGGGCCCGTCTCGGCTGAAGGGCGAATTAGGTCCGCCCCACTCCGCTACAGGCAGGTCTTAAGTGTGGACAACTCATCCACCGAGGCCAGGAGGGAACAAGGGTAAAGCTAACTGAACCAACCGGTGAGGACAACCCAGCCCTAAGGGCGGATGTGAGGAACGCCCCGTGACTAGGAAACTTCTGGGGTAATACGTTTACCAGTGAATGTAACAATACACATGAGTTGACACAATAAGAAAAGAATACTAGTGGACCCAGGGGGGTACAGGTGTAACAATACACTATGGTGACACAATATCAGAATAACAAGTGTAGACCCCACGGGGTAATACCTTGGAATTCAGGTGTAACAATACACTAAGAAGATGACACAAAATATATAAACGCACAGTGATCTCAGAGCAAGAAGGTAAGGGAGAAATCCCAACTTATCTGAGAACTGTGACCGCTGCTGACCAGGTAGGCTCCCACCAGGATAGTAGCCAGGAGGCGGATGGGTATGCTGGATGCTGCAGCTGGAAAATCCACAGACAGGCACGAGCAGGACTAGACAGCCAGGAACCGGGAACACTCAGAACGCAAGGTCAGAACTATAAGGTCTGAGTGTCCCAGTCAAAAGGTTTAAATAGAGAGCCGGCCAATGGTGAGCAGCTGCGGCTGATCAGGTGGGCGGACGGCTGAGCCGGAGTCTTCCCCTTCCGCCTGGTTGCCTGGCGTCCACCGTCGGCTATGCAACTGCTGCGGCCGTGGGGGAAGAGACTGAAGAGGCGGACCTGGACGGCACTACCCGCGCGAGCCCTGACAGTACCCCCCCCTTGAGGAGGGGTCACTGAACCCTTACTGCCAGGCTTCAAAGGGAATCTGTTGAAAAATTCCGCCCTTAACCTGGGAGCGTGTAACAACCTGTCAGGAACCCAAGACCACTCTTCATCCCCAAAGCCCTGCCAATGAACTAGAAACTTAAGCTGTCCCCGAATGACCTTGGAATCTAAAATGCGTTCTACCACAAATTCCTTATGGCCCTTGACAAGGACTGGTTTACCGCGCTGCTTCGGGTGAAAAAGTGTAGAGACTGGCTTGAAAAGCGAGCAATGGAAGACATTATTAATTCTCAAAGACCTGGGTAACTGCAACCTGAACGCTACTGGGTTAATTTGTTCAATAATGAGGAATGGTCCAATGAATTTGGGGCCCAGTTTCGGACACCTCTGACGAAGCTTGATGTTCCGAGTTGACAACCAAACCTTTTGACCAATCCTAAACAAACATTGCCTCCTGTGTCTATCGAAAAAACCTTTGGACCGTGCAGAGGACTGTTTAAGGGCGAGATGAACCTTCTTCCAAGACTCTCTGAGCAGGGAGACTGCAGAGGAGGAAGACTGAGCTGCATTCATGGGAATGTCGAAGGAATTACATTTAGGATGAAACCCAAAATTACAGAGAAAAGGCGACCTTTTGGATGACACATGGTAAGCGTTATAAGAAAACTCGGCTAAAGGTACCAGCTCTGCCCAATTGCTCTGACACTTGGATACAAAGCAGCGTAAATATTGCTCTAAGGCCTGGTTGGTCCTTTCGGTTTGTCCATTGAATTGTGGGTGATACCCAGAGGACAAACTGAGCTGAATCCCCAGGCTGGAACAAAGGCTTCTCCAAAACCTGGCCACAAACTGAGACCCCCTGTCCGAAACTATGTCCCTGGGAAGACCATGAAGTCTAAAAATGTGAGTAATGAACAGTTGGGCTAACTCCCTGGCAGTGGGAAGCTTGCGCAATGGTATAAACTGTGCCATTTTGCTAAATCGATCGACCGTGACCCAAATGGTGGTGAAGTGGGCCGAAGGGGGAAGGTCGACGATGAAATCCATAGAAATATGGGACCATGGTCTCTCCGGTGATAATCGAGAGGACTTGTGCCGGGCACAAATCTGACTAGAAGAAACAAAGCGAGTCACGTCCTGTTTCATGGTGGGCCACCAGACTGCTCTGGACAAGTGTTCAAGAGTCTTGGTGGTACCTGTATGTCCAGCCAGCCTACTAGAATGAAAATCCTTGAGGACCAACTCTCGTAAACTCTTGGGGACAAAAAGCCGATCCTGCGGTGTCAACCGGTGAGCAGAGGACTGAGAAGCGAGGACGTGTGCTGCTAATTCTTGGGTAAGATCAGCAATAATAAAAGAAGACGGGACAATGGGTCTAGTCTGGCACCTTGAGTGGTCTGAAAGCTACGAGAAAGTGCGTCAGATTTGATGTTCTTGGGACCTGGTCTAAAGGTTATAACGAATCGGAACCTGGCAAAAAACAGAGCCCAGCGTGCTTGACGTGGGTTTAGTCGTTTGGCCGATTCGATGTACGCCAGGTTTTTGTGATCTGTGATTACCGTGATTAGATGTTCTGCTCCCTTAAGCCAATGACGCCATTCCTCAAATGCCCATTTTATGGCCATAAGTTCCCTATTGCCAACGTCGTAATTCCTTTCTGCCGAAGAGAATTTATGAGAAAAATAGGCACAAGGATGAATCTTGTGTTCATGGACGTCTTCCTGAGAGAGAACTGCACCGGCCCCAACATCGGAAGCGTCTACTTCGACCAGAAATGGAATTCTGGGATCAGGATGGCGAAGAATGGGGGCCAAACAGAAAGCCCTCTTCAGCTTCTCGAAGGACTCAATGGCCTGGCGGGACCAATCTTTGGGATCTGCTCCCTTGCGGGTTAACTCGACAATGGGGGCGACAATATCTGAAAAGGAGTGGATAAACTTGTGGTAAAAATTTGAGAATCCTAAGAATCTTTGAACCGCTTTGAGATTGTTGGGGCGAGCCCAGGAAAGAATAGCTTGTACTTTACAAGGATCCATAGAAAACCCCTTCGAGGTGATGACATACCCCAGGAAAGAAATCTGGGACACTTCGAACTCACACTTTTCCAACTTGGCGTACAAGTGATTCTCCCGTAGTTTTTGGAGAACCATGCAGACATGTTGTCGATGTTCTGAAAGATTTTTGGAAAAAATTAAAATGTCGTCCAGATAGACTACAGCAAATAACCCTAAAAAAGGCCTGAGTACTTCGTTAATGAGGTATTGGAAGACTGCGGGGGCGTTGGCCAACCCGAACGGCATCACCAGTTATTCGTAGTGGCCAGTGTGGGTATTGAACGCCGTCTTCCACTCGTCCCCATGGCGGATTCTTATGAGGTTATACGCTCCCCTCAAATCAATCTTAGAAAACACGACCGCTTCCCGGATTTGATCGAACAAGACCGAAATGAGGGTTAACGGGTAGGAATTTTTTATTGTGATTTGATTCAGAGCCCGGTAGTCTATACAAGGGCGTAAGGACCCATCCTTTTTCTCCACAAAAAAAACTCCCGCCCCCACAGGAGACTTAGATGGGCGAATGAAACCCTTCTCAAGGCTTTCTTTCATGTACTTATCTATAGCCTGGGATTCTGGGACCGACAGGGCATATAAACGTCCCTTGGGCAGCCTAGAGCGGTGAGGGGGCAATGTCTCTGCTTCCTTCTTGGAGAAAACATCAGAATAATCCCGGTAGGGAAGAGGTAAAGCTGAAAGGACAGGGTGTGAGGCTCGGAGAGGAAGAGAGAGACAGTTGTCCGCACACGAGGACCCCCACCGAGTGATCTCCCCCGAGACCCAATCTATGTTGGGGTTGTGTTTCTTTAACCAAGGTAGGCCCAAGACAAGAGGAGCAAAAGGACAATGAAAAAATAAAAAATACATTTTTTCGGAGTGAAGGGCTCCAATAGACAACCAAAGGGAAGGAGTGCGTGACGAAATACTGCCGTTGGAGAGTGGGAGACCATCTAACCCACAAACGGAGAGGTTCCCCTCAAGGGGAATGGGATCGAGCCCTAAGGACTTGACAAGGGTGGCGTCAATAAAATTGCCGGCCGCCCCACAATCCAAAAAGGCAGAAACCTCCGACACCTGCTTTCCAATGGAGAGGGTGACACTAAGTAAGATGGAATCAAGGGGGGAAAAACAAGTTAGGACTAAGTGCACTCCCCCGAAGTCACCTAGGCCCTGTCTTTTCCCGCCTTAAGAGGGCAGGCCACAGCACGATGACCCTGGCCTCCGCAGTAGAGACACAAGCCTCCTACGGTTCTTTTCGGAGGCGGAAAGGCGAGTGGCCCCAATCTGCATAGGCTCTTCACCCAAGATCTCCGGAATATTCCCGGAAGGGTGAGAGGAAAACACCCCCGACTCCCTCTCCCTCTGACGTTCACGAAAACGTCGGTCTACCTTGATGGCTAGCTGCATGATCTCATCCAGAGATGTGGGAGAGGGATAATGAACCAAGGCGTCCTTAAGACCATCAGACAACCCAATTCTGAATTGACTGCGCAGTGCCGGGTCATTCCACCCTGAATCAGTCGCCCATCTCCTGAACTGAGTACAATAGCCCTCTGCAGTACACTGACCCTGCCGAAGTGCCCGAAGATTAGCTTCGGCAGAGGCGGACCAATCAGGGTCATCATACAACAGACCCATAGCAGAAAAAAAAAAGTCAACGGAGGAAAGAGCTACATCTCCAGCTGGGAGGCCGAACGCCCAGGTCTGTGGATCCCCCTGGAGGAGGGAAATAATTATGCCCACACGTTGGGACTCAGAACCAGATGAGACCGGCCGGAGCTTAAAATATAATTTACAGGCCTCTCTAAAGTTATAGAAATGTGAGCGATCCCCAGAAAAACGATCTGGGAGACTAAGTCTAGGCTCAGGGTTTCTAGAAGCAGACACGACACCATGGACCCGCTCCTCTTGTGTGTTGACCCGGAGTGTAAGCTCCTGAAGCTTTTGTGTAAGTGAATGCATCTGTCCTACCAGAGCATGGCCGGCGGCCTGCTGCGCAGGATCCATGATAGTAAAGAAACTGGGCTAAGTTTTCGGCCGGTTATAATGTTATGCGCACGGGTTTCCTCCCCAAATGTTATGGACACGGGTGTCCTCACCAACCCTAACTCTGTTGCCTCCACCTGGAGTCGATGGACAAATGCAGGGCTAGTCTTCACCTGGGCCCGTCTCGGCTGAAGGGCGAATTAGGTCCGCCCCACTCCGCTACAGGCAGGTCTTAAGTGTGGACAACTCATCCACCGAGGCCAGGAGGGAACAAGATAGTAGCCAGGAGGCTGATGGGTATGCTGGATGCTGCATCTGGAAAATCCACAGACAGGCACGAGCAGGACTAGACAGCCAGGAACCAGGAACACTCAGAACGCAAGGTCAGAACTATAACCGGCGTCTGAGTGTCCCGGTGAAAAGGTTTAAATAGAGAGCCGGCCAATGGTGAGCAGCTGCGGCTGATCAGGTGGGTGGACGGCTGAGCCTAGGCAACCGCTGCGGCCGTGGGGGAAGAGACTGAGGAGGCGGACCTGGACGCACGGCGGCGTCTGCCGGATGTCGAGGCCTGATGACGCGGCCGTGTCCAGTGATGCGAGGGCGTCCCGGCTGCCTAGCAATGGCTGGGACGTGCTGCAGGGGAACTGCCGGGCTAGCGCCGGCACTACCCGCGCGAGCCCTGACATTGCGGTACTTGTGTAATATCTGAGCGCCCGATTTTTTCATTGCATCGCATCGCATTGCATGCCACTACTTAAGGCATGCAATGCAATGCGATTTTTCATTGTAAAGCATGCAATGCAATGCAATGCGATTTTTCATTGTAAAGACCCAATTTTTAAATGTATAGTCACCCATGGGTGATTTCATACCCCCACTATCCAACTACGCATGGAGTTGATTTTATATAGTGTGGCGAGCGCAGCCCGAAGCGTGGCGAGCGCACGCAGAATGCATGTAAAGTAATCCGCGTCCCCTCGCGGGGCTCGGTGGCTCGCTGCGCTCACCACACTATATAAAATCGACTCCATGCGTAGTTGGATAGTGGGGGTATGAAATCACCCATGGTTGACTATAGAATTAGAAATCAGGTCTTTACAATGAAATATCGCATTGCATTGCATTGCATTGCATGCCTTAAGTAGTGGCATGCAATGAAAAAATCGGGAGCCCAGATAATACACAAGTACCCAATTTGCGGTATTTTTGGCATAAATACCGCTCGCCACGCTCCAGGCTCGGTGGCTCGCTGCGCTCGCCACACTTTCTATTCTCAACTCCGCGCCGATGTGAATAGTGGGGGTATGAAAAGGTCGTAGGACGCGTACCGCCGCCCCGCGCGGGCTCGCTACGCTCGCCACGCTTCGGGTTGACGTTGATCGTCGGGTGGCGTTAACAATTGTGGGGGCCATTTCACACTTCAGGGTGCCTATTTGGGCTCTAAATATGAATATTTCATCCATATTTGGCTTAGTAAATTTCCCCCTCTGTGTTTCTATGGTGTCTATCGTAATCAGTTTCATAAACTAATGCTACAATCTACCACACTTAGGGCCTGATTGAGTAACGATTGGTCACCGATGTTTTCGCTCTACGCATGTGTATTTTCTAATATGCGCATGTGCAGGGCCGCTGTGCGGATGCCTTCGGTGACTAGCACAGTTGCCGTGGCGTTCATACAGGTGGGGGGGGGGTGAGAAGGAGGCAGTCATGGGAATGGCACATGGGGGAGCCCAACTAGGGTTACCACCCTTCCGGGATTACTCCGGACAGTCCGGTAATTAAGCGAGGTTTCCGGAGTCCAGACGGTTGGCGTTCCCGGACTATACAATGTCCCTGAACCGCGCTGCCACTAGTGATTAGAGGTTAGGAGATGCGCCGGGTGGTGGGTCTGAGTCGGGACATGGGGACAGTGGCATAGCTACTCAGGGTGCAGGGGATGCAACTGCTATGGGGCCCATGTTTCTTGGTGGAGGAGGGGGAAAGGACCCCCTGCTGCTGCCTGGAGCCTCTCTGGGGTGGTGGGGGAAATCAGGAAGAGGAGACGATACCTGGATGGAGGAGGAACCACTGATGTCACTGCTCTGAGCCACACCATCAAGGAGAGGAAGGAGTAGACTGTTCTTGGCAGACCCATGGAAGGTAAGCCTCCTCTCAGTCTGTACCGCCATATGATGCTATTCTTTCTCTCTCTCTCTCTCTCTTTTTTTTCTCATGAAGCCTTCTTTTTCTCCCTGACCACCCCTCTTTCCTGCTCTTTCTTGCCTCACTTTTTATCTCTCTTTCCCCAAGACCCTCTTTGTCTCTCACTCCCCTTACTATGGTCTTCACCGTCCATTGTAGTGACAGCAATGGAGTGGTGGGCGGGCCAGTTCAGTATTTTGCTATGGGGCCCACAGACTTCTAGTTATACCCCTGCACGGGGAGATAGCCGCTGCGCAGACCTGGCTGCTCATCGGCTATTTCAAATCTCGCGGTTCAGCAGCCAATCAGGAGTGGTGGCTCCTGATTGGCTGCTGAACCGGGGGATGGCGCGAGATTTGAAATAGCCAGCAAGCAGTCAGGTCCGCGCAGCGGCTATCTCCCCGTGTACCGGGCGGTGCTCTGATATAGCCGGGCTGTTACCTGCCTGCCGATAACACTGTACACTGTATGCCATGGGACTACCACACACCCACACTCACACTTTCTGCGGTACCCTAGATGCAGTGGCACGCACCCACTGTGCACTGGCAGCACCACAGATCAGCCCACAGTCTCCCCCCACACTAAAGAATCGGGCACACACAGCCGACACTTGAGAGCGCTCCTGGGTAGTGCTCTGTCGCAGGAGCTTCTGCCCGGGAGTTACGCCTCGTATAGCAGGCGGTCTGTGGTGCCGGCATGCAGGACCGCCAACTTGTCTGCTCGGCACCTGGACGCAGACGCGTCGGGGGACTGATTATACGTCGAGGGACTGAGTCCAGCCCAAGCAAACAGTGTGAGAGAGTATTAAGGTACCTACAGTACTCCTATATTGGGGCAACTAGGACGCCAGACCCCCTTCCCAGGACTCACCACAGCTTAGGGGTTACCTCTTTACAAGCGGACTGATTATTTATACAGCACATACTCAGCCTATTGAAATTGAGACATTATTATCCTTTTGCACCAGTGAAAGTTACCACTGTTTATATGGGGTATGGGTGAAAACCGGACCAGGACAAAACCCCCGAACTGGACAAACTCTGCATTTTGGGGGGTGTCCTGTCCGGGGGTGTCCTGTCCGGGGGGCTGCCTGTCACACCTGTCACCAGGTAGAGGAGGAGGGGTAGAATAAAGTCTCCCTGTATGGTCCGGGCATGTAGCAAAAGCCGGACGGTCCGGACCACACGGGGAGGCTGTAATCTCCCCTCCCCCATGTCCCTGGTGATAGCTATCACAGGGACCCCCCCGGACAAGACACCCCCTGGACAGGACACCCCTAGAACGGACCCTACAAGCTCCGGACTGCAGATTTTGATGTCCTGTCCGGCGGTCCGGAGTGTAGTCCGGTCCGGTTTTTACATAGTCCCGTTTATATGTAACAGATACATTTTCAATAAACATTTTTTGCCATAATATACTCTGTAGCAGCACAACGTTTACTGCACATACAGACCTCATTACAGGGACTCCATATCTCTGACAAAGCACACACTGTTTGGCAGCGCTGTACATAATTTTTTCATTATCTACAACGTAAAGGGGTTGGGACACCCTTTAAGTATACAGTAGCAGCGCCACAACACACTATAGCATCACGGGTAAGCGCGGTGTTAGACTACAATCCTGTTACCTGTGTGCCGCCTGCTGAAACTCCCCCTTGGCAATGAGAATTAATAATATCCCCCCCAGGCAATGAGCATTAATAATATCCCCCCCCCTTGTCAACGAGTATTAATAATATCCCCCCCCTTGGCAACTAGCATTAGTAATATTCCCCCCCCATTGGCAATGAGCATTAATAATATCCCCCCCTTGGCAATGAGCATTTATAATATTCCCCCCTTGGCAAAGAGCATTAATAATATCCCCCCCTTGGCAATGAGCATAAATAATATCCCCCCCCCCCTCCCCTTGGCAATGAGCATTAATCATGTCCCCCCCCCCCTTGGCAATGAGAATTAATAATCCCCCCCCCTTGGCAATGAGCATTAATAATACACCCCCCCCCCCCCCTGGCAATGAGCATTAATAATATTTCCCCCCTTGGCAACAAGCATTAATTATATTCCCCCTTGGCAATGAGCATTAATTAAACTCCTCCTTGGCAACAGGCATTTGTTCTCCCCCTTGGCAACAGACACATGCACTCCCCCTGGGCAATATGCATTTGCACCCAGTGGCATTGAGCATGAAGGCCCTGGCATCGAGCATGAAACACTATCAATTAACATGTAGGTAAGCAATACTTATATGGCATAATATCTAATAGGCATTAAGGTGTGTGGTGCATGTAATGGGCATCACAGTGGGTGGCATAATGTGTAATGGGGATAACGGTGTTTGGGATAATGTGTAATGGGCATTATGATATTTGGCATAACATGTAATGGCCATTAGGGTGTGGCATAATGTGTAATGGGCCTTATGGTGTTTGGTATACTGTGTAATGGGCATTATGGCATGTGGTATAATATGTAATGGTTGTGTGACATGTAATAAGTATTACGGTGTAAATTTTCGGCGCGCGCGCCTTCGCCGCCCTGTTTAAAGAGAAAAATAATTAGCCCTGGCATGGCGTGTAATGTGCATTATGGCATGTGGTATAATATATAATGGGTGTGTGACATTGATAGGCATTACGGTGTAAATTTTGGTACGCACTGTCCATGTTATCCCTTTTTTTTAAATTCCAGACATAACATGTAATGGGAATAATGGTGTGTGTGGCATAATGTGTAATGGGCATTGCAGTGTGTGGCATAACATGTAATGGGCATCGCGGTGTGTGGCATAACATGTAATGGGCATCGTGGTGTGTGGCATAACATGTAACGCGGTGTGTGGTATAATGGGTAAGTGGCATTACGGTGTGCAAAATCAAGAAAAGACTTGAAGCAAAGGTTAAAAAAAAACATAAGACGGGTCAAGGGGCGGAGCTGGGGGCGGTTCAATGGGTGGACTGTGGGTGTGTCAAAGGGCGGGCCACTGTCTGGAATCTCTCAACACAAAGGTGGTAACCCTAAGCCCAACATTTCCTGGGAGTGCCCACAAAAATGTCAGGTCCCCTGCTAAACATCCATTTGCTCGCCCAGAAGTTGGCGTTATAGGGCTCGGTAAGCAGCGAATTTATGCTGCTTAGGGACTCAACTTGAATCCAGCACTTTATTGGCAAATCAGTGGGCCTTAAAGTGCAAATCTGTCACACCCACTGTTGTGGAATTCGCAGATCACTTCATCTCAGATATTGGGCAGTATTCAATGAAAATATTCACGGCGTGCAGCGAATTCTGTTTAGGATTCGCTGCACGGTCGCCGTGTTTCGGAGCCTCGCTGTCGCCCTGCTATCCCCCTATTCAACGTCGCAGGGGCTCGCTGCCCCTGACGGCGAGTGTGAACCCCTGCGGCGTAGGACGGTGGCAGGCAGGGAGATGGAAGTCTCCCTGCCTGCCCCAGAACGTATCTGGGGGGGAGGTGGGCTCCCCGGGAGCCAGGCAGCACAAGCTGCCCCCCAGGAGAGCCAGCAGGGGACCAAATATGCACTTCTTCCGATCGTGCATATGTAATGATCGGGAGCAGTGAATAAATGAATATGTAATGAGCGTATCTCTGCTCCTTGCCCCCTGCTGGCTGCTCTGTGTAAAAAAAATATTTTTTTTAAATTAAATATATATTCATGTGCAATAAGCACATGCCCCTTCACAGAATACAATTCCTGATTTTTTTACACCAAATGTAAAACAACAACAACAACTTTATTTTAAAAGTTCACTTTCCACTTCACCATGAAAAGATGGCGATTTGCTACACGGTGACACAGCGAAAATCACTTAGAAAGACGTCGAGAAGTGCACGGTGATTCGCTTTCTGACCCAAAAAATCACCTTCCAACGCGAAAATAGCACAAATTCGCCGTGAAACAGGGCGAATTATCCTCATTGAATACTGCCCATTAAATTAATGATGTTATATACTGACCACTTATTCTGAACATTCATTGAATGCTGTTGTTTTTTACCTCTGTTATTGTTCTATGTCATATTTTATCTTTCTAGATTCACCGTCCTCATCATATTTTACTGTACAGCAGCCAAATAGCATCACAGCTGACACAAAAGGTTCTGTGACTCTCAGCTGCTCATACAGATATTACAGAGACAGAGACGTCCTGTGGGTCAGTGCTTATTGGAGAGTAACCAGCCCAAGTGGCCCCTACGCCTACCACCCCTACCAGGAAATGGTCCATCCCAGGTATAGGGGAAGAACAGAGATACAGGGATTAGCAGACCTCCGCATACAGGGGGTGCAGAGAAAAGACAATGCCACCTACTACTGCTTTCTGGTGCTCAAGGTGTGCAGAAGTAATAACACAGATCCTATGGAAATAGCTGCACGTGGAGAAGGAACCAGACTGATCATAAGAGGTAACAATACAATTACTGATAATAGGTATAAGTTAATGATATAGTTATAATGGATGTGCTGTATGTGATCCACCTTCATACACATGGCTGATAGATGGGTTCATGCTTATAAACGTTCCATAGAAGCAGTATTCAAAATTTACACGCACCTACAGTATATAGCAGATGTTAAGGTGCCCATACACCATACTTGCCTACCCTACCGGAAGGGCCGGGAGGCTCCCGAAAATCAGGTCCCCCTCGCGGCCCCCCCGGGAAGGTGGGCAAGTCTCCCGCATGCCCCGCAGAGCTCCGCAATTGTTGTGGCTTATTCCCAGCTAACTTGTGAATTTATGTATTAACTTACTTTTTTCATCATCTTCAAAGTCGTATCTTGCGTAGCTATTCGGTTCAACAGTTCTGAGTGAGAAGCCCGGAGAGGACAGCTGAATCTTCTGGTCAAGGGGCGGGGACAAGGCTGATGACTCAAAGCCCCGCTCCCTACTTGCGGACCCACGAATGGCGGAGTTTGCATGGATAGGGGGTGGGGCTTTGAGTCATCAGCCTTGTCCCTGCCCCCCGACCAGGAGAGTCAGCTGTCCTCTTCGGGCTTCTCCTGGAGAGGCAAATTCAAAAGTCGGCAAGTATGCCATACACTAGAAAGATCTGTGATATTAAGATTTCCATTAGAACTTCCCGTCAGTCCTGGACAAAACATTTTACGCAAAGAGCACATTTGGACAAAGATTTATCTTAAGATTTCAGTAAATATGTCGACTTTGATGTTATGCTGGGAAATTATCCAGGCTGAGCTGTGCTGCCAGCGTGGGCTCCCCCGGAGATTTCTGTGCATGCCACTGACATGTAGGTGTGTGCCCGTCATGGCTCCCCCACAAACATGTCGATCTCCCCATGTGAGCACAAATGCTCCCCTGCCAATCGCACAAACACCCAACGCCCGGATAACCAAAATCACCCAAACACCCAGTGGAGACAAGAGGCGGCAGTGGAGGGGGGGGGGGGGGCGGCATTGCCGTCAGCAGCAGCCCCCCTCCTGTACTGAAGTTGGAGCAGCCGCTGTTTATAATAGATGTATTTGTAGTGTACAGATATGATCCTATGATTAATACACCTTTTACACTGACTCTATTTCTGGGGATAATGCTGGGGTGACCTGGGTCAGCCTTAGTGTAAATGGACCAGGGTCCAAAGATCTGACAATACAGCCCAGGAAATGCTCCGGATTGAAGACCTGTATCAAGGGGCAGTGTAAACGGGTAACCCGGGACCCATTTACATCAAAGGGAGCCCATACCTCATGTGATTAGTCCATAGGTTGGCAATGGGCCACATACAGTCTCTGCTGCTGTCTTCTGTTTTATGCAAACAGCAGCGATGCCGGGGCAGTAGCGGGGGATACGGTCATTGGGTCACCAGCAAGTAGGTAGACAAGCATTAGGTCGACATGCAGGAAGGGCTTAAATAGAGTGCTGAGCGTAGCGAGCCATGCTAGGGGGGTGGTACATCTCGGTGTCCATGTCGAAATGACATGTGCCGACATGCGGTATTTCATGCCCTACCATCAACTAGGGCGCGGTGGGAGAATGAAATAGTGTGCCAAGCGCAGCAAGACACCGTGCCCAAAGCATCAGATCACAGTCGCTACTCATCTGCTTGTGGATACAGCTGTCACCGTCAGTGCACATGTACCAGCCATATTCCTGGTGCAGGAGCTCTGCCTGCAATCAGATGGATCTGTGTGTGTACAACCACACCCAGGGCACACCCTCAGAACACTAGCCTACAGTACTGGCCACACTGTTACCGGGCAGCTGTGATCATTCAGCCACAAGTTGGGATGAGCCTGAGATGCATTGGTGCATGCGCTAGATACTGCCCCATGCGCTAGGTACTGCCCCATGTCTGACCATGTACTATGTACTGACCCATGCGCTAGGCACTGACCCATGTGCTAGGTACTGACCCATGTCTGACCATGTACTATGTACTGACCCATGCGCTAGGTACTGACCCATGTGCTAGGTACTGACCCATGTGCTAGGTACTGACCCATGTACTATGTACTGACCCATGCGCTAGGCACTGACCCATGTGCTAGGTACTGACCCATGTGCTAGGTACTGACCCATGTGCTAGGTACTGACCCATGCGCTAGGTACTGCCCCATGCGCTAGATACTGCCCCATGCGCTAGGTACTGCCCCATGTCTGACCATGTACTATGTACTGACCCATGTGCTAGGTACTGACCCATGTGCTAGGTACTGACCCATACACTAGGCACTGACCCATGTGCTAGGTACTGACCCATGTGCTAGGTACTGACCCATGTGCTAGGTACTGACCCATGCGCTAGGTACTGACCCATGCGCTAGATACTGCCCCATGCACTAGGTACTGCCCCATGTCTGACCATGTACTATGTACTGACCCATGCGCTAGGCACTGACCCATGTGCTAGGTACTGACCCATGTGCTAGGTACTGACCCATGTGCTAGGTACTGACCCATACACTAGGCACTGACCCATGTGCTAGGTACTGACCCATACACTAGGCACTGACCCATGTGCTAGGTACTGACCCATGTGCTAGGTACTGACCCATGCGCTAGGTACTGACCCATGTGCTAGGTACTGACCCATGTGCTAGGTACTGACCCATGTGCTAGATACTGACCCATACACTAGGTACTGACCCATGTGCTAGGTGCTGACCCATGCGCTAAACACTGACCCATGCGCTAGGTACTGACCCATACACTAGGTACTGACCCATGTGCTAGGTGCTGACCCATGCGCTAAACACTGACCCATGCGCTAGGTACTGACCCATACACTAGGTACTGACCCATGTGCTAGGTACTGACCCATGTGCTAGATACTGACCCATACACTAGGTACTGACCCATGTGCTAGGTACTGACCCATGCGCTAGGTACTGACCCATGTGCTAGGTACTGACCCATGCGTTAGATACTGACCCATACACTAGGTACTGACCCATACACTAGGCACTAACCCATACACTAGGTACTGACCCATGCGCTAGGTACTGACCCATACACTAGGCACTGACCCATGCGCTAGATACTGGCCCATGCACTAGGTACTGACCCATACACTAGGCACTAACCCATACACTAGGTACTGACCCATGCGCTAGGTACTGACCCATACACTAGGCACTGACCCATGCGCTAGATACTGACCCATGCACTAGGTACTGACCCATACACTAGGCACTGACCCATACACTAGGCACTGACCCATGTGCTAGGTACTGACCCATGTGCTAGGTACTGACCCATACACTAGGCACTGACCCATGCGCTAGATACTGGCCCATGCACTAGGTACTGACCCATACACTAGGCACTGACCCATACACTAGGCACTGACCCATGTGCTAGGTACTGACCCATGTGCTAGGTACTGACCCATGCGCTAGGCACTGACCCATGCGCAAGGTACTGACTTATGCGCTAGGTACTGACCCATGCGCTAGGTACTGACCCATGCGCTAGATACTGACCCATGCGCTAGGTACTGACCCATGCGCTAGGTACTGACCCATGCGCTAGGCACTTGACAATGCACCATTATTAAAAATCCCTAGAGCCATCCCCAAATAAGATCCGTCCCAATACATAGTTATTGGTCTCACTCTGGGGCCTATTTCTGAAAATAAACTTGTCCCCAGAAAACACATTTGTCAGCTCTTACTTGGGTCTTCCTTGTGGGTATTAATACATTTGGTTACACATAATCAGTATTTCTCTTAAGGTCCATACACACAGGGTGACTATGCCCAGCATGTATGGACAGCGATGATTGTTTTCATCGCTGGGGGGAAAGCCGCTCAGTGCATACACACTGAGCGGCTTTCCCCCTGCCCGGCGCCGATGGAGGGGGGGAGGACGGCGTTGCATAGTGCAACGCTAAGCAAAGCCGTCCTCAATGCCGCTCATCTGCTGGCATTACCAGCAGATGAGCTGCTTCCCCGGCGATGTTGCGGGAGCGCGCAGCAGCGCTCACCGCTCATCCCCGGGGCATACACACTGGGCGGCTTTGAGCTGAAAGCTGATCAAACTTGCTGTTTTGAGCGGCTTTCAGCTCAAAGTGGGCCTTAACTTTCCTTAAGGAAGCTATCACAGCCATCTCACTGGATTGTATTTGATATAATCTGTTACAGAATTTGAGCCACCTCATATAGGATTGTATCTTCTTGTGATCATCCGTTCTCTCACTGGGCTGGTCGTTATGCTCATCCTCGGTGGGATCCTGCTTTACTCCCAGAGAAAAGGTAAGATGACTGACTGATACTATGGGGGAAATTTACTAATATGAAAAACCTAGTTTTTCGTATTAGTATTTTTCCTACGACTGCATACGGGTGCCGGACGGCTCCCCGACAGTCGGGATTCCGACAGTCATTCCTCCGACGTCGGAATCCCGACTGCTCCCTTGTGGGGGTCCACAACCCCCATAGAGGGAGAATAAAATAGGTGGCAAGCGCAGCTTGCCACCGTGCCCGCAAGGGGCTTCATTGCGCTCCCCACCCTGTGCAGTCGGGATTCCGTCATCGGAGTACTGACTGTCGAAATCCCGACTGTCAGAGTAATATACCACACCCCTGCATACGACTGTTTCAGTCGTATGCAAAGTCGTGTTCCGGAGGGGGATTTACAAAGCAGTCATATACGACTGCTTTTGTAACCCTCCGATGTCATAGTAATTCGTATTAGCTGGCCGTATATACGGCTGCTAATACGAATTAGTAGAGGCAGTCTGCACGGATCAGTCAGATCCGTGCAGGCTGCAAGGTGTAAAAAAAATGAAAAAAAATAAATAAATACAAAAAAAAACGGCGTGGGGTCCCCCCCACAGCTGTAACCAGCACCAGGCTGAAAGAGCCGGGTCCGGTAACTAAAAATCAGGGAACCCGACAAATAGGGGTTCCCCGATTTTTAACAACCAGCCCCAGGCTCCAGGTCCGGGGCTGGTTCCCAAAATACGGGGGACAAAATGACTAGGGGTCCCCCGTATTTTAAGAACCAGCCCCAGGCCAAACCAGCCAGCAGGGTAATGCCACAGCCGGGGGACACTTATTATATAAGGTCCCGCAGCCAAAACATTAACCCTACCGACCAGTCAGCCTGGCCAGGGGTCCTGGGGGAGTGGGGACCCCCCCAATAAAGGAGTCCCCCCCTCCAGGACTTACCTGACCAGGCTGAAGCCTGGTGCTGTCCTCGATGCCCCTGGGTGGTGGGCATCGGGCTGATACTGGTGTAAAAAAATAGATGAATAAACTATTGTTTTAAACTGTGGAACTATGAGTCCCAGCAAGCCTCCCCCGCAAGCTGGGACTTGGAGAACCACAAGTCCCAGCCTGCGGGGCATTAAAGGGCCCGCTGGGTCTTGTAGTTCCACAGTAAAAAAAATAGTTAAATAAATACACACTGACACATATGAAAAATAAAAGTTTAATACATACATTACACAAACACACTGATACAGATGGCGCGGGTCTTATTATTGCCGCCTGGACGCCATGGCGGAGGTTCTGGCGCATCGATATTTTTATGGCGCTGGCGTCCTTTAAGCGACATGGTTGCTCGCCATGTAATACAATCTGCCACCACTGGGTGGCTAATGCTCCATCAAGATACAGTCAGAGTGATTCCTCCATTCGCCGTATGGAGCGCGCTTACTATACTGTATGAGAAGCTCGTGCGCGATGAGACGCTCATGCGCGATGAGGTGCTCGTGGGAAATGATAAAGTACAGTACAGTACAGTAAAGTAAATTAAAATGAGACACTAGTGAACGTACAGTACAGTACAAGTGAGCAAATGGAGGAGGCGCTGAAGTCAAAGTGCCTCCTGCCTTTCCAGAGTTGGACGGTATCGACTTGCACTAAAATAAAGTACAGTACTACAGTACATGACAGCACTAATCTATGAAAGGACAAACTCAGACAATCCATGAAAGAACTACAGGTATCAGACGCTGGCGGGCCGTCCTCGGGGTTCTCGCCAGGGGGGCGTCTCAGAGGCTGCAGGGGTACTGGTTTTGCCATCACATCCTGCCACGGGTTACATGACCGTACAGTAGTCTAGTGGTTAGCTGCGCGGCAATCCAAGCAGGAGGCCCGAGTTCGATTACGGAGGGGAGGGGGTTGTAAGATAATTTTGATGTTTATTTATGTATTCATTCATTCATTTATTTATTTATTTATTTATTTATAAATGCACAGTAATCAATAAATCTAGCGTAGACCACTAAATGTGTACTGAAGGATTCACAAGCCGAGTCCTGACAGACCAGACTTCACGGAGGTTCAGGCGCATCTGCGGCCGAATCTAGATAGTACACTCGGGAGATTTAGCCGCTAATGCGCCTGAACCTCCGCGAGGACCAAGAGTTACAGTATGAGTTGAAGCGTCCAGTGCGAGGTTTGCCGGGGGTGACTGGTTTAAGAAAGCCCTGTTTCACACGCTGCAATACTGTATTGTCTCTTGCAAGGAGTAATGAAGTCAAGCGCCTCCTCCCCTCCCCCCAGGGGTGGAGGGGGTCGGCTAATACAGGTCATTACACTTCAACATCTCCTGCAGAGCAAAGAATCCACGAAGGGGCGGGCCGTGCCGTCCTCGGGGTTCTCGCCAGGGGGGCGTCTCAGAGGCTGCAGGGGTACTGGTTTTGCCATCACATCCTGCCACGGGTTACATGACCGTACAGTAGTCTAGTGGTTAGCTGCGCGGCAATCCAAACAGGAGGCCCGAGTTCGATTACGGAGGGGAGGGGGTTGTAAGATAATTTTGATGTTTATTTATGTATTCATTCATTCATTCATTTATTTATTTATTTATTTATTTATAAATGCACAGTAATCAATAAAACTAGCGTAGACCACTAAATGTGTACTGAAGGATTCACAAGCCGAGTCCTGACAGACCAGACTTCACGGAGGTTCAGGCGCATCTGCGGCCGAATCTAGATAGTACACTCGGGAGATTTAGCCGCTAATGCGCCTGAACCTCCGCGAGGACCAAGAGTTACAGTATGAGTTGAAGCGTCCAGTGCGAGGTTTGCCGGGGGTGACTGGTTTAAGAAAGCCCTGTTTCACACGCTGCAATACTGTATTGTCTCTTGCAAGGAGTAATGAAGTCAAGCGCCTCCTCCCCTCCCCCCAGGGGTGGAGGGGGTCGGCTAATACAGGTCATTACACTTCAACATCTCCTGCAGAGCAAAGAATCCACGAAGGGGCGGGCCGTGCCGTCCTCGGGGTTCTCGCCAGGGGGGCGTCTCAGAGGCTGCAGGGGTACTGGTTTTGCCATCACAACTGCTGCTCCTCCTCCTCCTGCCACGGGTTACATGACCGTACAGTAGTCTAGTGGTTAGCTGTGCGGCAATCCAAGCAGGAGGCCCGAGTTCGATTACGGAGGGGAGGGGGTTGTAAGATAATTTTGATGTTTATTTATGTATTCATTCATTCATTTATTTATTTATTTATTTATTTATAAATGCACAGTAATCAATAAAACTAGCGTAGACCACTAAATGTGTACTGAAGGATTCACAAGCCGAGTCCTGACAGACCAGACTTCACGGAGGTTCAGGCGCATCTGCGGCCGAATCTAGATAGTACACTCGGGAGATTTAGCCGCTAATGCGCCTGAACCTCCGCGAGGACCAAGAGTTACAGTATGAGTTGAAGCGTCCAGTGCGAGGTTTGCCGGGGGTGACTGGTTTAAGAAAACCCTGTTTCACACGCTGCAATACTGTATTGTCTCTTGCAAGGAGTAATGAAGTCAAGCGCCTCCTCCCCTCCCCCCAGGGGTGGAGGGGGTCGGCTAATACAGGTCATTACACTTCAACATCTCCTGCAGAGCAAAGAATCCACGAAGGGGCGGGCCGTGCCAGACGCGCTTCCAGAGCTGGCGGGCCATCCTCAGGGTTTTTTCTATTGGAATACAGTGTGTACAGTATTTTGTAGAATGATATTTAATAAAACTATACAGTACAGTATGTCCTAGCGATTTAGTATCTCCAAACTCTTTTAAATAAAGTTTTGGGCGCATGATGAAAGTCATGTGTCTAGGACCCCCGCGCCGAAATTTTGCGTCACCTGTGCTTTATTGTACTGTATGCTGTGCACCACTGCATTGTACAGTACAATGGCGGAGCGCAGAGAGGGCCCGTACAGCACCCGGGAGCTGAGGCACCTTGTGCGCTGGAGAGACAGGACTCTCTCCAGCAACAAGGAGAAAATGAAGGCCTACAGAAAGGCCCGCAGGGCTATCCTTAGGGACACTGGCCGTCAGCGGTCTATCCGCTCCTTAGAGCGGCGCTGGAGTGACCTGGTCAGGAGGGATCCTGAGAGACTTCAGGCCATCAGGCGCTGTAAGCACAGTACTGTACAGTATTTTGTAGGAGACTGGTCCCACGTTTCTACAGTACGTGTATCCCCCTGGTAACTGGAGATACTGTACTGTAGCGCAAAGCTGCAACGAATAATGTGGGACTTGATAATTACAGTATGACATGAAATTTAAAATTAGTTTTTACACAAATAGGGACACACCTACTGTAAATACAGTAGGGGCACAGTACAGTTTTTCATGGTCTGTACCGAGGGGGGTACAGGGAGGGGGGGTTGGCGGCTCTAGAGAGCACCGTCGATATGGTCTGTGTGGGCCCTGGGCAGCAGACCATATCAACGGCGCACTTTCATGCACCCTCCCCCCCCCCGTTAGCGGATTTATTCCGCATTTATTTACTGTAGCTGGTACAGATCGTGAAAAACGGTACTGTACTGGCTAAATCAGTACAGCAGGAGGGTATGTGGGGGCCCCCTGATGTGTGGGAGCCCGGGGCGTCCGCCCCTACTTTAATCCTCCACTGTCCCACGCACTGTAATACCAGTGTGGTTCCGCCATGTGTATCCTATAATAATACAGTATTTGGGGTGCCATGTACAGTATTACCAGTGCGGCCCTCCATGTGTACAGTATCATACTGCACTGTATACTGCAATAACACTGTACCCGGGGTTACAATATTTGTCACAATGTTTTTTTTTAATATACAGACCTGTCCCGCCAACGTCGGAGGGAGGAGAGGCGGAGCCACCCCCTTGGCACTGAGGAGACAGAGGAGGAGGAGCAGGAGCCAGGCAGTGAGTACAGAGGTACAGTACGGGATGCGGTCATAATGTCGAATGACATAATGTCGAATGTCAAAATGTCGACACCACAATGTCAAATGTGTAAAAATGTCGACATGGGTTAATGTCGACATTTCAAAAATGTCGACTGTCATAATGTCGACTGGGGTTATGTCGAATTGCTCTTTTGGGTTTTTTTTGGTGCCGACATGTGCCGACAGGCGGTGGTTCATGCCCTACCATCCACTAGGGCGTGGAGGAGGTTATTAAAGCTGTGGCGAGCGAAGCGAGCCACCGTGCCCTAAGCATCGCGAGCGAAGCGAGCGATGCGAGGGTCCGATTCACTATGTCAACAGTGTCCATGTCGACACTGTTGACATTTCGGGCCAAAAAAACCCCAAAAGAGCAATTCGACATAACTACAGTCGACATTATGGCAGTCGACATTTTTGAAATGTCGACATTAACCCATGTCGACATTTTCACACATTTGACATTGTGGTGTCGACATTTTGACATTCGACATTATGTCATTCGACATTTCAATCCACACCCCCTCCATCCCTCCAAAAAAGGAAAAAAAAAACCCCAAAAAAATACAAAATTCCAAAAAGCAAAAAAAAAAAAAAAACTTGTGTGTTTTGTTATCATGGTTTTCATCGTTCTGTGTCGTGGTTACCTTTTTCCCCACTGCGTCCGATATTTTCCTTCAGCAGGCTTACTGTATAGTACCTCGGTGTGTGTCAGTGTTCCAAAGTAATGGTAACCCCCTCCATCCCTCCAAAAAAGGGAAAAAAAACCCAAAAAATACAAAATTCCAAAAAGCAAAAAAAAAGTTGTGTGTTTTGTTAACATGGTTTTTCTTGTTCTGTGTCGTGGTTACCTTTTTCCCCACTGCATCCAATATTTTCCTTCAGCAGGCTTACTGTACAGTACCTCTGTGTGTGTCAGTGTTCCAAAGTAATGGTAACCCCCTCCATCCCTCCAACCCAAAAAAATACAAAATTCCAAAAAAAAAAAATTTGTGTCTTCCTCACCTTGTAACCTTTTCCCCACTGATTGGACTACTGTACTGTACAGTATATCCCTTGTCGCACATGTGCTGTCAATAAAGAGACAATACTACAGTAGTGAACATACAGTAAACCCTTTTATGTACAGCATAAATTAAAAATAAAAAATTACAGCCGTTGGAAGGCCACCGTAAAAGCATGGTCCACGAGCTGGTGCATGGTGGCTTCTACGTTGGCCATGGTGCGATGGAAGTTTTCTGTTGGGGAATAAAAAGGATACTGTAGTATTACTGTACGATACAGTAAGCAAAAAACTACTGTACTTTAAGAAACATACAGTACTGTACTGTAACTACAGTACAGTATAGAAACATAGGGGAAAAAGGGACCTTTTCATTTCCCTACTATCCAATTACAGTACACATGGAGTTGGATATACTGTACTGTAAACCCGAAGCGTGGCGAGCACACGCGGATTCGTTAAAAAGTACAGTATTCCACGCTCTATCGTGGGGCGCCACGCTTCGGGCTTGGCCAGGTTTACAGTACAGTATATCCAACTCCGTGCGTAGTTCGATAGTAGGGAAATGAACAGGTCCCTTTTTTCCGATAAAATTCTACGTACTGTATGTTAAAATGGACTCAGTCCATTTTAACATTGCATCCTATGGAAAAATAGGGACGATCGCGTTGGTTGCATCACATGCGATTTGGTCGGATGTGATGTGATCGACGAGATTATCGTGTCTGCCTAAATTTAAGGTCACAAAAATCTAAAGGTCACAAAAATCTAGAGGTCACAAAAATCAGCATTCCAGTTACTACTGTACCTACAGTACAGTGCAATATGATTTACCTCTGGATACTGGGTCCTCGGGGAGAGGATGGCTGTTTGCCACAGCTCTGCAGACAAACCGAATCATCCGATGGAAAAGTGGCCAGAGAAGCCGCAGCCTCTCACGGTTGTCTGTGAAAATGCAAAGTACAGTACAGTGAAAAACTGTAGGTTTGTTTGCAGAGGTCACGCTGCGCAGAGCCAAGGACGCCGCCCCCCGCAGGACGCCGGACATCCCTCCCGACGCCCACCGCTCACCGCCACAGCCCGCCCGCCCCCCCGACAGGAGTTTTTTTTTTTTTTTAATGGGGAGCCAATCCCGGGATCCCGGGAATCCCGGGATCTGGCATTTTTCAATCCCGAATCATGGGATTGAAAAAATGCCCCGGGATTGGCCACCCTAGTCGCCATGCTGGGAGGAGAGGGGAAGTCGTATGGACAGTATAATCCATGTACAGTAGCCCCTTTTTCAGTGACTCCATGCTGTCTCTGTCCCAGATGAAATCAGAGTAATGTACAGTACTGTACAGTACTTACCAGCTGCCACTGGCCTGGGGTGGGATGGTTCGGTTGGTCTGCGGGGGCGGGGGCGGAGGGTCATGTGGATGGGTGGGACTGCAGAAAAGAACAGAAAAAGAGGTTAGTTTGCAACATATTGTAATTTACTGTACAGTGTTATGGTCACCAAAATCTATTTTGGCTGAGGCATCCAGATGTGCCACATGGTTGGACCCCAGATACAGTACAGTAGGTACCGTATAAGGTACACACAATGACATGGACCCTTTTTCCCATACAATTCTACTGTACTGTATGTTGAATCGTATGGAAAATCGCATCGCATACAATTTGGGCGCATGTGATGCGATGCGATAATCACATTGAATCGGATTGTACTGTATGCCTTAAATTAAGGCATACAGTACAATCCTACAATAATATCGGGCGTGCAGATACAGCATTACACCAGTACTGTACAGTACCTACAATACTGTACTTACCGACCGCGCTTGGACTAGGCTCCGGCAGGGTGGCGGCGAGGGTGGCCCTCTCCTCGAGGTGGGGGGGGAAGCTTTCAGATGCTGCAAATGTACAAAAAAGACGAAATAAAGACACTGTACAGTATAATCTCAAGCAGGGGTGTTTTTCAACAGGCTCCAGCAGGAACTGATGCCCTTATTCTGCTTCCTACAGTAGATGGACAAACCCATGTGCACTGCAGGGGAGGCAGTGCAAAATGACACACCCAAATCTAACTGCACAAGTACTGTATAGTAACACTGCCTCACCAGGGGCCAGATTCTATAAGCTTTAAAAGTGATAAGTTTCACAGTGATAAACAGCCAGCCAATCAGCTCCTACCTGCCATGTCACAGACTGTGTTTGAAAAATAACAGGCAGGAGCTGATTGGCTGGCTGTTTATCACTGTGAAACTTATCTCTTTTGAAGCTTATAGAATCTGGCCCCTGATGAGCACATGGGTTTGTCCATCTACAGTAAGAAGGATTTTGCCAGAGAGTGAAGCAGGTGTTACACAGTACACATGTCGGTCCCACAGATACTGTACTGTACTATACAGTATTTTCCGTTACACAAGGTGGACCCACAGTTACAGTACTGTGCATTATATGGCACACATGTGGGCACCACAAGTACTGTACTGTACTTTGCTGTACAGCAGGGACGGACAAACTGGTCCTCAAGATCTACCAACGGTCCAGGTTTTCCATATCACCAAGCTGGAGCACAGCTGCAGTCATTACTACAGTACAGTAACTGTCACATTTTCAAACCTGCTGCATTCATTCCTACTATACAGATCCACGGGTTGCCTGAAAAACATGAACTGTTGGTACTGTAGATCTTGAGGAAAGGTTTGGCCACCCCTGCTGTACAGTATGTACAGTACTGTACAGTATTAGAGGGTTCACATGGTGGGCCCACAGATGTGATTAAGTACACATGTTGGGCCCACAATTACTGTAATATCCGGTACATGTGGTGTGCTGTTGTACAGTACAATACTGTACTTACCATCTGCACTGGGCAACTCCTGCTCCTCCTCCTCCTCACTGGTATCAATTACCAGGCGTCCTGTGTGTAAAAGATGGAGTACGTATCAAGTATCGTCATACAGTATACAGTTAAATAATAGTAGAAAATAGTGACCATAACAATGATTACCACTATCAGAGCTGTCCGGGCTCTGCTGCGACTCCTCCAGCTGGGTGGGGGCAGAGGTGGCCCTCTCCTCCTGGGTGGCGGCAGGGAGGCTTTCTGGAGCTGCAAATGTAAAAAAAAAAAGGACAAAATAAAGAGGCTGTATCGTGCAAGCAGGGGTATTTTTGAACAGGCTCCAGCAGGAACTGATGCCCTTACTCTGCTTCACTCTCTGACAAAATCCTCCCCACAGTAGATGGACAAACCCATGTGCACAGCAGGCGAGGCAGTGCAAAATGACACACCCAAATCTACTGTACAGTACATACTGTAATTCTCTCTGCGCAAGTACAGTAACACCTGCCTCACCTGCAGTGCACATGGGTTTGTCCACCCAAGAAGGATTTTGTCAGAGAGTGAAGAAGAACAAGGGCCTCAGTACATGCTGGAGCCTGTTCAAAAATACTTTCCGGTACAGATGGTGAGAGCCCTGGTGTTATACTGTACAATACTTACCATTTGTGCTGGGGACCTGCCCCTCCTCCGCCTGCTCTTCCTCCTCCTCCCCCACGTCCGTGTCTATGACCAGACGTCCTGTGTAGAAAAAAAGTGTAAAAAAAAAAAATAACATTAATACAGTAAAGTAATGTACAGTAGCACAGTACAGTATACTGTACTGCCAGATAATAGTAACTGTAACAATACAGTAAGAATGATTACCGCTGCCAGAGCTCTGGCTGCCCCCTTCGGGGTCACCCTCCTCCTGCTGCATTTCGGCGGGGAGGCTTTCTGGAGCTGCAAATGTAAAAAAAAAAAAGGACAAAATAAAGAGGCTGTATCGTGCAAGCAGGGGTATTTTTGAACAGGCTCCAGCAGGAACTGATGCCCTTACTCTGCTTCACTCTCTGACAAAATCCTCCCCACAGTAGATGGACAAACCCATGTGCACAGCAGGCGAGGCAGTGCAAAATGACACACCCAAATCTACTGTACAGTACATACTGTAATTCTCTCTGCGCAAGTACAGTAACACCTGCCTCACCTGCAGTGCACATGGGTTTGTCCATCCAAGAAGGATTTTGTCAGAGAGTGAAGAAGAACAAGGGCCTCAGTACATGCTGGAGCCTGTTCAAAAATACTTTCCGGTACAGATGGTGAGAGCCCTGGTGTTATACTGTACAATACTTACCAACCGCGCTCAGAGACTCCTCCTCCAGCTGGGTGGGGGCAGAGGTGGCCCTCTCCTCTTGGGTGGCGGCAGGGAGGCTTTCTGGAGCTGCAAATGTAAAAAAAAAAAAAGGACAAAATAAAGAGGCTGTATCGTGCAAGCAGGGGTATTTTTGAACAGGCTCCAGCAGGAACTGATGCCCTTACTCTGCTTCACTCTCTGACAAAATCCTCCCCACAGTAGATGGACAAACCCATGTGCACAGCAGGCGAGGCAGTGCAAAATGACACACCCAAATCTACTGTACAGTACATACTGTAATTCTCTCTGCGCAAGTACAGTAACACCTGCCTCATCTGCAGTGCACATGGGTTTGTCCATCCAAGAAGGATTTTGTCAGAGAGTGAAGAAGAACAAGGGCCTCAGTACATGCTGGAGCCTGTTCAAAAATACTTTCCGGTACAGATGGTGAGAGCCCTGGTGTTATACTGTACAATACTTACCAACCGCGCTCAGAGACTCCTCCTCCAGCTGGGTGGGGGCAGAGGTGGCCCTCTCCTCTTGGGTGGCGGCAGGGAGGCTTTCTGGAGCTGCAAATGTAAAAAAAAAAAGGACAAAATAAAGAGGCTGTATCGTGCAAGCAGGGGTATTTTTGAACAGGCTCCAGCAGGAACTGATGCCCTTACTCTGCTTCACTCTCTGACAAAATCCTCCCCACAGTAGATGGACAAACCCATGTGCACAGCAGGCGAGGCAGTGCAAAATGACACACCCAAATCTACTGTACAGTACATACTGTAATTCTCTCTGCGCAAGTACAGTAACACCTGCCTCACCTGCAGTGCACATGGGTTTGTCCATCCAAGAAGGATTTTGTCAGAGAGTGAAGAAGAACAAGGGCCTCAGTACATGCTGGAGCCTGTTCAAAAATACTTTCCGGTACAGATGGTGAGAGCCCTGGTGTTATACTGTACAATACTTACCAACCGCGCTCAGAGACTCCTCCTCCAGCTGGGTGGGGGCAGAGGTGGCCCTCTCCTCTTGGGTGGCGGCAGGGAGGCTTTCTGGAGCTGCAAATGTAAAAAAAAAAAAGGACAAAATAAAGAGGCTGTATCGTGCAAGCAGGGGTATTTTTGAACAGGCTCCAGCAGGAACTGATGCCCTTACTCTGCTTCACTCTCTGACAAAATCCTCCCCACAGTAGATGGACAAACCCATGTGCACAGCAGGCGAGGCAGTGCAAAATGACACACCCAAATCTACTGTACAGTACATACTGTAATTCTCTCTGCGGAAGTAAAGTAACACCTGCCTCACCAGCAGTGCACATGGGTTTGTCCATCCAAGAAGGATTTTGTCAGAGAGTGAAGAAGAACAAGGGCCTCAGTACATGCTGGAGCCTGTTCAAAAATACTTTCCGGTACAGATGGTGAGAGCCCTGGTGTTATACTGTACAATACTTACCAACCGCGCTCAGAGACTCCTCCTCCAGCTGGGTGGGGGCAGAGGTGGCCCTCTCCTCTTGGGTGGCGGCAGGGAGGCTTTCTGGAGCTGCAAATGTAAAAAAAAAAAAAGGACAAAATAAAGAGGCTGTATCGTGCAAGCAGGGGTATTTTTGAACAGGCTCCAGCAGGAACTGATGCCCTTACTCTGCTTCACTCTCTGACAAAATCCTCCCCACAGTAGATGGACAAACCCATGTGCACAGCAGGCGAGGCAGTGCAAAATGACACACCCAAATCTACTGTACAGTACATACTGTAATTCTCTCTGCGCAAGTACAGTAACACCTGCCTCACCTGCAGTGCACATGGGTTTGTCCATCCAAGAAGGATTTTGTCAGAGAGTGAAGAAGAACAAGGGCCTCAGTACATGCTGGAGCCTGTTCAAAAATACTTTCCGGTACAGATGGTGAGAGCCCTGGTGTTATACTGTACAATACTTACCAACCGCGCTCAGAGACTCCTCCTCCAGCTGGGTGGGGGCAGAGGTGGCCCTCTCCTCTTGGGTGGCGGCAGGGAGGCTTTCTGGAGCTGCAAATGTAAAAAAAAAAAGGACAAAATAAAGAGGCTGTATCGTGCAAGCAGGGGTATTTTTGAACAGGCTCCAGCAGGAACTGATGCCCTTACTCTGCTTCACTCTCTGACAAAATCCTCCCCACAGTAGATGGACAAACCCATGTGCACAGCAGGCGAGGCAGTGCAAAATGACACACCCAAATCTACTGTACAGTACATACTGTAATTCTCTCTGCGCAAGTACAGTAACACCTGCCTCACCTGCAGTGCACATGGGTTTGTCCATCCAAGAAGGATTTTGTCAGAGAGTGAAGAAGAACAAGGGCCTCAGTACATGCTGGAGCCTGTTCAAAAATACTTTCCGGTACAGATGGTGAGAGCCCTGGTGTTATACAGAACAGTACTTACCAACCACGCTCGGAGACTCCTCCTCCAGCTGGGTGGGGGCAGAGGTGGCCCTCTCCTCTTGGGTGGCGGCAGGGAGGCTTTCTGGAGCTGCAAATGTAAAAAAAAAAAAAGGACAAAATAAAGAGGCTGTATCGTGCAAGCAGGGGTATTTTTGAACAGGCTCCAGCAGGAACTGATGCCCTTACTCTGCTTCACTCTCTGACAAAATCCTCCCCACAGTAGATGGACAAACCCATGTGCACAGCAGGCGAGGCAGTGCAAAATGACACACCCAAATCTACTGTACAGTACATACTGTAATTCTCTCTGCGCAAGTACAGTAACACCTGCCTCACCTGCAGTGCACATGGGTTTGTCCATCCAAGAAGGATTTTGTCAGAGAGTGAAGAAGAACAAGGGCCTCAGTACATGCTGGAGCCTGTTCAAAAATACTTTCCGGTACAGATGGTGAGAGCCCTGGTGTTATACTGTACAATACTTACCAACCGCGCTCAGAGACTCCTCCTCCAGCTGGGTGGGGGCAGAGGTGGCCCTCTCCTCTTGGGTGGCGGCAGGGAGGCTTTCTGGAGCTGCAAATGTAAAAAAAAAAAAGGACAAAATAAAGAGGCTGTATCGTGCAAGCAGGGGTATTTTTGAACAGGCTCCAGCAGGAACTGATGCCCTTACTCTGCTTCACTCTCTGACAAAATCCTCCCCACAGTAGATGGACAAACCCATGTGCACAGCAGGCGAGGCAGTGCAAAATGACACACCCAAATCTACTGTACAGTACATACTGTAATTCTCTCTGCGCAAGTACAGTAACACCTGCCTCACCTGCAGTGCACATGGGTTTGTCCATCCAAGAAGGATTTTGTCAGAGAGTGAAGAAGAACAAGGGCCTCAGTACATGCTGGAGCCTGTTCAAAAATACTTTCCGGTACAGATGGTGAGAGCCCTGGTGTTATACTGTACAATACTTACCAACCGCGCTCAGAGACTCCTCCTCCAGCTGGGTGGGGGCAGAGGTGGCCCTCTCCTCTTGGGTGGCGGCAGGGAGGCTTTCTGGAGCTGCAAATGTAAAAAAAAAAAAAGGACAAAATAAAGAGGCTGTATCGTGCAAGCAGGGGTATTTTTGAACAGGCTCCAGCAGGAACTGATGCCCTTACTCTGCTTCACTCTCTGACAAAATCCTCCCCACAGTAGATGGACAAACCCATGTGCACAGCAGGCGAGGCAGTGCAAAATGACACACCCAAATCTACTGTACAGTACATACTGTAATTCTCTCTGCGCAAGTACAGTAACACCTGCCTCACCTGCAGTGCACATGGGTTTGTCCATCCAAGAAGGATTTTGTCAGAGAGTGAAGAAGAACAAGGGCCTCAGTACATGCTGGAGCCTGTTCAAAAATACTTTCCGGTACAGATGGTGAGAGCCCTGGTGTTATACTGTACAATACTTACCAACCGCGCTCAGAGACTCCTCCTCCAGCTGGGTGGGGGCAGAGGTGGCCCTCTCCTCTTGGGTGGCGGCAGGGAGGCTTTCTGGAGCTGCAAATGTAAAAAAAAAAAGGACAAAATAAAGAGGCTGTATCGTGCAAGCAGTGGAATTTTTGAACAGGCTCCAGCAGGAACTGATGCCCTTACTCTGCTTCACTCTCTGACAAAATCCTCCCCACAGTAGATGGACAAACCCATGTGCACAGCAGGCGAGGCAGTGCAAAATGACACACCCAAATCTACTGTACAGTACATACTGTAATTCTCTCTGCGCAAGTACAGTAACACCTGCCTCACCTGCAGTGCACATGGGTTTGTCCATCCAAGAAGGATTTTGTCAGAGAGTGAAGAAGAACAAGGGCCTCAGTACATGCTGGAGCCTGTTCAAAAATACTTTCCGGTACAGATGGTGAGAGCCCTGGTGTTATACAGAACAGTACTTACCAACCACGCTCGGAGACTCCTCCTCCAGCTGGGTGGGGGCAGAGGTGGCCCTCTCCTCTTGGGTGGCGGCAGGGAGGCTTTCTGGAGCTGCAAATGTAAAAAAAAAAAAGGACAAAATAAAGAGGCTGTATCGTGCAAGCAGGGGTATTTTTGAACAGGCTCCAGCAGGAACTGATGCCCTTACTCTGCTTCACTCTCTGACAAAATCCTCCCCACAGTAGATGGACAAACCCATGTGCACAGCAGGCGAGGCAGTGCAAAATGACACACCCAAATCTACTGTACAGTACATACTGTAATTCTCTCTGCGCAAGTACAGTAACACCTGCCTCACCTGCAGTGCACATGGGTTTGTCCATCCAAGAAGGATTTTGTCAGAGAGTGAAGAAGAACAAGGGCCTCAGTACATGCTGGAGCCTGTTCAAAAATACTTTCCGGTACAGATGGTGAGAGCCCTGGTGTTATACTATACAATACTTACCAACCGCGCTCAGAGACTCCTCCTCCAGCTGGGTGGGGGCAGAGGTGGCCCTCTCCTCTTGGGTGGCGGCAGGGAGGCTTTCTGGAGCTGCAAATGTAAAAAAAAAAAAGGACAAAATAAAGAGGCTGTATCGTGCAAGCAGGGGTATTTTTGAACAGGCTCCAGCAGGAACTGATGCCCTTACTCTGCTTCACTCTCTGACAAAATCCTCCCCACAGTAGATGGACAAACCCATGTGCACAGCAGGCGAGGCAGTGCAAAATGACACACCCAAATCTACTGTACAGTACATACTGTAATTCTCTCTGCGCAAGTACAGTAACACCTGCCTCACCTGCAGTGCACATGGGTTTGTCCATCCAAGAAGGATTTTGTCAGAGAGTGAAGAAGAACAAGGGCCTCAGTACATGCTGGAGCCTGTTCAAAAATACTTTCCGGTACAGATGGTGAGAGCCCTGGTGTTATACAGAACAGTACTTACCAACCACGCTCGGAGACTCCTCGACGGCGGCTGGCCGCTGTTGACGGCGAGAAGGGGGGGCACGCCTGCGACGGGGCACGTCTGCGACATCCACTGGGACTGCGGAAAAGCACACAAAAAAACTACTGTGCTGTACAGTACTGTATATTCTCTAACACAAACATACTGTACTATAAAGTACAATGTGTTAAGGTACTGTATCAACACTACAGTACATACTGTACTGTGCAGTACATAACAGTACAGTACAGTACAGTACCTGCCAAAATGACCCATTCCAGGAGGGATGAAATGCTGTGGTCCTGTACAGTATCCCACATGTTTGAAAGTCAATATGCAATGTTCCGCTCTGTACTGTATACAGTATACTGTACTGTACTTACAGTGGCGGTGATGTCTCTCCCGCAGCGTCATCCTGCTGATCCCTGGAAAAATAAGAAATACAGTGCGTAAGGCATACTGTAATTACTGCAGATACAGTATTTGTAGGCCCCATATCAAAAGTTTGTAAGGGCCCACAATTTACTGTACAGTACTGTACAGTATGTCATGAAAACCAATGCTGTAGGAAATCACCCATGGCAACAAGCATGTACTGTACAGCATACAGTAGTTGCCTTCCCTCTTCAGCAGGAGACTCCCTGAAATACTGCACAGTACTGTAGCAGCAATCTCCATCTCTCTCTCATTAGTCCTACACATTATGCCATACTGTACACCAAAATACTGTACCTACTGTATTACAGTACAGTATGTACAGTATTTTACCACATTCCATAATGTCCATTACCCATTACTACACACACTATAATGCTCATTGCATATTAGGGGGTTAACATGCTCGTTGCCATGGGATGAACCTGGTCTTCCAGGTGTTGCACACTCTGGAAGGGATTAACATGCTCATTGCAAAGAATTTACTGTACAGTACATGATCTGCCATGGATTCCGGGGGTTAACATGTTGACATCACCCCAACCATGGGCTGGAAACCAGGTCTGGTGGCTGCAGGAATGGGAATGTAAGAAGTGGGGTCCAGGCCCTGGAGTTGGAGAGCGGAACAATGCTCAGAAGGACCTGTCTAATACTGCTCCCCCCAAATCTGTATCAATACCACTGCTGAACAGCTGACTCTGGCGCTCTCAGACCCGGTCCAAAAAAACCTCTCTGTCCAGGTCAGCGCCCCCCCCACACACAATACAGTATCTCCATGTACAGTACAGTAGTGTACTGTATGGAAGTACTGTAGACACACCCTTCAGGTGGAGAATGACACACCCCCTAATTCTAAATTCTAATTCTAATAGCAAGTTCTGTAAAATCTACCTGAACAGTTGTACAGCAATCAGCACATAAAAAAAAAATACAGGTACAGTATACTGTAAAATCCCCCATGGCAACAAGTAAAAAATACTGTATACAATAGCACTCAACATTGTACAGGTATGTACAGTACTTACTTTGCCTGAGGGAGTCCAGCAGTTGAGGGTCCCGACGGACCAGGTCGGACCATCTCCTCTGGAGGCTCCTAACTGGCCTGTCTCTATGGAACCTCACCCTGATGGCTTGACGGGCCCCCTGGTAGGCCTCCACAATCTCCCGATTAGAGACCAGGAGCCTGTCCCGCCAAGCCACCAGGGTGAGGAGCTCCCCTCTGCCAAAGGGCCTTGCCCTCCTGACTCTGCCAGTGTCCGACATACTGAACAGGTCCAGGTACAGTACTAGTGATACTGATAATGGCGCCTACAGTATACTGCAATAGCGTGTGTGCCGTGCGTCCTATGCGCCGTGCGTCCTATGCGCCGTGCGTCCTGTGCGGAACAGCGTCCCATTCTGTGCGCCCGCCGCTGAGTAGTGGGTACAGTAGTTTATCAGTAGTTTATCAGTAGTTTTTATATACTGTAATACATTACTTATACAATATACTGTAAATGTAATACTATACTGTAAATATAAATAATTATATTTTAATCACACAGTATATTGTCAATAATTATATCTTAGTTAAAACTGTAAAATTTGATACTATAATATTAAAGGTTTAACGCCGTAATCGAACACGGGTCTCCGGCGTGAAACACCATGCAGATAACCACTACACTACAGCCAAGAACTGTACAGTGTAATGACTACTATACTACCATGACTGATTCTACAGTATTTACACCCAGCCTGTAGCTTAACAGTCAGGAGCTGATTGGACGGTGATAAAGTACTGTACCAGGCATTTTCCACTTCTCCTCCCTTATCACCGCTTCATACTGTAAATCTACCCATCAGTAACTTACCGCACAATACTGTGAATGTAATGCTGCAAAACCATATTGTGACCAAGTTTCCAATATTGTGGCCGCCTTTAGAACAATACTGTACTGTATACTGAGACGCATAGCGTCCGTGTCGTACAACCTTTAGAACTACAGTACGGTGTTTGCTGTTACGCATTAGCGTCTGTGCGGCTACATCTCCTAACTGTCACTGCGTCTATAGACGCAGTGACAGTTAGAAGCCATGACGTACATGTACGTCATGTGTCGGGAAGTACCTCCCGGCCATGACGTACATGTACGTCAAATGGTAAACTCAGTCACTGTTTCATTTTTTTAGTTTATTTTTTTTTCTCACTCATTTTTATTCTTCCCGTTCACAGCAGTCAAATAAATTGCAGTTCCTCTCTGTCCGCATCAGCATGATGCACTCTCGGCTGAAGAGACTGGATCACGCTCGTGCCAGCGGCATTAGAGAGGTGCTCATCGTATAATAAAGTTCATGTAATTCCTGCGCATCATGCACGCGCTGAAGCACAAATCTTACGCATGCGCAAATGAGGTTTTTAAAAGTGACATCTGGTGGTTGGTCTGTGATATTGCACTCGTCGTGAAGCGCCACGGCGATTCGCTACATGTATGCGCCATGGCGTGTGGCGGAAACATCGCCATAGGCGGCAATAATAAGACCCGCGCCATCTGTACTTACCTGCATACCACCCCTTGCCTGCATTCCACGCCCTGCCTGCATACCACCCCTTGCCTGCATACCACCCCCTGCCTGCATACCACCCCTTGCCTGCATACCACCCCTTGCCTGCATACCACCCCCTCCCTGCATACCACCCCCTCCCTGCATACCACTCACTGCCTGCATGCCACCCCGCGCCTGCATAACACCCCTTTTCTACATACCACTCCCTCCCTGCATACCACCCACTGCCTGCATGCCACCCCGTGCCTGCATACCACCCCCTGCCTGCATACCACCCCTTGCCTGCATACCACCCCCTGCCTGCATACCACCTCCTGTCTGCATACCACCCCCTGCCTGCATACCACCCCCTGCCTGCATACCACCCCCTGCCTGCATACTAACTCCTGTCTGCATACCACCCCCTGCCTGCATACCACCTCCTGCCTGCATACCACCTCCTGCCTGCATACCACCCCCTGCCTGCATACCACCTCCTGCCTGCATACCACCCCCTGCCTGCATACCACCCCCTGCCTGCATACCACCCCCTGCCTGCATACCACCTCCTGCCTGCATACCACCTCCTGCCTGCATAGCACCTCCTGCCTGCATACCACCCCCTGCCTGCATACCAACCCCTGCCTGCATACCACCTCCTGCCTGCATACCACCCCCTGCCTGCATACCACCCCCTGCCTGCATACCACCTCCTGCCTGCATACCACCTCCTGCCTGCATAGCACCTCCTGCCTGCATACCACCCCCTGCCTGCATACCAACCCCTGCCTGCATACCACCTCCTGCCTGCATACCACCCCCTGCCTGCATACCACCACCAGCCTGCATACCACCTCCTGCCTGCATACCACCTCCTGCCTGCATAGCACCTCCTGCCTGCATAGCACCTCCTGCCTGCATACCAACCCCTGCCTGCATACCACCTCCTGCCTGCATACCACCCCCTGCCTGCATACCACCTCCTGCCTGCATACCACCCCCTGCCTGCATACCACCACCAGCCTGCATACCACCTCCTGCCTGCATACCACCTCCTGCCTGCATAGCACCTCCTGCCTGCATACCACCCCCTACCTGCATACCACCCCCTGCCTGCATACCACCCCCTGCCTGCATACCACCCACTGCCTGCATGCCACCCCGTGCCTGAATTACACCCCTTTTCTACATACCACCCACTGCCTGCATATACCCTGCACAGTAACAAAATAACATACTTGAATATATATAGAAAGATATCGCTCAGAAAGGGTGTTCTGAGCAGTATCGTGCACACTCAATATAATTAATGATGTGCGTTCTCATTCGTTGTTCATGATGATGTCTAATGAATTTGGCTATATATCCATGTGCAGCGGGCCCCGGTCTACAGTAGGCCTATAATCTGGTTACACGCTAAGGGCCTCCACCCAAGCTACTTATTACTTAGTGTCACCTGGGAAAAACTAAACTAGATATAGATGTTATATATTCAATTAATATCCTATCTTTCTATATTTTAGATATTTCCGAATTTATCGCGAGAATGAAAAAGCAATCCCCCGTCACTAATGGTAAGTATATGGTTTAGTACACTAAAATAATAATACATCAACAGATACTATTACATATACTAAACCCCTCTTGTAATCCCATACATATTAGAATTGCATTACATATATTACCGTTCACAAATATAAAATGCACAATAACTGGCCAGTTATATTTATCCTTCTCAGGCATAAATGTCAGTATTAGTAAGTTGGGGTATTGAAGTAGATATATACAGTATTCCTAAACCATAAGAACATGTTGCCGGACGCGCGTGCATGAGACACTCACATGTCCCCTTCTGACAGAGCTCTCCGCCGCCTCCCTTCTGCTCCCCAGTTGCTGCCTGCACCCACCCCCTCTAATGTAATGTCAGCTGCCTGCCCCTCGTCGGCAATGTCATGCCCGCAAATTTGCAGCCTTGCAATCGTCTCTGAATCAGGCAATTTCGTTAACAATATCGTTCGTTAAAAAGTCATTGTATATTGTGTACCCTTTACTCTCCTTGAGAGGCAGCTGTTGCTTGTATCCTTAGGGGTGAAAACAATGTGTCTAGGTTACGTATGAAATGACACAACTGTATGATTCATTTACAGATGACGGTGTATGTGAAGAAATGTCATATACTGTGATGTACCCAATGGTGAGACTCTATTAGTTATTGTATATAATTACATATGACCTGTACATGATAACAATCCAGGGTCACCGACATTCTAGCTGCCCCATAGAGGGAGAGAGCAGCCGGCGCAGTGCAGCAGGGGGCGGGTCAGGAGGTGTGATGCGCCATAGGGCGCACTGTGTGGGAGGCGGGACACGGAGTGCAACGCTTGCTGTCACATCATAATGGCCGCGTTCCTGCTAGACAATGCCGATATTACAGGGGTGACCGGTGGTCAGGATGCCGTCAGTCACAAAACCGACGCTGGCATCCGGAAGGAGGGAAAACCAACAGGAGTCGGGTAAGTATACTCACCTCCCCCTGCCACCCCCTAATCCGAACACTCCCTCCTGGCAGCATAACCCCTGCAGCCTAACCCTAGCCCTCCTACCCCCCGCAGCCTCACCCTAACCCTCCTCCCCCCACAGCCTAACCCTCCCCCCACAGCCTCACCCTAACCCTCCCCCCACAGTTTAACCCTAAACCTCCTCCCCCCACAGCCTAACCCTAGCCCTCCCTCCACAGCCTCACCCTAACCCTCCCTCCACAGCCTAACCCCCCCCCCCCCCCCACAGCCTCACCCTAACCCTCCCCCCCGCAGCCTAACCCTAAGTCCCACACAATCAGATTCTGTCTATCATTTCCTAGGAAGCAATAGAGACATTATACAGATAATCTGTTTGGTTACTATGGGCAACAGCACCTCTTTTTATTTTTAGAAGCTTTAGTAAATGTATACTATATACTCCAATGTCTATCTGTGTACTAACAATCTTACAAACACACCGATCTTTGGGCCCGATTCAGACCTGCTCTTTAGGCCGCAAGTGTTTGGAGCCCAGCGAACTGGTGGCTGTCACTTCCCTGCCCGGTGAGATCCTGCCTCAAGAGGGGATTTGTAGGGCTGCAACCGGATGTGTAGGGGTGCAGATCCTCTTGTATGTGGCTGCTCAGAGGAAACATTATTTGATGTTTACTTCCCATCAAATGATTTTCCTCTTCCTGTCGCTCGCAGCCGCCGCATAGCCCAGGACTCACTCGGCGGCTGCGAGCAAAACAGCGGCTTACCAGGCATAAACACGACTTCATTTTGCCAGGCACTCCCAGCGTTTCCTTGGGCGCGCCGACCGTTTTTGAAGGCACGCCCATGAAATGCTGGGGATCCACCCTGTCAATCACTAGATTAGCTGGAGATCCCATACACAGTATTATGGCTGCTGAAGAGTCAGGCGGATCTGTAATCCAGGTATGGTGTCATTGCAGAACCCCAGGCAAGAGCCGGCAGGTGACTATTATAATTTCACGGGATGAGTTGAGAAGATTGGAGGACGGTGGAGCAGAGGTGAGTACAATAGAGGAGAATAGAGCGGTCTCACAATGTATAGCTGGTCTCCTGGGGGTTATGGTAGCCACCTGACACTATTATACTGACCTATTGGTGGGTGAAACGGACCTTATTACTGAGCTCAGTATCCTCCCAGTGGTGATGTCGCAAAAGCAGAGGGAAATATAAGTCTGCACATGGTTCCATGTCACACAGAACCAGCGTGCCAATGGTTACCACCAGGAGATGCAGTATTCATTTGGAGGCAGAGAGAGATTCCATGGGGCAGTGGTTGTGTGGGTACTTGTTTCCTAGCACGGCGCCCATCGCATCGCATACCATAAGGCATACAATGGTATGGGATGCGATGCGATGGCCCCCGATATCATACAATGTTAAAATTGTATACCATTGTATATGGCATACAATGCCATACATTGCGATGGTATACGATTTTAAATTGTATAAGCACCCTAATGGGTACTCTCAATGTTAAATGGCCCCCTATAAGATTAATAATTGTATAAGCACCGTAATGGTTGCTTACAATGTTAAAAGCACCCCCACACCACCCCCACTATCAACGCCAACCCGAAGCGTGGCGAGCGAAGGGAGCCTGCGAGGGGCGCCGGTACGCATCCTCCGACCTTTTCATACCCCCACTATCCACATCGGCGTGGAGTTGATTTTAGATAGTGTGGCGAGCGCAGCGACCCACCGAGCCCGAAGCGTGGCGAGCGGACGCTCGCCACACTTCGGGCTCGGTGGCTCGCTGCGCTCGTTACACTATCTAAAATCAACTCCACGCCGACGTGGATAGTGGGGGTATGAAAAGGTCGGAGGACGCGTACCGCCGCCCCTCACGGGCTCGCTGCGCTCGCCACGCTTCGGGTTGGCGTTGATAGTGGGGGTGGCGTGGGGGTGCTTTTAACATTGTATAATGACATTGTACATCTTTCTGCTTATTGTCCAGGACGAGGGTCCGGTCTATGCCAAGCTGAACAAAAAGAAACTGAAACAAAGAAATTCAACGCGACACCCAATACAGGGCGAGGAGATCATCTACATCAGTGTCCTCAGCCCAACTTACTGATATGGTCCAGAGATGAGTGTGAGAGTGATAGGAGGGCTTCATGGTGTATCTCCCAGCAGTCCTTCTGTACATGTGTAAAGATCTGGGCAGTTCACAGAGGGGTGGGGGAGACAGAGGCGGTGGTGGTGCTGAGCCATGGGAGCACCCAGTGTTTTATGGGAATCCCCATGAAATTTGCAAAGGCAGGAGAAATCATTCCATGGTCAGCGACCATCAAACGATCTCTCCTGCCGCGGCGGCATGCGAGGGGGTGTGTCTTCATAACACATCCCCTTGCATGGTTGCGAGTGGAAATGGCGGCGGGTGGGTTGGTGGGTAATCGTGCGGGTGGTGTTGCAATTTTCACTGCATAGTGAGTCATCCAGAATCACCCCCTATATCCTAATCTTGTTAACTGAAAGACCATAAATAATTTGAATATCTCACGATATCCCACTACATGTTGGACCAAAATAATTGTGTTCTATTTGTTGGGCCGAAATCCTCACCAAGAATGTATTACCAATAATTACCTTCCAATACTAACCTTCCAAAACGAACCTTTCAATACTAACCTTCCAATACTTACCTTCCAATACTAACCTTCCAATACTTACCTTCCAGTACTTACCTTCCAGTACTTACCTTACAATTCTTACCTTCCAGTACTTACCTTCCAGTACTTACCTTACAATTCTTACCTTCCAATACTTACCTTCCAATTCTTATCTTCCAACACTTACCTTCCAATACTTACCTTCCATTACTTCCCTTCCAATACTTACCTTGCAATACTTACCTTCCAATACTAACCTTCCAATACTTACCTTCCAGTACTTACCTTCCAATTCCTACCTTCCAATACTTACCTTCCAGTACTAACCTTCCAATACTTACCTTCCAGTACTTACCTTCCAATACTTACCTTCCATTACTTCCCTTCCAATACTTCCCTTCCAATACTTCCCTTCCAATACTAACCTTCCAATACTTACCTTCCAGTACTTACCTTCCAATTCTTACCTTCCAATACTTACCTTCCAATTCTTACCTTCCAATACTTACCTTCCAATACTTACCTTCCAGTACTTACCTTCCAATACTTACCTTCCAGTACTTACCTTCCAATACTAACCTTCCAATACTTACCTTCTAATACTAACCTTCCAATACTTACCTTCCAGTACTTACCTTCCAATTCTTACCTTCCAATACTTACCTTCCAATACTTACCTTCCAATTCTTACCTTCCAATTCTTACCTTCCATTACTTCCCTTCCAATACTTACCTTCCAATACTTACCTTCCAATGCTTACCTTATCACTGGATCATTATAGTGTCTCTGGCTGGGACAGTTTAATACTACACTCCAATCCATATGGATACACCATTGGATAATCAAAAAATACTGAAAGAATACAGTGACACAGCGACACTAACAATTTTTAATATTTGTGATTCATTTATGTGCAAATATTTCACTTTTCATGGTGCATTGAAACAATAACTAATAAAAAGTACTGTGACTCTTAATAAAAATAAAAATATTATAAATCTATACATATTCTTATTTCTCTTCTTTTGTGCACCAAGAAAGAGGCATTCGCCCCATTTCCTATGTTTGCATAATAAATAAATAAATAATACTGTCATTTATTGTCACTGAGTGATGATATTGCAAATTTACCATTATCCGGTATAAATATGAGTAACTGTAGGTGACAATGGGGCACATGTATTAAGCCTGGTGAAGAGATAACGTGGAGATAAATGGAAGGTGATAAGGTATAATTACACTCTCTCAACGATGAGTGTTCGTGTCTTGGGGATTCAGTCATGAGTTGGGGTGAACCTACTGTATATACTCAGTTGTGAAGTCCCCCATGTCGGAATGACCGAGATTTATTTGTACTGTATTTCCTATCAAATTGTAATCTTTTTGTAATCATCATACCGTAGATTATTTTGTTTGAATTAAAAGATAATTAATTCAAGCATATTCTTCATGTCTTTTGGTGAATCTGAGAGCCTGTGAGCCCAAAGATACCAATCTAAGTGTAAGGTGAGTGCTGCCTGGGTGCAGATAGCTGCAAAAGACTGTCTGGTGTCCATAAATTGATGTTTCCGGTTCCTTTGCTGGTGGCAGTTACCAGGTTTTCATTAACCACCCGTGCTGAGGCA